>NW_006262139.1:23192892-23285652 GCF_000493195.1 Citrus x clementina | reverse complement strand
CATCACTCATTTGACAATGATAGATGAACTCCATAAGCATGTGTATGTGAAATCCTTTAGTGCTGATTTAAGTAGCCTTTTGCTTATAGAATTAGGAATTAGTTTTGTTTGTATATAAACAATTCTTGCATAAGAGTTGGATAACAAATTTGGTATGCTTTTTTTTGGTGCCGAGGTTTTATTAAATTTCTTTTGCTGACTTCTGGAAGGTCATATGAGTGTAGGTGCTTTTTTTTTAATTTTTTATAATGATTTTTCTCATTTTCTTCAATTGTTTGTGTTATTTTGCTTTAATTTCATCTGTTTGAGTCCAATGGACTTTTAGGAAACATAGAAATTTTAAAGAATATTAGAAGGGAATATGGATTACAAAAGTGAACCAGAGGTCCACAAACTAAATTCTTCCCTGGTTTAGAACACCAAAAACTGTACAAAACTTTGAGAAAAGAAAACCTTGTAACCGGAGACATAGGGAGGAAAAATCCAAACCTGTAAAATTAACCCAATACTGCCATTTCAATCAAGCTGAATGAAAAAGAATGAGGAATCTTGAAATTCCTTGGAAGTCAACCCCCAAATGAAGAAAGGAAATGAATCCTGTCCCATAACCCATTAACATCTTCATGGTTTTCACCTACAATATGCGGCTATTTCTTTATTGCCAAATCAACTACAAGAGAGCTAAGACAACACACTTCCATAATGCTTTTGCTTTCCTTCCTTTTCTAAAAGCAAAAATATCGAGGAGGCAGCATCACAATCAAGAAAAAGATGGTTACTGGTTTCTCATTCTTTCTTCTCATAACACACCACCGAGGGGAAAGACATCTTAGGATTTCTCATACAAATCTTCTCTCTAGTATTAATTATTCCTAGAACTACCGTCCAAGCAAAAATTTGGGCTTTAGAATGAGCATTAACTTTCTACACCATCTCAAATTGATTAAATCGCTATTAGATTTGTCTTCTACCAACAATCACTATTAGATTTGTCTTCTACCAACCAAGAAAAGTTTGAATTCAAAGAGGACTTGCCAGAGACATCTAACTTCCAAATTCTATCATCATCTTTACTCTCATCAATGAGAAAAGAATCCATCAAATCTAGAAGGCTGATTACTATTGAACCTTTGTATCATTCCAATTTCTCAAATTAAAATTCCAGCTCCATTCTAAGGAAAGGGATCCTTGACCCTTCTAGATTTGGTAGAGACCTTCTCAGAAAGACATAATCTATAAAATTGAGGAAATTGCTCACAAAGAGAGAGGTCCCCTGCCCATATATTGACCTAAAACCTAATTTTTGGATTTGAGTCCAAAAATTCTTATTTTACGGAACTTTTTCTTTTTTTTCCCCTTTTCTTTGAAGCATTGCATGAATAAAAACCAAATCCCCTCCCCGTCCTTGGGAACTGAGCTTGATTATCCCAAGAGATTTTGTCAGTTGTACCAACTAGAACCACTTATCCAACGAACTTAATTCAACTCACTTCTATATAATTCAGTAACATGCAAAAACGTTCTCACTTTTCCTCACAGGTGTCTGTTTCTTAACCAACTATTTTTTTTCCCTTGTAGATTTAAGTATACCTTTCCATGCATTTGTTGATTGGAAAATTTATATATTAAGCGGTTTCAATTTATTTTTGATAGGGAAGCAGTTTGATGGTGGAGCTTGATTCGTTGCATGGGCAGGCTACAGTTGTAGCAGCGTTAATTTTCATTTCGCCAAAATTACCTCTAGGTTATCCTGCCAGGTGATGAACTTTTCTACTTTGTACTATCAGTATTTTTTAAATCTTGAGATTGTTACACTCCAGCAGACCTTGTGAAGCACTCTCTACATCTGCTATTTCATCTGTTCCACCCATTTACTACCTGACAAGTTTTCATAAGATTCATGTCCTGAATCGCAGTGATCATTTGTGTTTGTTTCTTTTTCATAGTTATTTGAATTGGACACGATGAGAAATAGGTTTTTGAAGGATAACTATTAATCAGCCAAATTCCACCTGGCCAAGGGTTTGAAATGGGGTCTTACTGCATTATGTTTTGGTCTGGGATGGTGATTTCCACCCCAAACCTGCTTGTGCCACCATCTGCACTCTTTGGATGCCCCTTCTGATTTTCTGGGAGTTGCCATTTTTTGTCTTCCCCCTTGAATTCATATGCTTTCGTGGTGGCTTTGAATGTATAATTGTTCAATTTTAGGCCTAATGAAAAAGCAGACATGGTGGTAGATGTAGGAATTGAAAGATACGTATATTATAAAATCCAAATCTATCTTTATTTAGTTAGAAAATAGAATCATTAAATTTAAGGAGATTATTATTATTACCAATTATATTGAGATTTCAAAATAAAAAATGCAATTAATAAAATAAAAATGGTGCCTGCGAATATTTCACTGTATCCCTTAATTTCATTTTTTTTTTTTTATTTCCATTTGCCCTCCTATTCATTTCCTAGTTCATCAAATGAAAGTATTTGCAACTGCATACAATGTGTCTACTTTATTAGCTTAAGCTGTAAGTATCATCATGTTATTGCTCTCAGATTACCTAAGTTGGTGCTTGAAGTTTCCAAGAAAATGCTTACAGAATCCAGTCGGAACACTCTGGCTGCAACAGTTGAGAAAGAAGCTGGATGGTTGCTTTTATCATCACTATTAGCTTCTATGCCAAAAGAGGTATGCAGGCATCTATATATTCTTAATATCTTGTAATCATTAAAAGTATAATATTGTCATATTTTTATGCATGCAGGAGCTTGAAGATCAAGTTTTTGATATTCTTTCCTTATGGGCAACCCTTTTTAGTGGAAATGCAGAACATATAATTAAGCAAAATGGAGATTTGACATCTAAGATATGGTAAGCCAGCTTAGAAGTACAGATCACGAACTGTTTAAGGTTTGCAGTTCTTACTTAAGTGGTTTTGGCTCTATTTTATTTATGATTCCAGTGTCTTAAGTTTCGAGGTTTTCTTTATTCAGTGTTTTGTATAGTTTTTGGAGTTCCACACTGTAGGGAAGATTTTAGTTTGTGGACTTCTGGTTCACTGTTGTAATCCTTATACCCTTCTTATATTCTATAAAAGTTTCTCAGTTTGCTATTAAAAAAAAAATTAAATTAAATAATTTATGGTTACCGTGGTTTGGGAGGACTCAATACTATTTTGAAACAAGTTAATGTCAATTATAATATTTATTGAAATTTCATTCTGATACTGTAAGAATGATTCGGGAAAAGGGGGAAAAAAAAAGAGGCATTTGAACCAGAGAACATCTTTTTGGCATGTTTATCTGCCTTTAGTTGGGCAAGATTGGGATATATATTTGATTTGTAATAAGCATGGCTTATTTTTTAGTATTATTAAATTTTTTCAAAAGATTTACTGCCCAAAATATTTTAGTTTTTGAAAATTGCTTGTTTCAGTCAATCTCTAACAGGAAAGATGCTCTAATTTATTTATTATTTCTTTATGTATATGGGTAAATATTTTATTATAAATGCTTTTTTCGTCACAAATCATTGAAGCAGTAGCAAGCCTAAAACCTTCTCTCACTTCCACTTTTGTCCCGTTTTGTGCCTTGGAGAGCCATTTTGCTGTTTAATAAATGGTTTGATTCATCCATTACAATTGACTTGCTGCTCTTTGGCAGAAAAAAGGTCAAAATAACAGCCTTCTCAAGTGCTTACAACATCTGTTGTTTTGTGCTTACGATTCAATAAGACTGACGTAATTACTTGTCTCCTATCTTGATTGTCTAATTTATTTTTGAAAAGCAGAAGTTATCAGATGTTAAGTTGATTTCTGATTTTCTTTCTAAAAACTTGAAATTATCCTCTTTAAGTCATTGTTCCATTATAGCATTGCTTTTTAATGTAAATGGTAAAATTTTGGAAACTTTAGTTCGACGGTTGAGGGTGGAATTGTTTTTTCCCGATTACCTATGTGCTTTCTATGACATGGTATTATATACACACTTTTGCTTTTTGCTATTTATAGCATTTCTGTGTCCTCTAATATAGAGATTTATAGTTATTTATTCTTGTAATAATTTGATGCTGCCAAACTGACTTTTTGTCAGTCAAAGAGTCTTTTGTGATTAGCTGTGTATATTTGATATGTCTTTTTGGTTTTACAGTGTGTTGTCTACTGCAGTTGATGCACTTACAGCATTTGTAAGATGCTTTTTATCACCTGATGCTGCTAACAGTGGTATTCTACTTCAACCAGTGATGGTATATCTGAGTAGGTATGATGACTCAGACATTTTTTTCTTTAGTTGCTTTGTTTTTTTCCAGTTCTTGCTTTGACATGTGTGTTCTTTTTCATTTTATTTTGTTTTAAATGTCATAAGGAGCTCATACATACTAATGTCTTATGGGAAACAGGGCTTTGTCCTACATATCAACAATAGCAGCCAAAGAAGTACCGAACATCAAGCCTGCAATGGACATATTCATCATTAGAACATTGATAGCTTATCAGTCCCTCCCTGATCCTGTGTCATATAAAAGTGACCATCCCCAGCTTATTAAATTATGCACAACGCCATACAGGTAGGTTAATTGCACTCATCCGGATTCCTTTTTGTATGATAAGCTTTTATCAATTTATTAAGAGAAGATACTATATATGTTCTCTTTTATGGAGAGAATTCTTTTTGCTCTCAAATGACTGAGACTTCATGCTGGTTTCGTGAAAAAGGGATGCTTCTGCATGTGAGGAAAGCTCATGCTTGAGGTTGCTGTTAGACAAAAGAGATGCGTGGTTGGGACCTTGGATTCCTGGCAGGTGTTTAGCTTTTCATCTCATTAAATTTATGCTTTTCTCAGACATTGTTGTACCATACATCCATTGATTAAGCTCTTCTACTTGTCATCTTACAACTTCAATTGTGTTGCATGTGCTACCAGTTTTCTGAAATCTTTTATTCTGCTTCCAATTTTTAGTTTGAAAAAGTGAAGAGATGTTTATCTATAGTTAAATTCTTTTTATTCAGGGACTGGTTTGAGGATGAACTTTGTGCTTTTCAAGGTGGAAAAGATGGTCTCATGCCTTGTGTATGGGAGAATGAAGTTTCTAGTTTTCCTCAGGTGTTAATTATTTTTTCTCTATTGTTTGATTGTTTGTTTGTAAATTCTTTTTTCCTGTTAAAATTAAATGGCAAAACAAAAGGTTCAATGTCAATACTTTTGGCATGGAAAATAGTTTGGCTATTTTATCCATTATGTCCTTTTCACTCAAATTAGATTTTTTTTTCTATTGGTGTACAAAGTTTAGAATTTTTATCTCTATTGGAATTTGTGATACCACAAATGTACCGAGATCATATGTCCTGCCGGAAAAGCAAAACTAACAAGTTTTTATCCGTTATGTTAGTGGAGGAATGAGGTAAGTTTGTATAAAGTAAAGATACTTTAGACAATTTAGTCTTTTAAATGGGTCAAAAAGAGATTGTCTAGTAAAAGTCTGAAATTTGAGCTTCTCCTAATAGATGTAACATTTTTTCTTTTTAATTCTCTATAAGCTTTTCTTTCGTTGCAACTAAAGAACAAAAAACATTTCAAAAGAGATTTTGGCACTAATAAAACTCTTTAGGCAGTGGAGAAGCTATACCAAACATTTGGCCTTGACCTTGTTAGGCAGCATATAGGAGTTGGTTTCCATGTGATTGTGACAGGAGTTATCAGAAAATAACAGTTAGACTTTTATTGAATTTCCACAGTCAAATGACCATTAGAGTAGTTCCTTTCCATATCAAAGTAATTTTTTTAAAGTTTTAATTAAAAGATAAAAGATTCTATAACTAGTCTGGACTCGCAAGGATTCCTATTTTTGAGTGATAATTCATTAAATACACTTGATTCAGCAAGGGAATCTACTATCTGTAGGTGATGAGTGTAAATGCAAATGCGGATGTAAACTTACAGATTTGCAACTAACTCATTTTATGTCGAGCAAATAGACTTCTTCTTTTTTGGTTTATTTAGGTGATTTTTATCGCAAAGAGTGCAATTACTAGTCTGACTTTGGGTCTTAGTTACTAAAGAATTTCAAGATTCTTCTTTCAGATTCTACTTTTGGGTTTGCTTTTTGTTGTGAGATCATGGTCATGTAGATCCTTTCTTAATTTGGTCTTCCGATTAGCATTCAATTGCCTAGTTCTCTTTGTAATCTGTATTCCCTCTTTGTGGACTTCTTGTTCCCTTTCTGTGCAGTTTTTTCTTCTTATAAGTTTCCCAATTTCCTGATGATAATAATAATAATGTCAGGGGTGGGTTTTTTCTGCTGCTCTGTTTTTATTGTTCTTTAATGCCATTTGCTGAGTGTTTTTTTTTGGGGTGTCATGTTGAAGCCGGAGACAATAAAGAAAACACTGGTGAACCAGATGCTTCTCTGCTTTGGAATCATGTTTGCTTCTCAGGTAAGGAATTGCATTCGGCTTATTTTTTGTTTGTTATTGTTTACTGCACTGTCATTCCCAGATGTTGTTGAAGTAGCTTTGACTATGATTTCCCAGCACAGCAGTGGCATGCTGTCGCTTCTTGGAATTATTGAGCAGTGTCTCAAAGCAGGAAAGAAGCAATCATGGCATGCAGCCAGTGTAACCAATATATGCGTGGGCTTACTTGCTGGGTTAAAGGTGCTTACCTTCCTTCTATGATATGCTTCAGAGAATGCTGCATAGGATTACCTTTAAATCCATGACTTGAATCTATGCCCCAGGCTTTGCTGAATTTACGTCCTCAAACTTTGGGATCAGAGGTTTTAAATTCGATACAGGCTATTTTCCTGGTACTAATCTAAACCTGTGTGTAGACAACTTGTATAATCATATTGCCTTCTGTTCCCACACATTTTAATGTCATAATTTGCAGAGTATTCTGGCTGAAGGAGATATTTGTGCATCACAACGGAGAGCGTGTTGTGAGGGCCTTGGTCTCTTAGCTCGCCTTGGAAATGATCTATCCACAGCAAGGATGGTCAGTTGGATGTTCTGATGTCTGCTTTTTTCCTAAAAATCGTAGCTTTTTATGATCTCCATACACGTATGAATGTTTATATATGGATTTGTAGTTATGCATAATCAGACATGTATACATTTATGAGCTTTATATTTCAGTTTAATTAGCATATTAAGTGTGTGCTCATGTTCCTGAATTTGGATTTTCGAAGTTGCTTGTGACACACCATGTCCATTCAGAATATGGTAGAATTGGTAATTCCAGAGCCTATTTTGTCTGAAGTAAACTTTGTTTCTTATATTATTGCTGAAGTTTTTGCTGTCAAATGCACCATTATTTAATTTGTTGTGTCAAGATGCTATATAATAAAGAGGTTAACCTGTAGTGTTTTGTCGGCCCTGTCGCTCCTAATGTCTCATTCCTATATGCAATGTGTAATCAGTACTAACCTTGTTCTGTTTTGCGCGCTTTCCCACCTGCTGTTTGCGGTGATAAGCAGACTAGATTGTTGCTTGGTGACCTAACAGTGGTAACCGATGCAAACTATGCGGGATCAATTGCTCTTGCCATTGGCTGCATTCATCGCAGGTGAAACATCACTCTCTATCTTGCTTGCCAGCTTACTTTTTTTTTTTTTCTTTTTTTCTATATCTTTCATCATGTCTATTATTTATATGCAACTGCTTATTTCCATTCACATGTCTTGAGTTATTTTGCTGAAGATAATAGTAGGCTTTTGGCTGCTTCTTGGTGGTTAAGACCAATTTAGAATGTTGCATATAGTTTTTCCTATTTCAGTGATCTGTGAAGTGGATATGGGAAAACATCCTTAGAAATACAAGTTTGGAACTCAAGAAATTATCCTCTTTTGATGTCAGTAGAACTTGAAAACTTAATACATTATCTCTGGGTAAGTTAGCAGAACCTGGAAATCTCAAGTGAAGTTCAAGGTGATAAAGCTAAAATGTTATGAAAATGTGCATTTATGCCACTTCATGCTTTTTGGCATGCTCTGTTGCTTGGCAACCCTGTTTGAGGCACTCAGTTCTCATGGCATTTTTGTCTTAAACGCATTGATATAACCAAATCCGTTTTTCCATTAAGCAAAGGTTATGAGATTCAACCCAATGTTGGCTTGAGTGGTTAAAAACATTGGATTCAACTAAGCAGCTGGGAGTCGAAAACCTCTTGTAACTATCAATTTGAATATTCAATATCCCATGAGTTTCCCAACTACCAAGGTTGATGATCTTGTAGGGTTCCCTTGTTTAATTAGATGAGCGTATATTATCGCAATAGATCTCTAGTTATCAAAAAACGGAGGGGGAGAAAGAAGGCATATGATAGGTTATTTCTTTAAAGATGTTCAACTTAAGAACCTTTTGTTTTCACGTCTGGTTGTTTCTTAAATCACAATGGTGCTAGCTACCAATTTGTAATAGCTAGTTACATGTTGTCTGGCTGTGTTGAAATTTGAACAGCGATGCTGACTTTATGTTTGTCATTGGTGGCTTCTCATTTTAGATTTGTAATGTCGCCAGATTTTTCATTTGTTAAACCTACTGTTTTATCTCTCTGTCATTATCTGTTGTAATTGCAGTGCCGGCGGAATGGCTTTATCAAGTTTAGTGCCTGCAACTGTGAGCTCAATCAGTTTGCTGGCTAAAACTTCAATCCCAGGTTTACAGATGTGGTCTCTGCACGGACTTCTTTTGACCATTGAGGCTGCAGGGTTTTCCTTCGTATCTCATGTTCAGGTAATCAAATACTTGATTATTGCTGTGTTTTATGCATTGCCTTCTTAAATGTCTCTCTGAATTACCATGCAGTACCTGTATGAGCATTGCTTCAATTTGAGTGTTTGACCTAACTTGTTCAGATCAGTGGAAGTTCTTTACTATTTTATTTGCAGTGTTGTCTCTTGGTTAATACAAGCTTGTGTAGATGGGTATTATATGGAGTGGGAGCACGTTTCCTTCGGATAAAAAAAAAGCTATTTTGATGTACTAACAATGTTTGAAAGGCCTTAGGAAGCTTAGCCTCTTAAATGTTTTTTCATACTGGTTTTCTATGATCAAGAGAAATTCTTCCACTTCACTGTCTTCGAGTCAATTTAGTCCTAGATAATTATCATATTCAATAGAATCATTCATGATTGGAAAATAAGTTAATTTAAATATTAGTTTTTCTTTGAGAGAAATTTCACATCACTTTCTTGGTTAAAACATGAGTGCTTTTGTCAGTGAGTCACGGTTCCTTTTCTTCTCTCTTATAGCCACTTTTGGTATGCATACCAGTCACCAAAATATGCTATAACTCTAGCCAATAGCTGTCCACAATCATCCAGTTGATTTGTAGAGAATTTAATTTTGCCCTTGATCAGAGATTTCTTTTCTTTTCTTTGTTGTTTCTGACAGTTGCAGAAGATAGAACAGAAAAATTAATATGAAAGCTCTTGTCTTTCATCAATCATAGAAGAGATTCAGCAGTCATCTGTTTTAGTAGAGTCCTTTTTGCAAAGCCTATTCTTCGTAGAGGCTTTCTAATTTTTGATTGGTGGAACCTCTGGTTCTCTTCCTTCCCTGAACTTCCCTTTTCTGATGTTATTTGTGATAGCTTCACCAATTACAAATGTAGTGCAGAAAGTGGGCAATCAACAAGGTTTGACCTTATTTCTGAATAAATAATGACACTAATTAATGAAAAGCTTAATGTGATAGCTTCACCAATTATGAATGTTGTATGTAGAAAGTGGACAATCAACAAGGTTTGACCTTATTTCTGAATAAATGAATTTGAACGTCTAATTAAAAAATCTGTGTGAGCTACAAAAGTACCTTTGTTTTAACATACTATGATATTGTGGTGTGCACCGTCCATTTTTGGGCTTTGCAACTTTAGACATATACTCTTCAGTTAAGCTTTTTATGAGGGATAACGTCTTGTGAGGTATAAAATACATCATGAAGGTTCAAAATTTTATAAGACCTTGCACCACTATTGTTTATGTAATTCACCGTCCATTAATTCATGAATGTTTGGTTTTGCCCTGTCTACCTTTGTTCACAGGCAACACTTGGTCTTGCCATGGAAATTCTATTGTCTGAGGAGAATGGATGGGTTGACCTTCAGCAAGGAGTTGGACGCCTTATAAATGCCATTGTTGCTGTTCTTGGCCCTGAACTTGCCCCAGGCAGCATTTTCTTCTCTCGCTGCAAGGTACTATGGCTTCTAGTACTGGACTCTACTTGTAAGAACATATAATAAAAACCCGTTTTGGACTGCTGTGCTGTGGCAGTGCAGCAGCCCCAACACCTAGTAAATGACACAAACTGTACAGTTTAATAGGTGTCAGCCTGGCAGTGCAGCAGTCCTAAATGGTCCTAAAATAAAATAACTGGTTACCTTTCTCCTCTGTGGTCGTGAGTGCTGGTTGATTTTAGGTGGTACTAAATGTCTGGGTGACTCACATGAGTGTCAGGTACTCAGGTTGGGTTTTGGTCATTTATGTAATATTTTGGTAAAAGAAAAGAAATTAATTTAAGAGAAAAAACAACTATTTTCAATCTTTGAACTCAATACTACGCTACGATAGTGAATTTTATACATGAACTTTGTGTGCAGTCTGTTGTCGCAGAGATTAGCTCCTGGCGAGGAACAGCAACTTTGCTTGAGTACGTCTGCCCTCTTTTTTTTTTTCCCTTCTGTATTATCTCCTCTGATTTTCGTTTTGATCCTTGTGCAAGAGTGTAATATCTTTTTATACTGCCCACATGCTATGAATAAAATTTTCCCTTCCCCTGGTCCATGGTTTTATGCCCTTAACTATTAATACAATTTTCAGTTTGTTTTAAAAATATTAGTACTAACAAAATAAATACCCTATGAATGTGGCAGGAGTGTTCGTTTTACACAACAGCTTGTTCTTTTTGCTCCACAAGCTGTTTCTGTGCACTCCCATGTCCAAACTCTTCTTTCAACCTTGTCATCAAGACAGGTTTGTGACTCTGATTGATTAATCAGGTTAATGTGAGATAAAATTTTCTTCGATTTTACTCCCTAATACTAACTAGTTTCCTCTAATATAGCCAATTCTCAGGCATCTGGCTGTATCTACTCTAAGACATCTGATTGAGAAAGACCCGGTGAGTCACTGAAATTTGTTTTTCCTGTTTCTTTCTGTTTTTCTTTTCTGGATATCTTCTTAAAGTCTCTGCTCAGAGTGCTACATTCTTGTGCTGACAGTAACCCTTACAGGATTCTGTGATTGAAGAGCGAATAGAAGGCAATTTATTCCACATGCTGGATGAGGAAACTGACTCTGAGTATGTTAAAAGCTATACTCTGTGCTTAGATTACTTTTCGTCATTTTATGAGTTCTATTGTAGAGAATGGGTATTTGCCGTGCTTTTGAGAATTCTAATTTTGCTGTCAGTCTTCTTTCCTTTTTATGTTATTATTATTATTATAATTATTTTCTCAGAAACAAAATAAGTATATTAGATGCAGGAAATGTACATACAGGAGGGACAAGAAGTCCATAAAGATAAAAGTCAAATATCCTCAAGCCCAAGAACTGTAAACCCTATAAGATGAAAAATTTGAAGTAATGAACTTACTCTGGTTCCCAATTAATTAAACTAAAAAAGGAAGACATATTTGAACTCCGGAGAGATAGGAGCCCATAGAGAAGCTCAGAATTTGACTATGTCCCAAAGAAACATGTAATCCTCCATCATTTTGTTATAAATTTTTTTTTTAAGTTTCTTCAATCCAGCCATTGTTGTGTCTTGTGCGATTTTTGCTTTTGATTTTGATACTTTTGTAGCCTCGGTAATCAGTAGTGATGGTGTAGTATATGTTTTCTTAGATTACAGGTTGCAGAGACCAAAATCATTTCCACCATCTCCTTATATTGTGTCATCTTTCCATCAAAGATGAAGTGATGGTAGTTATACTTAGTTATCATAACATCTAACAGCTGGCTCCAAACGTGGTAGAATTAATGTCAATGAAATGTTGGTCCACATTGGTCCACATACTAGAGACTTTTTTAGTAAAAACACCTCAACAGCCAGGTGTCTTACATTCTCCCACTTGGTCCAAACATTTCATTTGATTTGATATCAATTTGTTAGACTTAAGAAATATAATACATGAATCATAGCGATAGGTCCTCTAAGAACGAGTATTATCTTTCATGTATCACAATGTATTATTCTTCTTAAATACTAGCCATGTATGATATTTTAACTTAATGAATAAACCCCATGTTTATTCTTGGTCCAATAAAATTGATATTTTCTCAATACAAAAACAATGTGCACATAAAGGCGAGAAAACATCACAATAAACAAAAACAAGAGTCTCATTTATTTTATATTGCATATACAATGAAAATCACATGATGGAACCAAGTCCCATTCGGTCTACATGATCCTTAAACTTTTGTGGTGGCATGCCCTTTGTTAAAGGATCGGCAATCATCAATTCAGTGTTAACTTGTTCAATGACCACTTTCTTTTCTTTAACACGTTCCCTGATGGCTAAATATTTAATGTTGATGTGTTTACTTCGACTTCCGCTTTTGTTATGTTTAGCCATGAAAACTGTAGTTGAATTGTCACAATATATTCTCAATGGCCTTGAGATTGAATCCACAATTCTAAGCCCAGATATGAAACTTTTTAACCATACACCATGCGAGGTAGCGTCAAAACAAGAAACGAACGCAGCCTCCATAGTGGAAGTAGTAGTCAAAGTCTGCTTTGTACTTCTGCAAGATATAGCTCCACTGGCGAGCATAAAAATATATCCGGATGTTGATTTTCATGAATCAACACAGCCAGAAAAGTCTAAATCGGAGTAGCCAATTACCTCCAGACTATCAGTTCGTCTATACATAAGCATATAATCCTTGGTCCCTTGAAGGTACCTCATTACTTTCTTTGCAGCTTTCCAGTGGTCTAAACCTGGATTACTCTGATATCTTCCCAAGATTCCAACAGTAAATGCGATGTCAGGTCTTGTACAGACTTGAGCATACATCAAGCTTCCAACAGCAGATGCGTATGGAATATTTTTCATTCATTCCATTTCAAAATCATTTTTGGGACATTGGTTCAAATTGAAGCTATCTCCCTTCACAATGGGAGCTATACCAGGTGAACAATTTTTCATCTGAAATCTCTCTAATACTTTGTTGATATAAGTTTCTTGAGACAGACCCAAAATTCCTCGAAATCTGTCTCTATGGATCTTAATGCCTATGACATAAGACGCCTCACCCATATTCTTCATGTCAAAATTCTTAGAGAGAAATTGTTTTATTTCACAAAGCAACCATTTGTTATTGGATGCAAGTAGAATATCATCCACATATAGAATAAGGAAACAAATCTTACTCCCACTGACCTTCTGGTATATACATTGATCCATAAGGTTCTCTACAAACCCAAATGAAGAGATAACATCATGGAATTTTAAATACCACTGACGGGAAGCTTGTTTCAATCCATATATGGATTTCTTAAGCTTGCATACCAAATGCTCACCATCATTAGAGGAGAATCCTTCTGGTTGTTTCATATAAACCACTTCCTCTAGATCTCCATTAAGAAAGGCTATTTTCACATCCATTTGATGCAGTTCCAAATCAAAATTAGCAACTAATTCCATAATGAAACGAAAAGAATCTTTCTTCGATACAGGAGAAAAAGTCTCTTTGTAATCGATTCCTTCTATCTGAGTGAATCCTTTAGCAATGAGTCTTGCTTTATATCTTTCAATGTTGCCCAATGAGTCTTGAATGTAAGACACCTGGCTGTTGAGGTGTTTTTACTAAAAGAAGTCTAGTGTGTGGACCAATGTGGACCAACATTTCATTGACATTAATTCTGCCACGTTTGGAGCCAGCTGTTAGATGTTATGATAACTAAGTATAACTACCATCACTTCATCTTTGATGGAAAGATGACACAATATAAAGAAATGGTGGAAATGATTTTGGTTCCTGCAGCCTGTAATCTAAGAAAACGTATACTACACCATCACTACTGATTATCGAGGCTACAGAAGTATCAAAATCAGAAGCAAAAATCACACAAGACACATCAATGGCTGGAGGTACGGTTCTAAACTTCCGTACTTGATTTTTATGGGCATGTTATGTATGTATTCGGAAATCATACTACCCAAAATATAGCCATAACTTTGCAATCCCATAAAACAGAAGCCTCAACGCAACCTTTAAGTCTCAAATTTTTTTTTCCAAGAGAACAAAAAAACTCGTTGCAGGTGCTGCCGAACTCAATTTAGAAGTCCTAACCAGCTTGGACCATAGAAAGAAAGCTGCTGGGCAGTGAAGAAATAAGTGGTCAATACTTTCGAAGCATTTTTACACAAGACACACCAATCCGGAGATAAAACCATACTTGGTCTTCTCTTCTGAATTACATCATTAGTATTAATCTTCCATTGAGCAACAGCCCTCACCATCATCTTCACCTTTGAGGGAACCTTAGCTTTCCAAATCAGATTAGAAGGGACAAAAATGGGGGTAGAGTCATCCATAAGATTGATAATGTACGATTTGGTAGAAAAGGTCCCTGATTTTTCTAGAGTCCAAGCTCTCTTATCTTCTTTTATGCTATCAGAATGAAATCCTCCGAAAATCCCAAGCAAATCAGAAGCTCTGTGTCATTCAAATTTCTAAAGAATCTAAAGTCCCAACTAAACTGCATTGATGAAAACCTCACCATACTACCTATAGAACAATTTTGACCTAAAGAAAGACTATACAACCGAGGAAAAGACTCAATAAGCATCCTCTCTCCCACCCAAACGTCCTTCCAGAATCTAATTTTCTGCCCACTACCAATAACTAACTTAATATTTGACAAAAAGCCAACTCTTCTGCCCTTCGATATATACACCCAAGGACATCTACTGGATCCTCTATTAACATCAGCAGTATCTCACCCACTTTCATGCATGCCATACTTACTTTTAATGACCCCATGACAAAAAGAGTTAACTTCCAAAGGAAATCTCCATAGCCACTTACGCAAGGCTTTATTTCTTTTAACCAAATTATTCAACCCTAAACCTCCCTTACAGATAGGTTGAGACACCACACTTTGTGTCACCAAATGGTCCATTTTCCCTCCCCAACTCCTTCCCACGAAAAATCCCTTGTAGCCTGCTCCATTCTTTTAGCAACCGAAATAGGAATGCAAAAAAGAGACACAAGGTAAGTTGGCAAGCTAGAGAGATCTGATTGAATCAATGTTAACCTCCCACCTATAGAGAGACAAGCTTTTTCCCACCCATCCAATTTCTTCTTAACTTTTTCTAACACAGGAGCCCAAAATTCTACAGCCTTGGGATTCCCTCCTAGAGGTAATCCTAAGTATTTCAAAGGCCAATCACCGCTCTCACACCCCACTGAGGAAACTAAGTCAAGCAGCTTGTTCCCAGAGATATTAACACCTGAAATAGAGCTCTTTTTTAAATTTAGTCTCAACCCAGGAACTGCACAGAAAAAGTCAACCACTTTAACAAGGTTGGTAAACTTTTCCTCATCATTAGAGCGAAAAAAAAATTGTATCATCAGCAATTGAAGGTGAGAAACCATTACTTTGTCCTTCCCATCACAAATCCTTCAATTAATCTAACATTCTGAGCCCTCTCCATCAATCTGCTTAGCACATCTACCCCCAAAGTAAAAAGGAAAGGAGAAAGAGGGTGCCCTTGACGAAGGCCTCTAGAAGCTTGAATTTTGCCCTCAGTCTTCCATTGAGTTGTAAAGCTAACTAATTGAAGATCTCCACCTTTGCCCAAATCATTTGGCTTCGATTACAAAGTCTAAAAAATCCCAATCTACATGGTCATAAGCTTTCTCAAAATCAATTTTAAACACAAGACCATATTTTCTAGAATTTCTATATTCCTCTTCAGTTTCTTTGGCAACTAAGATAGCATCCAGAATATGTCTATCTCTTACAAAAGCACCCTCAGCAGTAGAAACAGTCTCCCCTTACACCCCCTGAGCCTTAAAGAAAGCACTTTAGCAATGATCTTATAAAGACTAGTCTCCAAACTAATAGGTCTGAACTCACTCAACCTCATATGCTCATCCTTTTCCAGAATAAGACATACGTATGTAGAATTAGTAACTGAGTTCACAACTCCAGAATTGTAAAAATCTTCAAAAACATCCAACAAATCTTGCTTCAAAATATCCCAACAATCCTGATACACCACCAAAGAGTACCCATCAGGACCAAGGGATTTATCTCTGCAACAATCTTGTATACCCTTCTTTATTTGGCTTCGATTACAAAGTCTAAAAAATCCCAATCTACATGGTCATAAGCTTTCTCAAAATCAATTTTAAAAACAAGACCATATTTTCTAGAATTTCTATATTCCTCTTCAGTTTCTTTGGCAACTAAGATAGCATCCAGAATATGTCTATCTCTTACAAAAGCACCCTCAGCAGTAGAAACAGTCTCCCCTTACACCCCCTGAGCCTTAAAGAAAGCACTTTAGCAATGATCTTATAAAGACTAGTCTCCAAACTAATAGGTCTGAACTCACTCAACCTCATATGCTCATCCTTTTCCAGAATAAGACATACGTATGTAGAATTAGTAACTGAGTTCACAACTCCAGAATTGTAAAAATCTTCAAAAACATCCAACAAATCTTGCTTCAAAATATCCCAACAATCCTGATACACCACCAAAGAGTACCCATCAGGACCAAGGGATTTATCTCTGCAACAATCTTGTATACCCTTCTTTATTTCCTCTTCTTCAAAAGGTCTCTCCAACCATGAAGCCTTCGATTCAGAAATAGGACACCAATTTAACCCTTGAATCCCAGCCAGTTGACCTCATCTTTAGAATCGAGATTATTGAAAAACTCTAAATCTCTTTTTCGATACCATTCTCATCTTCAATGAAACAACCTCCATTTATTTTCAATCTGTTGCCCAAACTTCATCCCATTCTTCCTTTTATCTGGTTTGAGTTGGTATCCCACTCTTAGGCCCATTGAATTTTAACTTTTTGTCTCCACATAACCTCCTCTTTAAAGACTGCATGATCAAACTGGCTTTTCACATCATTCCTCTCTTTTCATAATTCTTCATTCAACCTCCATTCAGCATCCAAATTATCCAATTCCAAAATTCTAGCAAGCATCATCTGTTTTTCCCCTTCAGCATCCCCAAAGTTTCTTTATTCCATCCCTTGATATGGCATTTTACCAAATTCAACCTCATAAATTTATAGCCTGCCCAGCCAATATCTGCAGTCTCTTCACTCCGTTTTCTAAAGCAACCTTTAAAAGAATGGTGCTGAAGCCAACATTCTGAGATGTAAAGGGGACTATTTTTTTATTTTTTTAATAGTTGCAGTAGACTAATTTAATTTTTTTTAATACATATTGAACAAACCTTTTATCAAGTTTTGTTTGTACAGTACTCTAATTAGTTCTCCTTTGAAATCTACTATTAACCGTAGCTGTTATTTAAATCTTCTGTGGAGCATCAAGTTCTAAAACCATTTTCTTTATAAAAGGTTGATTCTCAAATGAAAACCTTTTTTGCGTAGATGTTGGTCATAGTGGCTTCAAATAATCCTGGATTCTTACTATAGGAAAAGAATCTCACCAGTTCACCAGTGCTGTTGTTGTTTATTTCTAAAATGGAAGGAAACACTTGTTATGAGAAAGAACCTTTAGAGCTCCACCCTGTTGGATCCCACCTTGCCTAAAATAAGTGTACCAAAATGTTGTGGCATTAAATGAAAACTTCTGTAATTTCTGAAACAGGTAAAAGGATAGGTTGACTGAAACCATAGACCTCCTGCATCAATAAAGCTTCCAGAATATTTTCTTCCATAAATTGCTGGCAGTTGTAATGGGTTTTGATTTGTATGGCTTTTCCTAGTTTTGATTTGCATGGCTTTTCCTAGTTTTGATTTGCATGGTTTAAATTTTCTTTTACATACCTTGGTCAGTTCTGCTCTTGCGGCGGCTATTTTTGAATGTCATTTGATTTCCTTGCTTACTGATCAAGAATGATGTGACTCATTAGATACATTATTTTCCTTGATACAAGATTATATCTTCTTTCACTTCGTGTTTCATAAAGGTAATTCTTTAAAAATTATATAATCTTGAACATGACAAGGCAGATGCTCTCTGTGCGTTTTGATGCAAGTTGGAGTGCATGTGAGATAAGAGAATCATGTCATCACTTATACAAGTAATTCTTAGGTTGGAGATTGTTTCTGTTCTTGTAGGATTGGGAATCTTGTCCGTACTACAATCATGCGATTGCTCTATGCATCATGCCCTTCTTGTCCTTCTCATTGGATGTCAATATGCCGCAACATGGTGAGCACCTTTTCTTGCAGAATGATGGTCTTCATGTTCTTTTACTGGATGTGTGTTTTTTCTATTGCTGCATGATTGGTTCAGTATTCAAGTGTTCAATCGTCATAACATTTGCAGAAAATGAGCAGATTTCCACATTTAGTTGATATTCTGTAGCCCTTTAATTTAAAACATGTGCAACATTTTTCTCTGGAAACAGTTTTGTTCCTTTCTGATCAAACAACTGAAAATACTTGCAATGCGCAGCAATTCCATAATACATAGTCCTTTTGTAATCAAAAGCACTTGCCTCCCCGAAAATCAAGAAACAAAAGCTGGGTCACTGCTATCCTAGAGAGCAGAGCCTGAAAAAGCAAAGGCCGCAAATTCTGCAAAATGGGGCAATTGAGAAATGAGCAATGAATGTCGCTTAATCATTTATTATGATCTCCTGTCTTCTCATTAAGAGTCAATATATATTATATGGAGTAATAGGTCAATACAGAATGAAAGTTTCCAAAGTGCTAATGGAGTGAAGTGGTATGCTTGATATGCTTTTAAAAAAAAAAAAAAAGATTCCCTGCTGGACTTGTCAGCTGTTGATGATGAAATTACTCATGAAGACTTTGCTGTGTGTCTTGGATTTCTTTGTCCTTTTTAGTTAGGGATTACTTTTAAGTTTTTCAGTTCCCTTGATTTACAAGATAAGTTTTAATGCAGTTCCATATCAGAGTTTTTCTCTTGAGCAGTTTGGCAATGATGTTAACTCTAATTTGTCTTTGTAACTTTTTGAAGTTAGGGTTTTTTCTTGGAATTATTTGGCATGTACGTCTATGCATGAGACTTTTCTGATTTTCTGAATTTCTGAATGATAGTCATTGTCTGCTTATTGTAATTGACATGATGAAATATGACAATGGAAAATTTAAAGTGCCTTGTTCACATTTTGTAAATATTGTTCTTATTAATACTACTTTCTTTGTTTCCTATCAAAAAAATAAAAAATAAAAATGTTTAAACCTTCATTTAGGTTGTTTCTATGTCATCAAGAGGGAATGCCGAATTTAATAATTCAGAAAGCGATCCCACAAATGATCCAGACGGTGAAGCTATTGGAGATGATGGAGAAAACATGGTCTCTAGCTCTAAAGACATGCCAAGTCAGGATTATGCATTTGAAGCTTCAAGAGTTAAACCTAATAGAGACAAGCATCTCAGATATCGTACGAGAGTCTTTGCTGCTGAGTATGTGATCGTGCTCTTTTCTCTGCATTTTTCCGATTCTAATCATTGTTTCATTTGTACTACTGTAAATTTTCTTTTTGATCCATTAATTGATCAGAAATTTAGCATGATACTGTTTGGACTGCTGAGATGTGATTGTGCCCTTTTCTCTGCATTTTTCCTATTCCAATCATTGTTTTCATTAATATTACCTGTAAATTTTCTTTTTGATCCATTAATCAATCAGAAATTTCGCTGATACTGTTTGGACTTCATGCACATATTTTGGTTATGGTCTCGTTGAGAGTGACAAAAGCAACTTTCTATTGTCTTCTGACCATGCAAGTTCTTAAGGTTTTAATAAAAAGCTGCCTTTGGGAAGGAGTTTTAGGTTAGGTGGCTTTTCTCTTTTGGGAAAGTTCTTGCCTTTATTTCAGATGTGGATATTGTTTTAGTCCTTCCAAGATATAAACTTTCTGTTTGGAGGTACTCTCTTATTTGTAAATTCTTAGGCTGTTTTTGGGGCTAGTGGACATCTTGATCACATTTTGTAAATTTCTATGTATTCAATCTACTTGACTTTTTTCTCAAAAAAGCTGTCTTCGGTAACTTCTAACCGACAACATTTCCTTAAAAGTTTTTCTGTCCCTTATATTCAATAACAAAGAATATTTGTATGTGGATAATGAATGAAACAGATCCTCACTTACATTTTTCTTTGTTGTTTATTTATAAATGAAGTTACTTGGATGTAACAATGAAATAATTACTTGTGGGTGCCAGCTAGTTTAGTTAGTAAAACCTCTTTGGTTGCTACAGAAGATCCGGGGTTTGGACCCTGGTCATATGGGTGGGGAGGGGATTTAGTTTCCAATCATGCATTATGTACTTAGGGTATGTACTTGGGATCGATCTTTATCATTTTTTGCAATCTATATCTTGGGCTAAAGGAACTCTGATAATTTACTGCCACCTTTGTTAGTTAAGATGTTAAATTACTTCTGTTTTCTTCATGGAGTTGGTCATTGATGTCTAAGGTCAATGTTTGGAGCCATAGGGTCAACTGCATTGTGATATGGTGGGTGCTTTTGCATGTATATTATAAATTATGGCGCAAAATTTAGAAAAAGCAAAATCTGCATGTCTTGGAAGGAGGCTTTGAGATGCATAGAAAATTTTGGATTTATGCCATTTTTCCTGCAATTCACAGCAACTGAAAGCCTAAGCAATCCCTGAACAGAAAGGACAAAGAAGTCAAAGACAAACTCTTTAAGTCTTCATGACTTGTCCAACATCTCATACATTCCTCATGTACTGAATGAGAACACTATTATATATTCAATCTGTTTTTGTCAATCAAATTGTCTCACTGTAGGTGTTTGAGTCATCTACCAACAGCTGTGGGAAGTGATGCTGCTCATTTTGACCTCTCGTCGGCAAGGAAGAAACGCGCTAATGCGCAGGGATCTTGTGATTGGCTAGTTCTCCATGTGCAAGAGCTAATATCACTTGCTTATCAGGTGATTGATATGAATTAACTAGCTTACTACTACATTGTTTTGAATTACTATGAAATTTTGAATTTATGTATTAAATCATCCATTTAATACTATAACTTCTTTTAGATAAGTACAATCCAGTTTGAAAACATGCGGCCAATTGGTGTGGGACTTCTGAGTACGATTATAGACAAGGTCAGTTGTGACAGTCCTAAATATTCTAGTGAGTATTTTTTGTTAATGTATATCATTCTCCAGATTGAGTTATGCATAATTGTTCATAATATAGTTACATATGACAATAAAGAAATTTTCGAAAAGACTCCCTGTTTTTTTGTTTTTAATGATACCAGCTATGGCTATAACTAGTGATCATTCCAATTGAACATGAGACATCAACTTGAATTAAGGTGAGGTATTCCTCTGCTGAGGTTTGCTGAGAACTGTGGCACATACCTCAATGTTCTCTCCAGAATATTCAGTTGGCAATAGTTTGGGGACACAGCTTTTTTCAAAATAAAGGTGTTAAAAGTGCTACCTGAAACAAAAATGTTGCTCAAGTGAAGCAACAAAGCCTCTCCTTGTAAGTTGGGAAATGTTATAAAGGAAAATATAAAGAATAACCAGAAGTCTAAAAGTTTTTGAAGTCAGTCTTGTCTCACTCTCACTTGTTTACTCTCTCCTATTATTTATATTTCTTACTGCTAAAGTTCAATTGCTAAAATCTCGTGTGGAAACAATAGGTATGGGGTTTGTACCACACTCACATGTGTAGGAAGTGAATTGGGTTGCCATTAGGCTATAATAATAATAATAATAATAATAAAAAGGCTGCTGCAGGCTTTATCTTCTCTCTCAATTTCGGCTTTTGCAATTCTTCTATTTTTCTAGATCATATGTCTCCTGTTTTTCATTTCTTTTTAATTTGGTATAGCCTTCTATTGTTTTTATATCAACATTATTTGAACTGAAGTTATAGAATGAAAAGCAAAATGTTTTTCTTTTTCCTTGATCCAATTCTTTGACCACTAATAATGGTTTAAATAAATTAATACATGTCCACGCATGCTTCTGTGTTGGAATATATCTTCCTTTTCTGTTTTTTATTTTTCGTAATTTTTATCTGGAGAGCTATATCAAATACTCCTTTTTGCTGACATGTGCATTACTCATTAGTTATGTCGTAGATCCATAAGCTCAGATGGCATTATTCTGGATAGAAAGTATTTGGCTTTTAGTTTTGGACCTTTCTTGTATCTGTTAAATTTCATGTAGTACTTGTTATTGTATTTTAGAAATACATCACTTCATATTTTTAATTCTTTTTCAATGTTGTAACTTTTTATACAGTTTGAAATGACACCAGACCCTGACCTTCCTGGACACCTTCTACTAGAACAGTATCAGGTATGCTGTTGGATTTAAGGAATCTTTATTTTGTCTCTATGTAGTATTTAACTAAACCTCAAACCTGAAGTAATAGGTGTTAAAGTTAACGCATGACATAAAAGCTTAAGCTTAGGTTCCCAATAGTAATATATGAGTACTGAAGGGTTCAGTTTGTTCCTGCACCACATAAATCTCTTGATTATGGATATATTAGCTTAATTATGACTGTATAAACTCAGGCACAACTTGTATCTGCTGTTCGAACTGCATTAGATTCATCATCTGGTCCTATCCTTCTGGAGGCAGGGTTGCAGCTGGCAACTAAGGTTTGTGCTGTAGATGGAAATGGATTTCCTTCTTTCAAAGTTTCCAAAAAGTTATTTATACATATAGATTTTATTTAATGTTTAATTTCAGATAATGACAAGTGGGATAATTAGTGGTGATCAAGCTGCAGTTAAACGTATATTTTCATTGATTTCACGACCTCTTAATGATTTCAAGGACCTATATTATCCTTCATTTGCAGAATGGGTCTCATGCAAGGTACATAGGTCTACAGTTTCAAATATTTTTTTCCCTATTTACGTAGATGGCACAAATTGGTTTATTGTTGTTTCTGTTTTTCATCATCTTGCAAAAAGTTGCTTAATAAGATGAATAGGTTCTTACTGATTTATTTGAATATGAAACAGATCAAGATCAGACTTCTAGCTGCACATGCCTCTCTGAAATGTTATACATATGCATTCTTGAGGAGACACCATGATAGGGTTCCAGATGAGTTTCTTGCATTATTGCCATTGTTTTCGAAGAGTTCAAGTGTCCTGGGGAAGTACTGGATCCAGGTTCTAAAGGATTACAGTTATATTTTCTTGGGCCTGAATCTCAAAAGAAAAGTAAGCTTGATTTTTAAAAAATCTGTTAGATCTTTTTCTTTTATCTTGTCAATATCTTCTTGTCTTTTATTGGAATGTAAGCACGATGTTTATGAACTTTTCACCGGTGGGTCCTGCTGACCTCATCATGGTTTCTTGGGTCTTGCAGTGGAATCCATTTCTCGATGGGATACAGTTGCCCCTGGTTTCATCTAAGTTGCAGTCTTGTTTTGAAGAAGCCTGGCCAGTTATTTTGCAAGCAGTTGCTTTGGATGCAATGCCTGTAAAACTTGATGAAAAGGGACTTTCCAAAATCACTGTTGAAAATATGTCCAAGAGTAGCTTAATATCGGGTTACAGCATGGTGGAACTCGAGTGTGAGGATTATCGATTTCTATGGGGCTTTGCTTTGATTGTTGTATTTCAGGGACAACATTTAGTACCTAATAAACAAAGAATAGGATTGGGTTCTGCAAAAGCTAAATTTGGTGGAGACTCGCCAACTAAAGAGATGAATCCACTTGGCTTGAAGTTGTATGAGATTGTGTTACCAGTATTCCAGTTCCTCTCAACTGAAAGCTTTTTCACTGCAGGTTTTCTTACTATGAATATATGCCAAGAATTGTTGCAGGTTAGTTAGACAAATTTTATAATAGCTCTCTATTTTTTTCTATATGTGATTAATTTATTTATTTTCAATTTTCATTAGTTGATTTTCTGGAATTGATAGAAGAAATTGGATGAATGCTAATCAACATATGCTTGAAAATGTATTCAGCTAATGTGATGAATTCTTTTGTGCAAATAATTATTTTAAGGTGCACAATGAGAATTATTTTGAGACTCTTCTTTCTTCTTTATAATTTAAATTGGGAGGGAGTTTAGGGCTTACATATGCTGATTTTGACATTTAGAGATTTGTACTGTGGGATTATCTTGTAGTCTTCTGGCTTTGAGTGATATAGAATGACGTTCAGCCCAGGCTGATCCTGGTTTTTGTGGACAGCTTGTTCAGTCTTGTAGTCCCTGGAGGAAAGTTTCACCTGAAACTCTTATATTCACAGTAAAATAAGAAGCCTATACCAGAGACAAGCTTGTTGAAAAGTCCAGCCTTGGACTTGAGGAGGTAGAGCTTCAAGTGTTAATGTTAGACCTTTGCCTATAGCTTTAGTTTTTGGGTCAATGGTACTCTTAACAGTTAGCATGCGCTCTAACTCAATCTGAAAAATGTTTGCTTGTGACAAAGCTATTGAATAATTGTTAGGCCACAAGTGCGTTTCACATATGCAAGGCGCAAGGGTAATTCCGGAAATACCAATCGTGGCTGACGTGTTATCAAGTAGTATAGAAGTGAGGAGGTTATATGGAGAGGAGCTGTTTTTTGGGAAGGGGATCGAGAGAATTATTTTGTAGTGAGCTTGCTCATTTTGGGAGAGATACCAAGCCTCTCGAATGCTTGGGTGTTTTGGTTTATTTCTGCAGATAAATACCAGTTCTCCTACTTCCAACAACATTCTGCTCTCTACTGTGTTGTTTATCTAACCCTTTCAGTTCAGGGTCTATCAATAATCAAATATTCTATGGGAGGGTGCTGTAGATCTTAAATATTCTTGTGACTGCTTTTAAGCTTATAGGTCAAGTGATTGGTTAACATTTGCCGTTTGCTTTAACTTTCTCTGGCAATGATAAACATTTATTGCATAGCTGTGATCACATAGTTATTATCTTCTCACAATATTGGTATTGCCAAATATGATCTGAGCCATTTTATCTTGTTGGTGGATGTAGGTCTTCTTATATTCTATATGCATGGACAATTCGTGGAACAGTCTTGCAATTTCAGTCCTATCACAGGTATAAATTGACTTGCTGTTGCTGATTGAGAGGAATTGATCGGCATTTTGATTGCATTTTACTGAATAAGATTATGAGCGACATTGTGGTTCAGACTATTTTTCTCATTCAACTATCAATTGGTTCAAGTTCTATCTATTTCACTGGAATTAGAATATTTGTGGTGCCCTAGCTGTTATGCAGTTATCCCATTCTCAAATTATTCTTTATTACTACTGGATTTACAATTAACAAATCTATTCTCCATATAAGTAAGCCCTTTAATTTATCGTTTATTTTATCACCTTCAATATACCAAGTTTAGTTCTCTATATCAACATTTGTGCATGGTATGTGTATGAAAAATAACTATTGATGCTTTATATTTATTGAAGTCCTTTATTTGGGTTCCATATAAACTTACATAACAAACATTGAGTTGTAGTTTTGATTTCTATATCAACAGATTGTACAGAACTGCCCGGAAGATTTTCTCAAATCAGAAAATTTTTCTTATCTGGGGATGGAGCAGTGTTTGGCTTACCTTTTCAAAATTTTTCAGAGGTAATCATTTGATAATAAATATCAGTGTAAAGCATATGATGAAGTGTATTACAGAGATACCCTCTGCTAAAAATTTTGCTTCTTTTTGTGTTTCAGTACAAATTTAGTGTCACCAGATCAATCAAACCAAGGAGATCTGATATCTCCCTTATTTGTAACTGCAAAGACACTAATAGTGCATTTTGAACCAAAGGTGGGTAGGTCTATGTTTATTCATGGCCATAAATACTCATTAATTCATTTGCAATCTTGGGATCACATTTCTTTATAATTTTTGAAGAGTTACTGTTCAAATATTTACCTTCAGATTTGTTATTCTGCTGTTTTAAGATGCAGAAGCAGTTTAAGTCTGTAGCATTGGCATTTTTGTTAATTGGCTACCGGTGCATTAGACAAGCTTCAACAGAGTTATGTCTGTCAAAGGCCATTGAATTTATCAAGTGTGCTGTTCCCTTATTGAAGAATGTTGTTGAGGGTAAGTTCTATGCCAGACCTGATTTTGCAACTCAATTTTTTTCCCTCAACAGATATTTATTTTGTATATGCGTAGAACTTTTTTGTTTATTTTTTACTTTGGTATAAAAGGAAACATAAATTTTATTAGTAGGAAAGAAGATCTGCTGGAGGATGACCCCGGATGCACTCCAAGAATATCAAAAAAACAGACGTACAATTAATAGCATAATGTATTACACCTGCAATATATGGGAGTGAAAATCCGTTAATATAACAATAGCTCGAGTTATGATGCTTCTACATGCAGTTGGGAAGCTAGTACCTGATGGAATTTTTTTTGCAGATGCTCTTACACTTGGTGATGATGGAATTATTCATCTGAGGACAATTTTTGGCTCCTGTCTGAATGTGATTGCTGATGTCACGAAGAATTGTATTGAGGGACTTCATCTACTGGAAAATAAGAGATCTGACTTGGGCAGACTACTTCAGCTAAAGCTTGCATTCACGCTTGAGCAAAATGTTTCGTTGGCCAAACTGGCTAATGAAACTGGATGTCCTTGGGACAACAAAGACTGTATCCCCATAGGTTTTGCTGTGTTCAAGTGTTGTGCTGAAAGTATAAGAACTGTACTTACTGATTCAAATCTGCAGGTAGCCGTGATACCAGATAATCTAGCAATGCTCATTCATTACCAAATACCAAAAAATAGCTGATGCATATTTCCATACATAGGTTCAAGCGATTGGGTTGCAAGTGCTAAAAAGCTTGGTGCAGAGGTGCACAAGCAAAGAAAACAACAGCTTACTGTTGTTCATTGGTGGAGTGCTTGTCAGAGATATCTTCACCATAATGCAGAAGATGTTGAAGGTGTGTCTTTTTTTCATTTTTGTTTTTTAAATCTTTTCTCTATCTTTCACTGGAAAATCACAATAATTTCCCCCTTCTTTCTCTATCTTTCACTGGAAAATCACAATAATTTCCCCCTTCTTTCCTTATCCCTTTTCTTTACATTCATTTATCTTTTTCTGATGAAATTGGGGTGGATGGAATCCAAGAACTAGTTGAACTTCAATGTTTATCATTTTGATGAGTCAATGTTGCTAATAATCACAGAAACCTATAGTTAAAGAATCAGTGACTATTGCTGGGGAATGCTTAAGGATCTTGATGCTCCTGCAAACTGTGTCAAAAACTGAAGAATGTCGGAGAGGTTTTATGAATCTGCTTCTAGAAGCTATTGTCATGGTCTTCTCAGCATCAGAAGATGTCCGTTCTCAGGTACTATTGTTAATCATGCTCCAAATTTAGATTGAAACTAGAACTATTTTTTTAATTTGATTCATAACGTTTCTCCTGATTATTTTATCAATGACAGGAAGCTAACGACATAAGAAACACTGCCGTGAGGCTTGTTTCTCATCTTGCTCAAATTCCTTCCTCAGCAGTTCACCTTAAGGATGTCTTGTTATCATTGCCTCCAACGCACAGGCAGCAACTTCAGGTGCTGTTCTTGCTTTATTTATCTCTAGCGTATATTGGGTTGGAAAAGAAGAACGATGATTAATTGTTTATAAGAAACATGCTCTAGCACGTGTGATATGTAGAAAAAAATTTGTGTTTCTCTTCTTTTGCTTAGTAGCAGGTCATTATGAGATTGGGGATGGCAATTGTTCAGGTATAAAATCCATTTCATAACCAAACCCAGAAAATTGCCATCTAAATCCCAAACCACTGTCGAGTTCTGGGAAAAGTGATGTATATTGACCATATCCAAACCCGGAAAATTGCCATCCCTACAAGTGTGACATGCTGTTTTACTTATTTGAAGCCTGAAATTTTTGTTCTTGTGACTTTTATCCGTCATCGTCCTAGGGAATTCTGGATCCTTTCCACTAATGGAGCTTTAATAGTTTCTTAGATATGCAACCTTCTTCATGTTTTGAAGACCATGTAATCTCATTTATTCCTTATACTGCCAAGAACCTCAAAAAAGGGTGTAAATTGTTTGAAAATAACTTTGAGATTTGCACAAGCTCAAATTACATCTGTTGTAGAAATCGGAAATATTGTTACACCTTTATATGATTTCTAAGCCATAGAATTTTTATTTTTTTTCAAGTTTTGTTATGGATGTGATGAATTCTCTATTTGGCCATGATTCTCTTCTTTCAGGTGGTCCTTCGTGCTTCTGTAACACAAGATCACAACCCATTACAAATGAAACCTGTAGCACCATCATTGGAAATCAAATTACCGGCGCCAGCTGGTGGTAAACTAGAGAGAGATTCCCTGCCATCAGCCACCCGAATAGAGCAGCCAGAAGTGAGCAGAGAGAGAGAGTTACTGGCAACAGCTGCCTCAGTTCACTCCGATGAGGACAAAATTGGAGAGAGAGATGATGAAGATGAAGATGATGATTGGGACGCTTTCCAGTCTTTTCCAGCCTCGACAAGTGTATCTGAAACTGATTCAAAAGTAGGAATTATGGCCGACAGACCTGACCTAGTTGAAGATTCTTCTGCTTCAGAATCAAGAACCAGAAAAGTGAACTTCCAAGAATCCGACCCTTCTCAACCTCTCGACATTGTGAATGAGAGCAATGAGGCAGAGGATCCAGAAACCGGTGAACAGAATCTGGTTTCAGATAGTGAAGATGATGGATACGATATGGAAGTAGTCCATGATTTTAAGACGGACACTGGTATTGCAAAACCAAGTGATGATGATCGTGATCAAGAGATTGAAGATGAAAAGGTGTCAAGCCAAGAGATAGAAGATGAAGCAGTTGCAAGCCTAGCCAAGGAAGAAATAGCACACAGCATTCAACTAACTGAAGACGTGGAAGGATCAGTGAAAGACAGGTCAGCAGAAGATCATGAACAGAGAAAGGAGAGCCTAGCCGACAAAATTGATGAACCGTTGTCAACTGATCTTCAACAGGTCGAAGGAGAAGAAGGATCATCAGAAGTGAATACAGTGAAGGAGCATGAGGTCAAAAATGGAGAATGCTGATAATGAAATCGGTTTCGAAGTACTTTCTAAACAATCATCTGCTTCCAGAACTCGTGTGGAAGAAGATTATAAAATCATTGATGAAAATGCTGAGAAGAAAACGGCCAGTAATGAACAACACCAAGAGGATCCTGGTATTAAGAAATTGTCAGAAGGCTAAGATAATAAAATCCATGGAAACTGTCTTGTCTCGGCGAGTGTGTTGTAAATCCTTAGTCCACAAACTATAGTATGTTTCACAAGAAGTTGAATATTTGTTTCTCATCAGCGTTACTGAAACCTTATAATACAATATTAATTATATCCCAACAATAGATTTATAGAGATCGCAATAATTCTTGTCACAGGGGTTTTGCCTTCAAGCTAAGATAATTAAGTAGTAACATAGTACAAGAATTTGTTACTTTGTCTTTAGTGTTGTCCATTTATAGGTGATTTCGTTTGCAAACATACATCATAATCTAATGAATGCAAGCATATAAGGATCAAATATTACATACTTGAATTAATCAAATAGAATAATTTCTTTTGCGAACATACATTTACTCAGAATTTTGTGATTTCTTCTAAATAGTGTTAAAATGTGGATTAATTAGACGACACTATATTGGCACATAGTTTTGGGGCACTAAAGAGCGGTTTTGCTGTTAAAGGGTGATGGTGTTAATTTTGAGCTGGTTTTTTACAGCATGTAGATATTAATGAAACTAGGCCATAAAAAAAGTGGGAGTCGATTTGAGGTCTGAATTATTTTTACGAATTTCTGAAATTTTTTAAAAAATTTGAAGAAGTCCCGAAAATTTTGGACACCTTGTTGAATTGATATGAAACTCATTGAGAAGTCTTCTTATGGTACAAATAGGATTTTGTTTAAAAAATATTAATTTTTATCCAAGGGCTTCTCTGGGCATAGAATCAAAGGTTATTACACATGGTTTGGTCCATTAAATGACAATTTTATTATTAAAAGGTGATGGTGTAGAATTAAAGTTGAATTTTTTTTTACACGCATAAATATTGGTGAAATTACACAAAAGAAAATAATGAGAGTTGATTTCCAAGCCCAAAATAATTTTCACAAAATAGAAAAAAAGAAATCCCAGAAATTTAGAAGAAATTGTTGACTTGATATGAAACTCTTTGGGAGCCCTTTTGATAATCATACATGGTGTTATGCCATTAAAAGATAGATTTACTGTTAAAAGGTGATGGTGTTGAATTTAAAGTAATTTTTTTGTTCCCAGATATTGATATTCGTGAGCTTTTGAAAAATTGTCAAAAATCATGAAAAATAAGAAGAGCTTGTCGAATTGATATAAGACCCTTTGGAACTTGGAAGGCCTCCCCCCCACCGAAAAAAAGGGTTTTGGTGAAAATAAAGAATTTTTTCGGTTCAAAACTAATGGCTACACGATTTTAGGCCACTAAAGGGTGGTATTAATGTTAAAGGAAAATGGTGTTTTTTTTTTGGTACACATGTAGGTATTACAATAACTAGACCATAGGAAAAAAATGAGTGGAGACTGGAAAATTTTTAAATTTTTTAAAAAAAATCGAAAATAATCTTGAAAAATTAGAGGAACTTGTTGGATTCAAGTGAAACACTTTGGGAAGCCTTTTTGTACCTAAATAGGGTTTTGATGAAAAAATAGAAAAAAAAAAATTCACGGGTCGAGTTTGGACCTAGAACCAAAAACTATATAGCATATGGTTTTAGGCCATTAAAATGTCGTTTTGCCATTAATAGGTGATGGTGTTGAATTTTGAGCTAGCGTTTTGCATGCAGTAGATATTGGTGAAGCTAGACCATAGAAAAAACAGGAGTCGATTTGAAGATCCGAAATAATTTTTGTACAATTTTGAAATTTTTTATATAGAATTGAAAAAAAATCTAAAAAAAAATTAAGAGAACTTTTTAGATTGGATTAATAATGAAGCTCTTTGATAGGCCTTTTAATGGCCCAATAAAGGCTTTGGAGGAGAAAACTTAGATTTTTACGAAAGGTTATAACACATGGTTTTGGGCCGTTAGAGGTCGGTTTTACAGTTAAAGAGTAATGGTGTTGAACTTCTTGCTGATTTTTAGCATGCAGATAGATATTACTAAAACTAAACCATAGGAAAAACAGGAGTTGACTAGGAGGCCTAAAAATTTTTTGGTAAAACTAGGAGAATCTGTTAAATTAATGTGAAACTCTTTGGGAGACCCTTTTGTGTGGTCCAAATAGATTTTTAATGGAATTGACCTAAATTACTAAAAAGGCTAGTGCAATATATACAAAGATGTATTTAGATAGAGTGGTGATATAACTATAAATTTATTTTTTACAAACTGATTTGACATTAATTAATTTGTTGAATAAAAATACAAAATAATAAAACATGTGAACCTAGATATATTTAATCTAACCAATTTAATCATGCCATATCAGTTTGTACAAAAAAAAAAAAAATTAACAAAGCTTTAAATTTATAGGTAGCATATTTGAACTTCTCAATTTATCTCACTAATCTCTACTTTTTAATTAACCTCACATATTTCTAGAAATATCCCCATTAAAGAATATATAAATAATTAAAGATAAAAATATTGTTGTTTGTAGAATTCAACAAGGCTTTCTATGTGGGCACTTGACTTTTTCAATGAAGTTGTGAGGCCAATTGTTGCACGTGCTCTGGTTCTTCTCAGTAGTCGCCTGCCTAAAGCTTTCCTCCTCCTATCTGGGTTGTGATTGTGTGGTCGCTTGCTTTAGTGACTGTAGATCACTTGTATTTTCTGTATGGTGGGTTCTTTTTTAGTTGGTCTGCCGCTATCAATTTCCATTTTATAAGGGCGGGATTTTAGTTGTTAAAATTTATGCGATGGTTCTTTGAATGTCTGTATCTGGATATGATTCAAATAGTCTCTGGATATTCCATCATAAGTGGGTGAATTTGTTTTGTATTTGATTGAGGAAATCTGCAGACAAACTTTTGAATTATGTTATGATTTAACTGGGTTTCTTTTCTTAATAAAAGCTGTTTAAAACAAAGTGATAAATAAGAATAATTTTGAAAATAATTAATTAAGATTAATTGAAAAATGAGGGCTAGTGAAAGGTGAAATATTACCAATTTAAATTTATAGATGATGTATCTTCAGATCAAAGAGAGTCCACCTTCGCTCAATCTTGTTCAGATTATTGTTTGCTTTATGTATTAATTTTCTCAAATATTTAATATCATCAAGCAACCACCTAAGTAAATGTTTGCCGACACCTAATGGTACGAGGACGAGGGAATTCATAAGTGTATAAGCTTATAGGATTTTTGTTCAGGCAGCTAGTAAGTTTGTTACATTAATTATAAGTTAAGACTGACCTAAAAAATATTTTTTTTATGATCTACTTATTATTTGACAAATAGTAATTAAGTCATTTAAAAATATAAATTTTAAATTGATGTACCTTATTGATAACGAAATATAATGAGCCCATTTTTTATTCACGTTGACGTTTCATGGCCGACCGTCTATTCATTACTTGAATGTGACAATTCATAAATCAATATCTCATTCATTTTTTCAGGAATTATCATTTCAATTGTCACTCGGCAGCCAACTCAAAACGTAAGGAAATTGGACTGAAATTTTAAAATTCGTATCAAGATAGAATTCTGAAATTTTTTAAAGTAATCAAAACTTAAGGAAATTGTCAAGTAAATAAATGATTCCTTAAATGCAACAAGCTTATGATTTCTGAGATATAATATAATATAAAAACTAGTGAAATTTTAGCTCATTTAATATAGATTTTTGCAAGAGACTTCTATCTTATTGGTGGATACATAACTCATTTATTTTTTATATCATCCAAATATGGATAAAAACTTGTTTAGTCCTTATATTATAAAGTTAATGCTCATTTAATCCCTATATTTTTAAGAATACCTCAAAACATTCTTACTGTTAAATATTAACACTTGTGCCATTATTTTTTATTCTTTTTAGCATGCTTTTACAATATTACATTCTTACAGTAATATTTCTTTTTTGGATGTTAATAAAAAAATTGGATTATCAAATTAAACCCAAAAATAAAATAAAAAACAAAAAAATATACATTAATTTTTGTGGAAACTTATGTGTCAAAAAAATTAATTTTGTAAAAAATAAAATTATCACTTTTTTTATAAAATTTAATATTTTAACTCCTCAGCAGAGTGTTCTACAAAATATATATATATATATATATATATATATATTATCTTTATTTTATTTTTTGGTGTTAAACTGGTAATTTAATTTTTCTTTTTAATAATGTCTAAAAAAAGAAACATTATTGTAATAGGGTAATATTATAAAAATAAGTCAAAAGGAACAAAAGGTAATGGCAAGGGTGTCAATAATTTATTAGTATGGATTTTTTGAAGTATTTTTAAAAATATAGGGACTAAACGGACACTGACCTCAAAATATAGGGACTAAACAAGTTTTTACCCTCCAAATATTGTTAATAGAGAAATCAATATAAAACCTATCATTACATCCTTAACCTTTCTTTGTTAGAAATTTTAATAATTTAAAAAAATAAATTGAACATAAAACTTACAAAAAAATCAACAACTTTTTATACATTTACTTTAGCAACAATTGTGTCAATACACTGCTTGTAAAATTGGCAAGTTGTAATAAGACATTTAGTGCTTGTTTGGTATGCCTTATCTAATAGTTATAAATGCTTATTTAATCTCATAAGCTCTTATTATAATTTTTATTGTTATTTGATTTTTTTTTAGTAGAGTTTTTATAATTTAAATAAACTATTTTACCTTTACTAGCAAAAACTCAAATTTTAAACTTTTGAGAGTGGAAGTTGGAATGCTTTTTAAAAATGTTAAAATATCCAAAATATTCTCTACTTATTTGACAAACTTATTTTATTTTTTTCATAACATAACTTAAAAAAACTTATTTATTAAAGTAATTTCATAAATTTTTAATAAAAAATCTTATTGACAACCAAACAACTAAATTTTTTAAAGTAAAATCTCTATTTGTAAAAATTCTACTGTCAAAAATTTTATTTAAATGGATTATACTTAAAAAATTATACCAAACGGAGTCTTATTCCCGATTTTACAAACGTTACAAAATTACCTATATACCTTTATACCTAATTTATTATTATTATTAATTATTTTTCCTCGTGCATGTTGTACATGACAAAGTTTTAACACGAGTTGAATTATTTGAACCAATTTTATTAGCCATTATATAATTTTAAAATAAGAAGTAATTGAGTTATAAATGTGCCCTAGCTAGATGAGTGGGATGATGATTATGAGCGCATTAATTTGTCGAGCACGCATGCACCTGTTGAGATTCTAAAGGATAAATTAAGAAAAAAGAGCAAACAAACACAATTAATGGTATGGTTGTCAATTTGTAAATCGTAATAAACTATTAATTAAAAATTAATCTGATACAAGTCTAGTCGTTACAAACGGTTAAAGACAACAATCGTTCAATCAATTCTGCAAGCACCATTAATTCAGTGATCAATACAACTCCTTTCTTTCTCGCTTACATTGCTTTTACATTCATTCAATTTTACAAGGCTTGTGAAGGGTATGAGATCGCATATAATATTTACTTAGTTTGCATTTATTGTATGGCATGTAAAAAATTCTTTTAAATAAAGTAAGGTTTAATAAAATTGTGTATATAGAAAAGTAAAGACAACTTATTAAGAAAGTAACGAAGGTCCGAGGTCGAGGTTCTAAAATTTTATGAGAAACTTGTTCTTTATACACTCAAGTTACTTTGTTTATCTTGCTCAAATGAGTGTTCCATTCAGGACTAAATTCCAACACCTATTGCCTGAAAAAAGAAAATTATACATTTATTAATTAGAATACCAACGTAATATTTAATATTTACTTCAAATTAAAAAAAAAAAATGAATTAGTATGCGATTGTGAAAGGAAGAGAAGAGGATTGATGAGGCCTAAAGCTCCGTTGGGTACTGTTGTTGGAGAACTGTAGTTTAAAAGCCATACTTATTTTTACCACGAATTAGAAGTTAAGAGTGGTTTGATCTTGCTTACAGTTGGTTTGATAAAAAATTTACAAAAACTTATCAATATTTATTTCCTAATTATAACTGTTATTTCATGATAGACATGGCTTTTTACCAACGCGGCCTAGCTAAGTGTATGTTCAGAGAGTTGCATCGAATTATATAAAGTAACAAGAAAGAAAGAATATTAACGAGTTGCTCTTTGAGTTATATATGCTTCGTTAGCTTCTCAACTATGAAAGTAAAGATTAAATAGTACCTGCAGCTGGTTGTTTCTAGATTTGTTTCCCATATCATCATCATCATCATCAAGATTATTAGCACCACCTTCTTCTTCTTCTTGGCCTTCTTTGTTGCTCTGAGAGCAATCATTTTCATTTATGCAAAGAGAGTTAGACATATCCATATAATGTGAACGCATGGATTCTTATTTTAAAAGAGAGAGAGAGTAATTAGTTAGATGATGAAGTTGCGGTTTGGATGGTCTTCATCTTCCTTTTATAGATGTTGTGACGGATATCTATTGGCCACTACTCTCTCATTATAAGGGGAGTGATTCAAGTCTTGTAATTGTTGGGGAATAAAATTCCATCACCGTAAATATAGGAGCAGCTGCTTTTTTTATTATATAGACGGTAGTGGTAATTTAAGTCATGTTATGATAGAAAATGATCTTGGCTTTTTTTTTTTTTTTTGAGATTATAAAATTTTTAAAGATTCAATTGCAAAATTAATTTAAAAAGATTTTTGTATCAAGTAAAATAATTTAGTTATACAAAATCTTTCGCTCAAACTTTTATGGTTGATTCAGAAAACTCATAATTGAAAAATTAGTAATTCAATAATTGACTTATATATCTCTTGAATAGTAACGAGGATTAAAAATATAGTATTATATAAAATTTAAAATAAAATTAATTTTAATAATTATTTAATTATAAATATATCAATAATAAATGAGTAGTAATCTAAATATTATTCTAAGTAATTTAAAAAAAAATTGATTGAGTTACATACAATATTAGTCTGATTTTTTTTTATAAGATTTTTTCTTATTTAAATGATGGAGGAGTGACTTGTTGACAGTCTGGCATGTGGCATTTTTATCAGTTTTCAGGATAATGTTATGTTAAAAAAAATTGTCATGAATTAAATGTGTCATTTTCGTATGCATATATATTATATGTACATCATTTATCCACAACATCTAATCTGACGTGTTATGTTATCAGCCTCAAGAGTTTATTACTACATTCGTTTTTGTGGACCCTACTTGATAGACTCGGTCACAGACTGACAGAAGTACTTGCTGCTGGTTTCACCTGAATAAGCACTTCTAAGCACGTGAATAAGCACTTCTAAGCACGTGGGTGTGCTGCTGGTATACTTATTTACATGCAGAATGCAATAACACACTAATAAATTTCACATTTTAATTTTGATGGCTGAGGTTGATGGGATGGAACGACAGTGATGGAATTAAAATAAATATGTGATGAACCAATTTTAGATGTGGGTGGTGCTATTTTAACTCATATATAACTTTGACTTTTAATTTAAATGTTAATAATTTAAATTAAAGCATCTTAATCTTTTACAGATATTCATCCTGATCCTTAATAGTTAACACCCAAATTTTTTTTTCCATATTTAAGGATAAGCACTTCTTTTATTATTATGCTTCCAAAATTAGCAAAGGCACGAAATATACAAACATGACTTTTTAATAGTGTAATCACAAACTTCTCTTCTTCTTTTTCAGTCTTCATCCTCAATATCAAATGTGACAGAATCATCCACTCTTACTTAAAATAAAATGTTAAATAGCTCGATTTTAGTCGAACTCAAAATAATAGAAGAATTTAGGGCACATGAGATGAGATTCATGAAAATGGGCCTTAGATTGATCAGCTTGTAGCCATTGGGCTATCTATTTAACAAGCAGGGTCTGCCTTTCTTTTAGGCCTTGCATTATTGGTCTTCCTGGCCTTCTATTTGATATCTGGACTCAGGTCCGATTAATGATCCGGCAATTTTACCGGAGCATAAAATGGGCTGATTAATAACTTCAAGCTCAAGGTCACCACTGTTTATGCTTCCTCAAATCCTGGCATACAATAGATCCTAGGCAACCTTTCCCTTTTTCTGAATTGCATTATAATCTACTATTTCCAATCGTAAATCATGCCAAACCTCCAAAATCAACTTAATGACGATCCATTGATCCAAAATAGATTGAATCACGTTAGACCTCTCGATTCAATTTTGTTTAACTTAGCTCTAAATTGAACGGATCTCATTAAACCTTCTAAATCAACTTTGTGATGGTCCATTTTGAATATATGAATTTAAAATAGACTTAATTTTTATCAAAACTTCTTAAATGGTTACCTGAGCTTATAAATAAGCTGAAGCTATTTTTAAATCCTTAAGTTAAATAATAAGATGAAAAAATATCCACAATTCAAGTAACAAAAAATTTGTCTATCAAACAATTAAAATCAGAAGTACCTTATAAAATATAGGAACATGAAGATTTTTAAATGCAAGATATCATCATCTTAACAATATAGTTTTAGTTTTAAAGAACCCACCCATTTAATACAAAATCATCTTAACAATATAGTTTTAATTTTAAAGAACTCACCCATTTAATACAAATGGACAAATTATTATATGTTGGCTCGAGAAGCTGAAACAATCAGGGACACACCACCCCCACGTTATTATCCCGAATAGAAATACTTGAGCATATAAAAATGGCTTCTTCGACATCCATACACATAGAGAGACTCCGCCCAAGTCAAAATGTTATCGATGTCGTTTCACTGCCATATAAACGCCGTTTTGACACCCGACACATCATCAGCAACAGCAAAATGGCCTTCTCAAAACCTTCCCCTTAAGCCCTTTACCAAAACCTCAGTCATGCTCAGACCACAAATCTCGTACTTGAAACTAAGACATGGCACAAGACAAGTCAGAGTCAAACACTCATCTTCATCGGCTGCCATTGATCAAACACTCGACCCGGAACCGCCTGCAGACGATTCTGATTGCGCTATTATACTACGAAAAGAGGTTTGAATTGACAGAATATTTTGTGGGTTTGTTTTTATTTATGATTTTACATGTGGGATCCTTTGTTTCAGTTATAATTGTTATAGTCTCTGTTTGGTTTCTTAGAAAGTGGAGTAAAAGATAAGAAAATAAAATTGATTAGTAGTGCTCTGGTTCACGAGGAAAAGAAATTATATTTATTTTGGGTTTTATGGGTTTAATAGCATGGGCCTGGGGGAGTTCTACTTCTAAATTCTAATGTCGTAGTTTTTTTTTTTTTTTTGTTACTTCTAAATACTCTCAAAATATTACTTGCAAAAGCACTTGCCTTTTGTTTTTTGTTCCTTTACTTAATACTTTTATGATGTTTGTTGATACATAGAAGCTTGGAGTGGTTGTGAAGCCGAATGAGAAACGAAGGCTTGTATTGAAGTTCATTTGGATGCAAAATGACATTGGCATTGCGCTTGATCAAGTGATTCCTGGGCATGGGACAATCCCTTTGAGTCCCTATTACTTTTGGCCGAGGAAAGACGCGTGGGAAGAGCTCAAGGTTTTGCTCGATAGCAAGCCCTGGATTTCGCAGACAGAGAGGATTCACCTTCTCAATCAGGCCACTGACGTCATCAACTTTTGGCAAACAAGCGGTGGCAATTTGCAGCAAGGTTAATTATGTGGAAGTTTTGGATCTTGGTCACTTGAGAGATTATAGTCCAATACATTGTGAAGGTAAGGTTTTAGCATTGTGAGATGTTGTGTCAGGTTTCTACATATTGCTTGTATTGCAATATTCTCAAATTTAAATGGAAGATGAGTTTTTCTGTTTGATTATGTGAACAGTACATTCTTGTGTTAGCTTTATGAGGTTACAATTATGACGTGACTTCATATCAACTATGGATAATGCTTGTTTTTCTAGAATGCAGTTAGTTTCCTTGAACTGAAGAAGCATGTCACAATCTTAAAATATCCAGATACATAATTTCTGTCCAAAATCATGGCCCGCAGCCACAGTTTATAGAATGTGAATTTACGATTAAAATAATGAAGAAATATGTAACCAACAACTACAAGCTCTGGCTCAGTAATAACTGAATCTGCAAAAGTGTGTAAAAGTAATAAATCAATGATCCTTTTTAGGCATTCTGCACTCGTCTTGTCCTCACTGAAAATTTCTTCCAGTCTATATTTGAATGCTGATGCATATGTAATTGCTCTGCAAAATCCTTGGTGCTTGTCAACTTCTTTTTGGTAGGCCCATCCAGCGATTTCATTGAGTTTACTGCTGGTAATTGATGCTTGTTATCTATGTGTTCATCTGAAGGATACTGCTTATCAAATCCATTCTGTTCTGAGGTATTTTGGTGTGCATTAGAAGGCAAGCTAGGCTTCCTATCAAATTGTTTTTGCCATTGTACGTTTCCCTGATTCTTTCCACTGTCATTATCAGTGTCATCTGAAGCTACTGCAATCCCACCCTCTTGGTTTCGGTAATGTGCACCTGCCAACTTTTTCGTCATGCTTAAAATATCACCATCTGAATCTGAACTTGAAGCAGATAGTATTCTTTCTCTCACAGCCGTCCTTTTACTCTCTTCCAGTTCTTTGAAGTGAATCTCCCTGGTTTTTTCTGTCACATCTTCATCCCCTGATTCTGAGCTAAAACTGTCAACATCGTAGAATTTGTCAAATCCCATTCTACTTTTTGAATCCTCATCCTCTTCATTGATAACTGCATCTTTGTCGCTTTTAAGGTCAGATGTCATTGACATATCAGAGTTGGATGCTATTTCTGTTCCATGGCTATAACCACCAAAATCATCTGAGTTGTTGTCTCGTGATTCAGATCTTGAGAGATCAAATGCTGCTCTTGCAGCTTCTGCTGCATAAGCTGCTGATTCAAAAGCATCTTGTGCAGCAGCTGCTACATCTCTGTAGTATTTCCTCCTTTTAACTGATTCAGATAACTTTTCGTCCTGGTTCAACTCTTCAGGCACATTGTGGGCATCATCGTTAAAAGTAGCTGGTTCCATAGGCTTTGGTTGCTTCTGTTCGATATCTAATTTCTCCTGTAATCATCAAACATATACAGTCATTTAGCAGTAAAACATTAACATTGTGCTTGATACAAATGATTGCTTCTAATTCTATGCAGTATTCAATTATCCTAACCTTGACAGGAACGCGAGTATCTTCCTCCAAATTCAGAAGAGCGATACCCATCTCAGTTGAAATTTCCTTGAGCACTTTTAATCTGCTTTCCAAGCTACACCGCCGTGATGAAAGCTTCTGTACAATCTGGAAAACATAAAAGACAGGACTCGTTAGAAGAGAATTGATCAAAAGAACTGCTTTCACTGAACACCAATCATTCAACTCTTTAGACTTTATTTTACCTTAGGAGTCACTCCGCAGTAGTTGCGTAATTGCACAGCACGAGCATCAAATTCTGCACCATACCTTGATTTGAAAATCTCACGAATTTTCTGAAGCTCAGGAAAGTCTCCACATCTTGAAGACGCAAAGATCAAACCCGATATTGCTTCCTTCAGCTCATCGGGACATTCCCTATATAAATAAATGAACATCCAAACGTGTTAATATCGAATAAAACATTAAAGATCAAATGGGAAAAGAGCACAATATCAATGAAACTTGATGAACTGACTTGTTTTTCTGAATAAACAAGACTCTTTCTATCAGGAGATGGCAATAATCTTCTATCATTCCAAGCGCATCCAACATGTTGAGCTCCTTAATCATATACTCAACCTGGAAAAGTAAGTTTAATTTTTTTAGATCAAGTAGGGGTTAAGTTAATAATTAAGAATTAGCAGAGAGAGGGATTAGGGACATGAGTACTACTAACACGAGTAAGAGCTCGTTCATGGTGACCGAGGTTAAGGAGCTCGGTAACATCAGACCTTGCATAGTAATACCGAGCCTGGTGCTGGTTCCTGAGAATGGCAGCCCTTGAAATGGCAAGTTTAGTAACAGATTTAAACTTGGAGGTATTGAAACTTCTTCCAAACAGCCTATCCAGCTTTCTGCTCATGTTCTCTAATTTTTTCTCTTAAATTTGCTCTTTTGCTTCTTGCTGGTCTTAGCGATTAATCTTCTTATATAAGCACCAAACAGAAGAAAAACCCTGAAGCGAAAAACCCTTCAGAAGAGGGAGAAGGTTCTTGAAGTTTGCATGCAATTAATGCATTATTTTATACGAATGGAACAAGGATCCTGAACGGTGCCTGTGATTTTTGGGTTGCAAAGATGCACTTAAGATTGTGCCGCGTGGGACGCCGTTGCCTTTTGTTATTGAATGAATGGGACAATGCGTGAACGGGGTCAATTTTTGGCTGCCGCAGCAAGCCCACAACATTTTGAGACGACCGCTTCTTCTTCTTCTTTGACCCTAAGAAAGCCGTCAATCGCCAGATAAGCAGAGGGAAATGACAACACGCAACTACCACATCAAGTATTTTGATGTTGTCTTATTTTGATTTCATTAAGCCCTAGGAAATACCTTTTTAAGTTGCTAGTTTGAGGGAAAGTTAGAATATTTGGACAACATACAAAACACCAAAATCTTGCATTTCCATCAACAATACATGAATTTAGATGATGAGGAACTCAGAACGTCGTGTGGGCTGAATTATTTTAATACAAGAATAGATATCTGAGTTATGCCATTTTAATAATAAAAAAAATTCTAAGTTACTCTTAAGTAGATGCCTAATTGTAAATATTAGTAAATTATTAGAGTTAGAGATAAAGTTTTCACTTGCTTTTTGTTAATAATAATAATAATAATAGACATTAGAAATATAAGCGAGAATAATGGTTTGGGCGACTCTCTGACCCTATGAGGACATGAGAACAAGTCTCAATGGTGTAGCACAAAATGTAGGAATATCCTTTACTTAATGGCCTTAATACTCATTCCATAATGAGCTATAAATATCATTCACTAACTAGGTTTTGTTTGTCTATAATCATCCTACTAAGAATGCGTTTGGAATTGAGGTTAGACAGTTGTACCTTAAAAGTTACAGTACTAAAATATTTGGTAAACATTAACTATTTTTTTGTCAAGATTGTTATTTAAAATTTATATTTATTATACATTACTAATTTTTATTTTATAGTTACAGTTTTTTCCACATTAACTATAATTTAAATGTTATAATACCTCAATTTCGAATAAGACCTAAATGATTTAAAATCAAAATGGTGAACACCAACTAAATAAGCCTACAACAACAACAACAAGAATACTTATGAATATTTGATATTTAAATTGGTAATGTATATAATTGGATAAAATAGTAAACATAACATCTGAAAAATAAAAACAACGTCACAGTTACAAAAAAAAAAAGATAGAAAGAGTCCGACCTTCAGAATTGGCTGGACCTCGCGCGTGATTGTGCTTGAATAAAGAAAAAGAAAAATTACAATTTAATTTCGTAGCTCATTCATTCCGAGAACTTTTCTATCTTAAGGTGACTTGTTATCCTCAAAAAATAAAAAATAAAATTAAAAATGTTGACTTGTCATTGAGATTTTGCTAACAGATGGCAGCAGAGGATCGATGGAAATTTAGGTCTTTCAAATCAATGTTGTGTCACAATCATTTCGTTTTAGAACTAGAACAAAAACTAAGCGTACAAGGAACCCAAAGAATTGACCCACATGGGTGCTTGGGCTGGCCGCAATGATAAAACTAACCTACCATAACCAAACCGGTGCATGCTGTTGAAAAATGGCGAAAAAAGAAAGAAAAATGGTGAGTATCGTAAACAAGTTGAATCTCCTTTCTCATGTACAATGCTGGTACACGGAATCCTCCTTTATTGTATCAAACATAAGCTAGAGGAACATTAGCACTAGTAACGTTCTTATTCTCCACTATATATCAAGAAAACAAGAACAATGGTGTAGGCCTAATATAGGGTGATCGGTATGCCCAATGACAGTTTCCAATTGAGGTACCTATTGATTTCGTCTCCAAACTGATTTAATTGAATAGCTGATCAAGTATTCGCTTCTGTTTCAAGACACAAATCATTTAATTTCGTTTCTTGAAGTAAAAGAAATGTATAATTCTCTATAAGCTTAAAGCTAAGCATAATTTAAACAGAATGGTCCTTACTTCAGATTTTGTGTATCGCAAATATAATTTTCTTACGCCAAAATTAAAAAGATAGCCGTCTTGACCCATATATTAATTGATATTAAAAAACACGTACGGATCAATTAAAGATGTATTTAGTAGTGATGTCTTGTAACTTTTAAGATATAATTACTATGAAAAAAAAGTTATAGATGTAGAGAAAAAATTGATATTATTTGTAAATTAATTTTTGGCTATGGAATAAAAGTTATAACCAAATGCCTTGGTAATTAGGCTTTGACAGTCTAACTACACACGCCCTACCTGCCATAACAGCAAAGTGAAATTTTGAAAAAATATCAAGTACATTTTTTTATGAATTATGATGCAGAAAGATGCTGACACCTATATGAGTTTACTTTTAGGAAAATGATAAACGAACGAAATGAAGACAAAGGGACGACAGAAATGCAATTTTAAATTGCCGTTTCACGTGTTGATTTTGTCCCACTTAGTCAAATACATGATAATCTATCAAATGGTGCCTGTAAATTTTTCTCTCTTTCTTTCTTTTTCTCCCCAAAACAACTACTAATCGTGATCAGCACAATGATGGTGGTTAGTTGAGTACAACTGATCGGCATAATACAATGTTCTGAAAATCAGAAGAAGGCAGGGAGCTCGTCCGATCAACAACGGAGAGATCTCGGAAGAGTAATGTCACTTGTAAGGTTAAGATAAATGGTACGCAGATAAATTGAGGAGGAGTCTGGTAACGAACGAAGCAAACTCAATGGAGGAGAGTCTGGTAACGAAGCAAATGGAGGAGGAGTAAACTAAGGAAAGGAAAGGAAAATGAGTTGTTGGGGAGGTGGCAGAATGTCCATCGTTTTTTTTTTTTTTTTTGGGTCCACGCAATATTAAAAGAAGCAAAAATCAACGCGTGAAACGGTAATTTAAAATTGCGTTTCTGTCGTCCCTTTGTCTTCATTTCGTTCGTTTATTATTTTCCTTTATTTTAGTGCCATGATGTTGATGTTGATGTGGATGATATATTGTCTAAATTTTTGATCTATTGACGAGCAACCACTTCTGTACTTACCATAATTGAAAAATATGATTATGAAATTCCGGAAACTTTACGTATGCAAAATTTTCTGTTATGTCTATGTCTGATCTTAATTAATTATTTGACTTTTTTAATTTTTCTCAAGCTAACTAGATTGAAAGTTCAGCTTCCTAGATCTGTATCAAAACGGAACCAATATCTAACTGCTTTAACAATGTTGCTAGTTAGCTAGACTCTGTTGTGGTATCATTAAGTGGCAGTCACTATCGGACAAGCAGGGGCACTTTCCCACTCGGCCCATAAATTCACTAAATTTATCTTTTCAATTCAGACCAAAATTGTTTCGCCGCCCCATAAATTTTGTAAATCCATTCATTTTAAAAAAATAATTAATTAATATTATTTTTTAAAATTTCAAATAAAAAAATTTAAAAAATTAATTAATTAAATTTATCTTAATTTATTTTTCATAACTTAAATTTTTTAATTATATTTGACTATTAAAATTGGTTTAACCTAAATTTAATTTGAGTATTTTACCCTTAAAAAGTAAAAAATACCAAAAATTTAACTTAACTTCAATATTTTATTTTATTTTATACGAAATTCATTGTTTCTAATGGTCAATTCTATTTTGTTATTACGATTATTAACATTGAATTAAACTAACATAACGTCTTTATGGGATACTCATGTAAAAAATATTCTATTTTGTGTGTGTGTGTATCTATATATATCTATATATGTGTAAAAAATAAAAATAAAATCTATGTTAGAATTGAAGTATCTAATTTCTTTTTTCTGAAATATTTTAAAATTTTGCTGCTGTTAGAATTTAGATCAAATTTTGGCTACGCCACTTATATCATTGGTTGACTAATCACATTGGCTGCATAAATGACAGTATAATGCAGGTTTCTTTCACTTTTTCGTTATCTCTGCTTTTTGAGGACCTTAATGATTGAGGACTTATTGCATTGATTTATAATTCAGTCGGGTTCTTTCCATTCTCGGCGCAGCTTCAGTCCGACTGGGAATTTGTAAAAACTGTGATTGAAAAGAATGAGCATTTAATATCTGTTAACACGTGTACCAACAACACTACGTTTATGAATAAGTAATTACAGATTAGGAAACTAATAAATGTTTCCAAATCCCATGAAGAAAAAGATAAACCAATATTCCCTCGCAGGAATAGGAAACCATTCTTTCCTTTCAGGAACAGGAAGCTATTCTCTATAAATTACTAGTACTATGACACTGTTAATCAATCTTCTATTTCTATCTCTACGTTACAGCTTGCACATCAATGGCAGTGGCGCCAAATGCAATCACGTATGATTTTGAGTCGGTCCTATACGAAATCACTCCTGAAAATCCACCAACAAACCCATCTTCCAATAATCCTTGTCTTATCATCCAGCTCCGATATACACATCAGTGGAAGCTCAAGCTTCAGTCAGATGATGATGAAGACTTTATTGAAAACATTACCCCTGAATTCCGTTTCTTGTTATGCATTCCTCTTGATAGATTAAATGAAGACAACTACATTTCACACATTCTTGAAAGGGATTATGGTGTGCATCTTCAGTCTTGCGAATGCGACTACTTAAAAGCTCAGATTTCGGATTTTGCAGCTCCATTGTTACTTGCAAAAAGTAACATTCGGCATCAAGTGATTGAGATGGTGGTTGTGCTTCAAGTTACTAAAGTTGAGTGCATTAATGACGAGTTGACAGGGGAGGGATCTAATCAAGATTTAATGGAATGTTCCGGGGATAATTTTGATTCTTTTGTTTCCGTGTAGGTTTCTTTTGCAGTTTTTTTTATTCTTTTTTTTGGGCCTATAAGATAACTTCTAGCATTGTTTGGTCATCCACTAACAATATTTCGTGTTAATAGAATTGTCAGTTATTAATATTTTGCTCGTTTTATGTTCAATTTTAGTTCAGTTAATTATTCAAACATTTATCAATGCCAATAAAAAGCGACGAGAATCGTAAGTTATTATGACAAACCAAGTTGGCCAGATAAATGACAGTAATAAGAGTTTCTTGCAATTTCTCATATCTTTGCTTTCACCTGTAAGAAGACTTCAACACAGGAAATTCGCATTACTTATTTCTCTGTCTGGAGATGGAGATGGAGATGGAGATGTTGAGCATTCGCTTTATTAAAATAAAAAATTCACCTGGTGGTTTTCACTTTGGCGGAAGTTCATACTCTGAAGGTTTGCAAAGACCATTTACCAATCTGATTTCCGAAAATTTTGCCTTCTGCCAGCCATGCAGCAGTGCTTAGACAATGAGATCCAAAGTTGCCACTGCTCTCTTAAATTGAGTCATTTCTACATTTGACTACTTGCTTTTCAAGCTTTCTAGTTCGTCGTTTGTACACTGCGGTGGAGTTATAAATAGAAAGAAAAACAGCAAACGAGGCGACATTTTTATAAAGAACATTTATGGGACTAGCCGAACATCGATTACAAATGATAAACTAAAGAAAGGACGGCAAGAAATGAAAAGATATATCCCAATGAAGACTGGCGTATGATAATTTATAACCAAACATCTTAAGAGAAATAAATAGAGAAAATGTTAGCGTCCAAGGATAAACTAGCGACATGAACATCTTGACAAGTGTTCTCCAGACTCCACAGAGCATATAGTTGGTATAAGACACTGTTTAACCACAAGAGTATATGCACCCAACATGGAAAAGAAAAAAAAAAAAAAAAGGGGGAGAACAAGAAAAGGGTGACTTCAATCAATCCTCAAACTCATGCATGTGATCTAAGAGATAGTTGGCTGCCAACTCCTCATTCTTGTTGCAAGCAAAGAACACTTCCAACACTAGGGCACGATCAAAGCCCATTGCTTCAAGCTGCAAAAAAAAAAAAAAAAACATTTCAGGTTAAGTCAACTGTAGGCTTCAGATCCAGAAAGTTTTGCATTTCTGAGTCTAATTCATGAAAAGACAGAAAAGCGCAAACCCCTCTTAAACTCATCTTCGATACAAATATCAAAAAGTATAAACCATAAATTCAAGTGCTCCCAACAAGCGCATTTTAATCAGTCAAAAGGGGCAATACACGTACACGCTCGATAGCTTCTCTCTCCTCAGGGGTTACAGTCACAGCCTGTGGCATTGCTGAGGCCAACTGACCCAGTACATTCCTGATAGTAGTCAAAACAGAATCAGTTATAGTTATCAATCAGTCAAACAAATTGAAAGCAATAGAACATTAGAGTCATCTCACCCCTCTCCTCCTTCAACGGGCTCATTTATCAAACGCAAGAAGTCAGTCTGATGCTCTTGAATGAGTCGCATCAGGTGTGGATTTTGCTTCCCAAGTTCCTGAAGCATAGGCTGCACAGAAAGATATCATGACTCCTCCGGAAAAAGGCAGTAAATGAACAAGAGATACTATGTTTCTATAAAAGTTAAAATGTAAACAGAACATAATGGGCACCTGCAAAATTTGGGGATTTGCTTGCACCATAGTGCGCAATGCTTGGAACTGAAATAAAAAGCGGAAATATGAATCCCAGAAAACATCACAAATAAACAATAAACTGGCAAACAGGTAAAACATCATTGATACCTGTTGACTGTTGCGCAGGAAATCCAAGGTACCTGCACCGGCATTTGAACCCATATTTGGAAGGCCCTGCTTCCAGGGGAATAAATTACAAAATCATCACTCAAATTCATGACAAGGTTCAAACTTGTGATCAGAAATCCAGATATATAATGTGTACCTGTGGAAAAAGATCCAGCGGGTTTGCATTTGGACCACTGGTAGGTGCAGGTGCTGCAGGTTGTTGAGCTTGAGTTTGGGCAGGCGGGTTCCCTGCCTGCCCACCAGCAGAAGCGCGAGCAACAGGTGGAACTGCAGTCTGCTCAGGTATTCCCTGACAAATTTACAAAACAGAAAAATGTACAGCAAATTAAGGTCTCACCCTTGCATCAACATCAAATTATAATAAACATTTTTTTTTTTTGGGGTTCCTCCTGATGCGAGCAGCCTCAGACCCCAAACCTTTTGAATGACCCCAAGAGATCTACCAGTTGAACCAACTAGTAGGAAGAATTGAAAGTAGTAAAGTTTATATGTTTATGCACTTGTTTATTGTTAAGTGACGAAGTAATCTACATGTTTATTGATTAGTGACAGAGTAATCTACAAACTTAATATGTTATAAACAAGAATTAATTTTAAAAAATAAAAACAATTAATGTTGAGAAAAAGTTCAAGCTTCATACTATACACTGCAGAAAAGCTCACTACAGTAAATAATGGACAAATAAAGTAGCCAAAACTGGGTAAAAACTGACTCACAGAATACAGATATTCAACAGCTCTTTCAGGGTTGTTATATGCAGCACGTAAAGCACGAATAACAGTTTCTCGGTCCCAACTCCCTCCACCCATATCAAGAATCTGTTGGACAGTAGCTTCTAAATTACTTCCTGCAACAAGATTTGATGCAGCTTGGCCGTACACATCTGATACTGAACTGCTTCAAACCAAAGGATAAAATAGTCAATTCCACATTAATCCCAAAAAAAAAAAAAAAAAAAGAAACTCTACCTATGGTCTTATCTATTGCAATACGACAACCATTTAACACTCTGGCCCTTACTGCTTCATAGAAACTAGAAAAAGATACTCACGAGACTGGAGCTGGAGCTGGAGCTGGAGCAGGAGCAGGAGCAGGAGCAGGAGCAGCAGGAGGAGGAGCAGATTCAGGGACAGATTGTGGCCTGAACATATTTTGGAAAGAAGTGGGGAGAGAGATAAGGTAGATGAAGAAAAAAAATAACCAATACGATATAAAGAGCAATGCAGCTTCGAAGTAAGAAAAAATTCAAGCTAGTATTTCAAAACTACTACAAGAAATTGGAATGAAAAGAAAGAGCGAGAATTCAAACTCACGGTGCCACAGTTGGTGCAGGAGTCTGAGATGTAGTCGTTGGTTGTGTCGAGGTAGGAGGCGCAGAACTTGTAGTTTGGGCCTACAAAGAAATGTAGCTCAACTATATGAACTTTCAAACGCCAAAAGCAATCCTATTTATTTACATAAAATGTCACAGATTATGTAAAGGATACAAGGAATTATTGAATACAGTGGAAAGGAGCTCCATTGGAACTTAGCAGAAAAAGAATTCCAAAAATTTATGTGAGTAAAACCAGACCTAAAAGAATAATAATGGGGATATGGATCTCTCCTCTTTCTACTCTTTTCCTTTGGACATAATTTAAGAAATCAATCCATGAATGTTCATACAGAAGAAATAGTGAGGATCACTAAATATCTTATCGTCATATTTTCAATTCTTCAATTTACACGTCTGGCACCGTTTATTTTAATGTCCAACTTCTAGCAAATTTGTGTTTTGGTTCAAATACCAAGAATTATCTCACCTACCAACACATAAATGCATAAGGCGGAAAATATACCTCTCATTTATTGGTAGCTACAACCTAATGAATTCAACAATATCCAAAAAAGTAAGCAATCAAGCAGAACATGAATGCAATAATTGCTTCAAATAAATAAAAATTAGAGAAAAATAGTTACTGTAACATGCTTTTGAACATCAAATAATTTTGGAGATAAACTACATGTACTGCAGAAGTACAGTACTAGTGCTAGCAGCAGCTAGGAATTTAAATTACATTTATTGCACTTTGCACTTACCTGATTTGCTGGTGCAGCTGAAGCAGTTGAGGCCCCACTTGATGAAACCTTACTCTACAATTGTTTCAACAAGAAAAATCAGATATTCCAAAAAATAGTCAGGCTTATGTCTAAACAATGTGATTTGACCCAAAAAGAGCCTACAAAAAAAACTCAAATCTAGCTGTAATACATTAGTAATAACAAAACAAATAGAAGATAGGAATTCATTTACAAAGTCTAGATAGGAAAAATCTTATACAAAAATACTACACAAGATATAAAACCTGAAACATTTTTACATTCTCATGACTTCTAAGATAAATTATTGACTTCCACAAGATGATAAATTGTTGTGATAATCACCTTAGAAACATTTGAAAGAGAGTGCAATTGGAAAATAAATTTAAGAAATGGTATTGATAATAAGAGAGAGAGCAAATGATTACCTTTCTTGAAATTTATTTTAAAAATAGGCAGCCACAAACCTAAAACTACAGTTTATCAGTCCAGACATAGAAAATATTGCTATGGGTTAAAAAAGAGCCTGCATCTCAGAACGGAGAAAATTGAAGAAATGAAAGGTGAAGCCATCTGAACCTAAGGTTTTTTTAGGGTGAATTGTTAGATATCAACAGGTATCTAGACTTGTCCCATATATCTTTACCTGCAATATCTTAGACAACATAGCTTCACTCACAAGATATTCATTTCCATGATTAGGATGATGTTAAGACAAATGTCGAGGTGAGAAACAACTATGTATGAAACTAAGATGGCAATTAAAATGCCTGGACTTTTCTCACTTGAAATTAGCAGTGCATTAGAGAATATTTGACTTAGTTCCTTGGATACAAATGGTCCTATGCAGAAGCTATATTCATAAATAGGCTGATGCGCAACCTGGTTGAGGAGCAACTGCAGGGAAAAATTAGAGGGCGTTTTCACTCACCCAAGTGTTTTCTCACTTGAAATGAATGATCACTTATTTTTTCCCCTCTCCTTTTATCTTCCTTATACTGAATGCACAGTTATTCCCTCTTCAATAAGTAGAAAAAAAGATGAGAGAGAGAGAGAGAGAGCCTTTGTTTTTTTTTTTTTTTTTTTGGTAGTTTGAAAAGGATATGCATGAACGTACATTATATATGACATTATTGCACCTTTCTTTCCATTTATCTCTAAAATCAATAGAAAGAAAATGAACAAAGGGTGCAGCCAAACTTACCTTGGTCAGCATGACAACAACAAAACTGTTTTCAGCAACTTTGTTTTCTTCCAGGGTTGTGACATCCTTAAGAACTTTCCCCTGATGAATAAGCATTTGCTGTGAAGCAGGGTAAACATCAGAACCCTGTACAGTCTCTATATTCTTCTTTACATCAGAAACCTGAGGAGGAAAATGTCAGTTTAACAAACATTAAATGCACAGAAATTGAACGATCAAAATGATAGGACTTCCGATTTACAAACCATTTCCAAACAGATGTCAAAGCCGGAAATAAGAGTAGCAATAAACACACTTATGTCCAGCGGACATAAGTAACCAAAACAAAATTTAATGAATTACTTTTTAAAAATTCTCGCCGACAAACATTATAGAACATTTTGAACAAATCAAATACATCTACGGTTGTCCATCTGCTTCATACTGGCTTAATACCATCACATCTACGCCACGCTTCACATTCACCGTATTTATTAGTGTGCATAAACAGCAAGCAGCTGCTGGCACATGTTTCAATTCAAACTTTTCATAGACAGTTTCAAATGATCATTACACTCTGAGAGTATAATCTATTTTGTAAACGCCAAGCAGTATAAATTCTGTATCACACTAATCAAACTCAATACATATAACACTTTGTAACAAAACAAAGACCCAACATTATCCAAATTTACACATTCAAAGCACAAATTCACACGAAATCCAAATACATATGCTAATCAATCAATCCAATTGCTCTCATAACACCAACAAAATAATCAATTCACTCAGAAACATCACTAGAACCAAAAGAAGACCACGCCCACAACCAAATTAAAACCCTAATTGTTCCAATAACAATCTAGTATCCTATTATCCAGATAGAAACGACACGAAAATTTGAATTTTTATGACAATTAAGCTAATAAATGGCAGCAAGATTCCTACCTTGTCTTCGGGCTTCACTTCGATCTCGAAGTGAGTTCCCTTCAAAGTCTTAACGAAAACCTTCATCTTCTCCGAAACTTACTCCCTCGAACAGTCTCCGATTCTCCGGCAAATTACCCCTTCTCTGGTTACCGCCGGCGATCACTTTCACTGAGAAAGCGAAATCAGATATTTTTCTTCTTCGGCAAGGCGAGCAAAAGTCACTCGAGGAAAGAGAAATCTCTCCTCTGTACGGCTTTTATAACTAAAGAGTGGGCTATATTCACGTAACGGGGCATAATACTTTAGTAATTGAATATCCAATGACAGATGGACGCGTGGAGCAATTACATTCAGGTGGTGAGCTGTCGTGTTGCTAGTGGAAGTTGAGAAGTTGGTTTGTTGAAGGATAGGACTACTTTTGTGAAAGCATGTGCTGACTGAAAAAGACAATAATGTTAGCCCGCAATATTTGTGTTTAAACTTAAGTTCTAATGTTATCTTCATCAATGATAAATTTTATAGTTAATAAAATTATTTAACTTAACTATGTAAAATTTAAATGTTAGGGTATCTATCGTTACTACAAAAACAAAGACTTCCATAAAAGATGTAGAAGAATAAGCTCGATTTCTGCGTCCAACAAAGCAAATACCAAATACAGTATGGTGGCAAATTTTTGGGATTATCCATACACGTGTGGCACGTGTCAAAAGCTTTATCGTCCAGGGTGTTTGTCATTAAGAACGTTCTAATTTGTGCCGTTTGAGATCAAAAATCGACTGAAATTGTAAGGTTTCACTTGAAATTAGAAAAACGAATTTGACTTGAAGTGTGAAACTACATTTTGAGTCAATCGTTGGGCTTGACGTAAACAGACAGACCCAGCCAAATCTAAAAATGGGCTGGGCTAGACCCGACGCATTGGAAAGGGACCCAAGCTCATAGGCAAGCCATTACGGTTCTCACTTGCTTCGTTACCTCTTCAACCTCCCCTCCGTGTCTGAGTTGTTGCTTTCTATCCGTCGAAGCCAACGACATAAGCATTAGAAAGCGGAACAAATCATACTCTGGTATGTTGATACTTTACTTTGAAAGCTTTGATCTTCTTCTATTTTGTTTGGTTCCCGAGAAAATAGAAAAACAAATATTCTTGAACTCAAAATCTTTAATTTCCTTTTCTCACTCATTTTTTGCAGTAACCAAACCTGTGATCCGTGCTTTGCTTGTGCCATTATCCGTTAATTGATCGTTAAAGCACGTTAACTTACTCAAATTTTTGATTTTTCAGTTTTAGCAATATAAAAACCGAAAACTTTAAAGTTTAAAATTGAATATCATATTATTTGGTTTCTGTTGCATTAAAGATTGATCATTGAGTTTGACCTGTAATTATTCTTTTTTTCATTTAGGATGCTGCGAAAAGTTGAGTTTTTATGGTGTTTTTGAGAGGGAGATATGGGAAAGAAGAAAGAAAAGAAGGAGCTTAATGAGAAAGTAGATGTTGAGGCAGTTGAAATTGAAGATGATACATGGTGGTGGTTGACTCACAAAGGTATCGGAGCTACATTTTTGTGTATTTCTGTGTTTGCATTATTAGTCCGAGTTGCCGTCTCGCTCCATCCTTATTCTGGAGCTGGCAGTCCTCCAAAGTTTGGGGACTACGAGGCGCAAAGGCATTGGATGGAGATCACTCTCAATCTTCCTGTTTTGGAATGGTATCGTAATAGCACCGGTAATGATCTTAGCTATTGGGGTCTTGACTACCCTCCCCTTACTGCTTACCAGAGTTATTTTCACGGCCTCTTTCTTAGATTTTTTGATCCAGACTCGGTTTCTCTTTTCACTTCTCGTGGTTATGAAACATATGTTGGGTTGGTATTGTTATACTTTTTTCCTATAATGAACTTAAGTTATTAATATTTTTTTCAATTTTTTGATATATATATATATATATAACCTATGTTTTTCCTTGCAGGAAACTACTGATGAGGTGGACAGTATTGTCCTCGGACACTCTGATATTTTTTCCTGCGATTTTTTATTTTGCTTTTGTGTACCATAGTAGCTGCCACAGCAGCCGTAAAAATGACTGTGCTTGGCACATTGCAATGCTTCTACTCAATCCATGTCTTATATTAATTGACCATGGCCATTTTCAGGTTCAAAGATGTTTCACTTGCTTGTTTACTCATTCTCTATACCTTTTAATGCTGAATTGTAGAAATTCACTTTTGCTCATTGATATATGGTTCTTTGTTGTCAGTACAACTGCATCAGCTTAGGTCTTACTGTGGCTGCTATTGCTGCCATCCTATCACAGAGGGAGCTTCTAGCTAGTTGCTTATTCACTCTCGCTCTCAGTCATAAGCAGGTGATTTCTTTATTGTGCAACTTCTTTCAATTATATCTTTTTAAATTTATCTTTCCAAACCATGTAAGTCAAACCCTGGACTGTTTATTTGATTCCATTAAGAGGTTTTATTATCTGTCTATAATCTGAGTAAATAACTGATTCATGTGATCAACTAAATCAAAGGTGCGGGGATCTCTAGAGATGTAATATTTTATCATATCATAGACTCATGGATGAAATCTTGTGACTTTTGAGCATATTGGACAGATTTCTGCTTGGGCTAATTTATTTCAAGATAAGACAGATGGTGCTAGCATGTTTTCGGTAATTTTGATTGTAGAGCTATTATTGAACATTTCTAATTTCTTGGCTGTATACTTGCATTAAAGGAATTTTAACTGGAGTTGGGATGGGTTATGGGCTTGTTGAGTTGGATTGTTGAGAAAGACCAAGCACGTTGCTAGTTATTTACATAATACATATATATCAGCTGGCGATCTCTGATTATATTTCATTTCTCTAGCTAATTGATTTTAATGAGTCATTTTATTTATTTTTTCAGAATAATTCTCAAAATTGAAAATTTTTCTTTTCTTTTTGTTTTTCAATTTTTTTTTTTTTAATTTTGATCATTATAATTGTAAATGTTGTGGTACAGATGAGTGTATACTATGCACCTGCTTTCTTCAGCCACCTCTTGGGTAAATGCCTAAGACGAAAGAATCCGATTCATGGGGTGGCAAAATTGGGCTTGACTGTCTTGGGAACATTTACCGTTGTTTGGTGGCCGTATCTTCATTCAACAGATGCTCTTTTAGGGGTAAACAACATCAATAACTTTTCTTGTGTATAAGGGAATTTGCTGTGCTCTACTAGGCTTGTGCGGGTTAATAACATAATTCTGTTTTTTCTGGATTAAATATGTGCACAATGACCATAGAGTCAAAACTGGCATTATGTTTTGGGAATTGTAGGATTAAAACAAAGAATGAGATTTGGTTTCCATTCGGGAATCATGCTATAAAGATACCACAGGTTATGACACTTCTGATCTATTGAGGTTCTGTGGCAAGAAAAAAACATATAAATCATGTTAACTATCCCGTTGGGTGGTAGAAATATTTTAATGCTAAAACCTTCGTATTTTCAGTATAATAGATATTCCCTTAAGTTTTGAATGAAACACGTGTCTATTGACAGAAGTATCCACTATTTGTCTATTTGATAATTTTAAAAATGGAAAAAGTGAGAAACTTTATATGTGGCTTACAAGATCTTGTTTAGTGTGGAATAGATGTTATTCTTAACGTTCTGTACTCTAAGGTCAGTCATTGGTGATTTCTGCAGGTTCTTTCCCGTCTTGCTCCTTTTGAGAGAGGGATATACGAGGATTATGTGGCAAACTTCTGGTGCACCTCTTCAGTTATCATAAAGTGGAAGAGATTATTTTCTGTACACTCTTTGAAGTTTATAAGCCTTACTGCTACTGTTTTAACTTGTCTACCCTCAATGGTCCAGCAAGTAATGGCTCCCAGCAGCAGAGGTTTCCTATATGGGCTTCTGAATAGTTCTTTTGCATTCTACCTTTTTTCATTCCAAGGTAAGTAAAATGTTCTTTTCTTTGCTTTTGACTTTATTTCATGTAGCAGTTGTTTAAATTACCACTGGCATCTCAAATCTGCAGTGCATGAGAAGTCCATTCTGCTGCCACTTCTGCCTGCTAGCCTGTTGGCTCTGGAAGAGCGACGGCCTTTCAAATGGTTAATGTTCTATGGCTTGTTCTCTATGTTTCCTCTCCTCTGTCGTGACAAATTGGTCCTACCATATTTCGCTCTTCATGCTCTCTTTATGCTTCTTTATCATGCACCCTGTGGCCATGGTGGAAGACCCCGTAATGCAAGACCCAATAACACGAAATTTGACTATTTCGACTCATTTAAGACCTTTATGAATGGCTTTATTTACTTATCCTCTTTTATTCTTCATATTGTTTACTTAACCATGCATCCCCCCGAGAAGTTTCCTTACCTCTTTGAAGCAATTATTATGCTCATATGCTTCTATCAATTCGCGTTATTTGCATTTTACACTAATGTAAAGCAGTGGTCATTATTGGAACATTCTACAACGGAAGAGGAAAAGAAGCTCATTTGATTATTGAGTTTCTGAAATCAGGCTGATGCTTTCATCTTTTTGTTGAGATTTTGTTGCTTCAATGAAACTGAGATATGTGGCAATGTAAGATGTGGTGGTCGTCAAGTTATTTGATGAATGATTCATAGTGGGAATACATTGGATATATTTCCAAATTTTGTAGTGATGTGCCATATTTCTTTTCAAATTAGTTATTGCAAGATCGATTTCTCTTCTTTTAATTTTCAATCTTCAAGATTTTACCTTGTTTTCTTTTATAAATTAGTTTGTTTTTTTTTTTAAATTATCTTTTTGGGTGGTACCATCGATCGGATTATTTTAACTTGCAGGATGGAGGTTGGAACTTGCATGCTGTATTTACATATAGCGTGCGGACGACAAACTCTGTGTATAAAGAATTGAGCAAAATTATTTTTTCAGTAACTCTCTGTGTGTCTGTTCATAGTAAATGTCCGCATTCGATAAATAATGCTCGTTTGCACAGACATTTGCTCCGCGGGAAAATAATTAAGGTTAGTCGTTGTAAACCACAGTTGTTAAGGCATAAGTCCAGGAGAAAATTTTTTAAAATAAAAAAAGACTAGAAAGCTTGCATGTCAACTTATGAATTTTAAAGAAAAATGAGCCCCGAGATAACATTTTTTTTTCTTAAATAAAATTATAGTCTGCTCCGTAGCCCTTTTTTTTTTTTTTTTTTTTTTTTGTTGTTGGCGCCTATGAAGGTTTATATGAGACTTAAGGTTCAAATAACCATGGAATTACCTTGTTGGTGTATATTTATAAATAAATAAGAAAGTCTGACATGAGATCCAGAGCTTGAAACATACTTACATAAACAGGGAAAAAAATTTTGAGTTGTCGTTATATATATATATGACATTAATTAATATGTAAGAGTGAGAAGTATAATTAATTTTCAACCAACTCCTCCTCCATTCACCTTTCACAAAAAAAGGTGATCGTTTGGATTATTATTAATTTAAAAAATGTAATAGGATTATGTCCAGTAACCCCAACACAAGATCGTGCGCATGAAATTGTTAGTCAATTTCTGCCCATGTTGATCTAATTATTCTGCAATGGGTAAATTGAATTATCCCCACCTAATGTGACTATTATTAATATATCTTTGAGGATGTGAAAACATCAATTTACCTCTCAAAAATCATTATCTATTTATTATTTTTAAAGACGAAAATGATAAAGTGACATTTATTTCGTACATACTCCTAAAGTGATTATAATGTTTAATTTAAGATTAAACATTATTCGTCGCGTATAATTAAGTAATCCCAAATGTCAAATTATGACATTTCCTAATTTTCCAAAAATAATAACTCAATTAAACAACCAAAACCAAAACTATGAAATAATAATCCCAAACCCTATGAACAATTATGGTCCCGCGGCGGCCGAGAGCCACAATGTCCATGACAACTTGCAGCTCCATGACTGTTCCGACCCAACAACACTATTGTTGCAGTGGTCAATCGTTAAAAATAAGTAAGAATTATTGTATTTTACTGAGCTAACAACGGTCAATCATTAAAAATAGTCACATTTTTAGGGTAAATTGATGTTTTCATGTTCTTGAGAGATATATTGAAGGTAATCGGATAATTTGAAATTTACCCTTCTGCAACAAAGGAAACGAAAACATTAAAATTCCAAAACTAAAAAAGGTTAATACAAATGGAAAAAACATGTCTGGTCTAGATTTGGAATTTGTCCCTTTGCTTTATCTATTTGATTTAATCTCAGCCATAACGGCATCTATACCATCAAGAGCCTTGATCAAACTTTCCACAAGGCTTGTTATGCAATTTATGGGCCTCTCTTGACACTGCCCCTAACAAGGGCGCCCACCTCCATAAGCATATGTTCGTTTGCTTTGTGAATGTTTTAATGGCTCCTTCTAACTAAGAGTAACATTGCATATGCCAATGTTCCCTTTCCCCATCCTGTTTGACTGAATTCGTCAACAATTCTTCTCCTCTCATTTCCTTTTGTCTCATAATATGAAATGTGCATGGAATGGATATCTAATCGTCAGTGCCCTTGTAGAAAAATTACGTTTCCTGATTTGAGCTTTAATTCAAGTGACACTTATAGTTAGATAATTAACTAAAAGAAATATAACAAAAATAAAGAAAATATAACTTTACAATTTTTTTGAACATCAAACATGTTAAACTGCATACTCAAGTATAGAAAACGTTGTTTAGTTTCACATCATTTTAAATCATATATAACTAAACTGTGTTGTCTGGACTCTTTTCACCTTTTTTTTTTTAAGTATAGCATTACACAAAATGAATCTTTTTCCCACTGCAGTGGTGCAAGACTCTAACCCTAGACCCTCTTGTAAAATTTTAAAAGATTAAACTATGCGAATCAATTAACACCTACATTAATTCACATTTAAATATGTGAACATTTGTATCGAAAAACATATTACTATTTAAGCATATATGCATGCCATGACGATGTACATAATTCAAAAGATTAATTATGCCGAAGATAAGTAAATTCTTATGAATGAAAGATCCTAATTCTTTCTAGAAAAATTTCCACCCCCCAACTTTTACACGAGACGAAATGTGCATGCAATGGGTGATACTAATGCAAAAAGCATTTATTTTTTTTTTAGTTAAAGAATTTTCTTTATTATAAGAAATGATTTCTTAAGAAAAACATCGAACAATTACTTTTGTTCCCAAAAAAAAAATAAAAAATAAAAAATTTCCCCAACAAAAGGTACTTTCATTTGTTTAAACCAAAACGTGAAGCAAAGATGCTTCGAAATGCATCTTTAATCATTAATAGCTTATGATTCCCTCTAAACATTTTCCTTTATAGATAAAGTTTTTTAATACTTGCTTTTATCATAAATTAATGCATCCTCCAAACCTAATATTAATTATCTTTAAGTAAAGTAACTTTAGGACCATTTTACTATAATGTTAGATATGTTTCACGCACCGACTCACCAATCCCAACCGTTAGATAAGTGAACTGAATTTTTAGATAGAACATGTCCTAAAGGATGCAGATTCTAAAAACTGGCTCTAATTAACTGCCCCTTTATCAAACTAAGCAAGTCTTGATAAACTTTCTAAATGTGAAGGCTTAGCCAGTACAAATATTTACATTGTATTGGTCACTTTTGGCCAGGTTCCATGCTTGATTCTTTATGCAATTGGCGCCAAAGCCCTTTAGAATAGACGACTTTGTAGTTTTTCCGTTATTTTTCATTATTAAGAGAAATTCGATTATATTATTAATGCTTGAAAACAATAACAATATACAAGCGATTTGAAACATAAAATTCAAGATCTATGGTACAATACCACATATGTATACCATTTTATATAGAATTTTGCAGAGCGAATCAATGTAAGTTCGACTCCTTTATTGGATCCTTTTCTTAATTTTTTATGATAACTATTACTATTTAATATGAATATGATAAAAATCTAGACATATTCGTTCAACTTATGCTTTCATACTTGCGTTACTAATTAATGAATGTTTAATAAACGTGAAATGAAGCTTGTAGATTAGTCATGTAATTAACTGTACGTACCAATTTCTATGAAACTTTGACCGTTACTACCATATTTAATATATATTTTTAATTAATGTGGCATTTGTTCATAATTGAACTTCCTTCCTTAGATGTTAATTACGTTGCTCCCACGAAAGAAAAACAAAAAGAAGGAGAAAAAAATATTAAAAAGAAGGAGAAAAAATATTAAAAAGAAGAAGAAAAAAAACAGTTAAGGGAAATTGTTTGTAGTGGTCCTAGAGATGTAGTTAGTGGTGCCTAATTTTACTTTGACTTCAAACAATTCATGCACTGGGCTCACGTAAGAATTTGTTGAATTTTGATTTTGAATGCATGTATCTTCTTTTATGACATGCATCTCAATCATTCTATCAGTCACCGCCGGTTGTGACCTGGGTAGTTGGGATTCTTCAACCCGTAATATAATATGACAAGTGTAAGTAATTTCATTATTTAATACAAGTATCAAATTTATCTAGCAGTTTTTTTGACTAAATTACACATGCCAACATCGGGGTTATGGTACTGCTCAAGTGATACTTTGAAATGCAAATTACAATATTTTCTCCAAAAATTTTACCAGTTAATTTAGTTAATTATAATACCACCCAGTTAAGGAAGATAATTAAAACGCATTCCAATTAATCTAAAGTACCACTCAAATGGATAACCAAAGAAATTGCCGCAGTTTTTGTGAGCAGAAATAGCTGTAGATTGCATGTGCCAAACAAGAAGGGAACCAGACAATACTGCATGGGATATATAACTGATGATATGATTATTTAATACTTGATGGACGTTGCATGAAATTATTTCATATATGCATTGATATTCATGTACCTCCCTTCACCAATTTTTTTTTTGGGAATATAATGATATTCATGTATCTCTTTGTACATATATAGAAATTCAGGGTCATAAATTTAGGCAGAAATGCTGTCTCCCAGTTATGCAAGTTGCATGAGAATACACGAATTTCAAATTCCATGCACGAGCACTGATTAGTGAATCTTTTAAAAGCATTGATGATTCTCGGTAATGAAAGTAAAAACTTGTTGACTACCTGCAGATAAGTAAAGAAGTCGATTCTCTACAAAGTCAAAGGTTTCTTTTCTTGTTAATTAGCTGCAGCCTTTTATAGGATCTCTATATTCCAATCCAAGGGTGCTTTGAAGTTTTTGAACAAACATATAGCCAACCCGAGCCAAAAAAAAATATATAAGTACCGGACTTATAATATTCCCAAGGTTGTTTGCACTTTTTTTATACAGAACTCTCCAACATTGTACAGTTAAAATTTAAGCTCCATTTATAAGTGATTATTTTACCTAACTTTGACTCTTTTCACACCATTGATAGAACATAAAACTATAGAGGTAAGATGAATGAACACACTCAAATAAAAATAAATAAATTTGAAAAATAAATAATTTAGTCATGAGAGAGTTGATAAAACTATCATCACGTTTTTTTTTTACAAGTTAAAAGTTTACATAGAAGTTTGTACGCATATAAATATATACAAGGAATATTCTAGTATTACATTACTATTAATTCGGCTAATACTATGATTTAAAATCTCTCCGGACTAATTTTGCTCAGCACATTGGTAATAAGTGCATGCAGCCCAAATATGAAATCAAAAGATAAATTAAAAAAAAAAAATGATAGTTGTATATATTTTAAAACCTTTGGAGTCAAAAGTTTTCTCGGCTAACCTAGTCGAACGGTAAAATCATTAAAAACGTATGATCAATGGCCGGCACAAAGACGGGGAGAGGCCATGGCACCTCTAAGAATTTTGAAAAAGAAAAAAATAATTTGCAAATGTTGTATACTAAATTACAATAGAAGTTAAAAGATGTTCCTAAATGAATTAATATTCTCAATATCTTTAGTCTTTTGTAACTTAACTTTTACCGTAAATGGTTTAGTCATTGATACCTCTAAAATCTTACAATTTTATTATAACTTTAGTACTATTTATCTTTCCTCTTAGGTAATAACAAATCATAATTCTCTTTACTAGTTTAATATTCAATTCAAAGATATAATTTCCAACTTATTTCCAAATTTATTGTTGTTCCGATCTTTGATAATATTAGTTTATTATCTACTTTCTTTCTTTAATTTCTCAACTAATATTTTGTTATTTTTTATGGTTTGGATGGGGATGAGAAACCTACGCGTATTCACACGGTCAGTTGAGCAACACCCAAGGGGTAAGTAATATTTTATTTTATCCTTTAAGAAATCAATAATGAATAATTTTTATTCTTTTTAAGGACATTGGACCAAACTTTAATAAATTCTTTGTTATTTTTATTTGGATATATATCTAAATCTTATTTGACTAGATACTTTCATAAAATATGAATAAATTTATTCCAAGGCCGCTTATTGCTCTTCAAAACATAACACGCCGTTGTAACATGACAATCAACATAAATAATTAAAAACCCAAAAAAAAAAAAAAATCTTCATGGACAGCATGCCACTTAAAGAGTACAAGTGAAAAAAGGGGTATTAATATTTTCATTTTTTTAAATTATATTATTTTTAAATGATGTTAATAAATTGTAATATTAATTTGTTCTACATTTTTCATGCACCCCTGCAACTAAAATTTCCAGCATCCGTCCCTGCGTATGACCATTTTTCAAACATCAGAAGTCTAAGTGTATATTTGAGCAAGCCGCCCATTAATCGTAATGGAACTCTGCATCTGTATAAAGTTTCCTCCTTTAATATGAGTTACCACCCCCTAATCGCGCTTATACCACCCCAAACATTTGATTGTATTTTCCAACTGAAATGAAATATTAGTAGTGAGCTTGCATTGTACATTCAGAACAGTCCTAAATAGAAGTCATACAAAGTTTAGTGTCGTTTTCTCAAAAATAAATAAATTGAAGAATAATGTTCTTCTAAAGGTAATGCTCTTTTATATGCGTAAGATACAACCAATTTTTTTTTTCTTTTTTGGGTATTTTTAGGAATTATCTGTTCTTAAAGCATTTGACCAAGCTGTACACCAATGATAGATTGTATGATTGAAACAATGCAATACTTTCAAAAAGAAAAATTAAAAATTCTAAAAAAAGACAAAACTCAATGGAGAAGGGAAAAAAAAAACAAAACAAAAAAATCAATGAAGAATTCAAAGAGTAGTGTGAAGTGGGGGGGCCTAATTAGAAAATCGCATGCGGAAAGTAACATGCAAGAAAGCAACAGTGCAGAAATTTTCGGCTAATTTGATGAGCACTATCTGCTGATTGAAGAAGAATTACTATTTTTGCATGGACCGGGAAGGCTCTGAATTCACCAAATTTAGCCAGTATCAAGTTTCAATTAGAAGACCAAATTCAGAAATCGAATAATTCAGAGAAACTGATAAAAAAGTGTTCAACATAATTTGATTGATTTTCAAAACGATGTTCTTGCATTTTGGATTTAGCGTCGTTCAATTTTATCATATTCTTTTTTCCCCCCCGACGGGCGGGGTTAAAAGACAAAAAGTTTATGTGGACGTTAACATCATTTTGTGTCAATTTGAAAATCTCTGACTAAATCATGTTCAAATTGTTTGGTTTCGATAAATGGCGTGGGTACTAGCGGGGGTTTTATCAGTGGTCGCTTCTAGGCTCTAGCTAGTAGCCAGCACTCATGTGTAAACAAAAACTAATAATAATAATAATTATTATTATTAAATAAATAAAGAAACGACGAAGTCACGAAATAAAACAAAATAAACACAAATTCGTGAACTGACAGGTGACTGCTGAGTGAACTTGTGATTTTACGGCAGAATTGGCGCCAGCGGCAGAGTCCAATTATAGAAGAAGGGAAGCCCTGCCTGCCAGGTTATGGGGACGATGGAGATGAGAGTCCATTCATTGGCTAAATTGGACGGCACCGATTAGAAATTAATTGTTTGCTTAATATCCCTAGAAAGAGTTATGTGCTTTTCTTTTTTTAAATCATCAAAACTTAGATTTAAGAACCTTTGAATACTCACTCTTTTTTTTTTTTTTTATGTAAATCATCCGGTGTCTCGCGACCGCATTGAGGCTCGATTAATCCAAATTTGGGGTGTATAAGTACATTGCTTTCATATATATAACAATTAAACACACTTGTTTATCATCTCTTGCCGGTATGTATATGCTGCACCTTCTTTGTTAAATGCTTATGTTATCTCCTTCTCAACTAGTCATATCATAATGTACACGACGATAATTTAATAGAAAGTGTAGAATAGTACCAGAATTATCTTTGCATAAAAAGGGTCATGAGTGGATGAATGTTCCTACAAATGATTAGAAAAATAGTGATAAATTAAATGGACTTAAATTAATATAACAGATGAGTTAGGTTTTTAAATTGGGCAGGTAGATATCATAATCCCTCCCCTAATAAGCGGTGTTAAAGTTTCAACATCCGACAAATAGGGTACCATTTTTCCACTGATGAAGAGTGTTACCTTCAGTTGGATGGCGAAGGATTCATGTTATTTTCCCCCTCTCCGTGGAGATCTTGAGCCTACCATCTAACACCAAGTAATTTATTATGAGGTACTCAACTACCGCACTGTAGAATTTTGGAATTGTTGCTGCTTATAAAATAATCTGCTTTATGTGGGATTCATTGGATAAAAAATATCTAGGTGTTTATGTGGGATCAATTGGATAAAAAATATCTCGGTGTTTAAGAGCGTTGTGTTATTAAGAGCGTTGTGTTATTAAGAGCGTTGTGAATTTTAAGAACAGAGTATTTGTGTCTTATAAATTTTATTTTATTTTATAATCACTAAAATAGACATAAATTTAAATTGTCTGAACAAATTTTTTTGAAAATACACAAATTTACATAATGTGAAAAAAAACTCAATTAATTAGAATCTAATGAACTCTATGATACATATAAAATATGTTAAAATTTATATCGTACTCATTAAAATTAAATAAAATAAGAAAATTACGAACTTTATTAAATAAGTAATTTGACATATTATGAAATTTTTACTATCCAAGAAAAGAATGGTAAATCACTTTATAAAATCTTGTGAGATATCATTAGGATGGTAAAAACCCGTGCTGATCCCAGGTATGTATGGTAATGCCTGTATCCTGTCCAAGCATGTTTTATTGAACACTGAAGTTGGGCCTTAAAAACCTAGCATCAGGCTGTTTTCTTTTTCTTTTCTTTTTTCAGGCTAAAAACTCGGATTTTATGTTATGTATATAATTTTATTTGTAATTTTCTTTTAATGAAATTTAGCTTGAAAACATGGATTTAAAATATTTAAAATTTCAAATGTATGTAATAAGTTGGTGGAATAATTTTTTTTTTAAATTTTTTTTTAAATTTTTTTTAATGAAATATGGGTTCCATGCGGATCCCAGGCTTATCAAGTGAAGTACGATTTGGTCTCATTCGTGGATTGGGTATTACTCAAACCGTATCGCTTAGGTCTAGACTAGGTAATTATTTTTTACAACCTAAATATCGCTTTAAAAAGGAAAGTAACATTTATTTTTGGTGAATGCAAATTTCACACATATTTCATAGAATGGATACATGAATCAAATATATAAGCTTCCTTTATTAAGGACAGTTATTGGATTTTGTTACCATAAGGTGAACAAGAGAATTCAATTTCAATGACACAAGAAAAATCCATCAAATATTTCTTATTCAGAATTCTCATTTAATTCAACTGCCATATATGTCTATGTCAATGTCAATGCTGGATTATGTTTTGATATAGTGGTCAACCCACTAAGCCTACACACGTCCTCTACTCGTAGCCGTAAAATTATTAAACCAGTTAATCTTAATTAAAATAAATCAATTAATTAATTCTTACAACACTAAAGAAACTTTCCTTAATCTCCTTAATTACCCATACACCTCTTAACTCTTCCCAAATCTAGCATGTACAGAATTCACCCTATATTCAATTATCCCATCCCACTCACAAAAAAATACCACCATTAAAAAAATCATGAATTTTTTTTTTTTTTGGTGGCATTTCGTATAAACAAAGAAGTATCGGGCCCCTCTATTCACCGTACACAATTATAAATATCAGCGTCTCCCTCCCTCTCTTTGTGTGCAAACAAAATTCACTTGTTTAGCGAAAATATTTTGTTGTGTTGTCAATTAAAAATAAAAAAATAAAAGAAAGAAATTTGATCAAACCAAAGCAGTGAACCACCATCATCATGGCTATAGTGGTGTTGCTAATTAGTAGTGTTGCTGTGATATTTGTGAGTTTATTGTTTAGAGTTGCATATGATACTCTCTCATGTTACTGGCTAACACCAAGACGCATCAAGAAAATTATGGCGAGGCAAGGAGTGCGTGGCCCTAAACCCCGGCCTTTAACCGGAAACATCTTGGAAATGGCCGCCTTAATCTCCCAATCCACTTCTAAAGACTATGATCACATCCACCACGACATCGTGGGCCGCCTCTTGCCGCATTACGTTACTTGGTCCCAACAATACGGTACTTACATATACACATACAACAATTCTTCGTGCTAAAAACTTTTTTTTTCTTTTTTCTTTTTTCTTTTTACTGTTTGGTTGATGCATATATGTATATATATGTATGTAGGGAAGAGATTTATATATTGGAATGGGATAGAGCCGAGGATGTGCTTGTCAGAAACGGACTTGATCAAAGAACTGCTAACAAAATTCAGCACAAAAGCTGGAAAATCGTGGCTGCAACAACAAGGTTCAAAGCATTTTATCGGCAAGGGCTTATTAATGGCCAACGGAGAAGATTGGTACCATCAACGCCATATTGTTGCCCCTGCATTCATGGGAGATAGGCTCAAGGTATAATAAAATAATGACATGTATCACGTATGATCACTTTTATCAACTTTAATTCTTTTGGCTAACATAATTTAATCATTTTATTTGGAATGTTTTGGTCACTAGAGCTATGCGGGGCACATGGTGGAGTGCACTGACAAGATGCTCAAATCTCTGCAAAATGCAGTAGAATCAGGGCAAAAAGAGTTTGAAATTGGAGAATACATGACTAGACTCACTGCCGATATTATTTCAAGAACCGAATTCGATAGTAGCTATGAGAAAGGAAAGCAAATTTTCCATCTTCTTACCGTCTTGCAACACCTCTGTGCTCAATCTAGCAGGCACCTCTGCTTTCCAGGCAGCCGGTAAGATTTTTTATTTATTTACTTTTCATTGCTAAGATGTAATTTTATTTTTTTTCACTTTATCAGATTCCATCTTTTTCTATAAGCTGCTTCATTAAAATCTTTTTTTCCTCTCTCTCTCTCTTTCTTGTGTCTAATCAAAAGTTCCAGTCCCTAATTAAATCGATTCCTTTTCCATTAGCAGATTCACCCTGTCAAAGACATTTTTTGATTTTTTTTTCTATTTTCAGGTTTTTTCCTAGTAAATACAACAGAGAAATAAAATCATTGAAGATGGAAGTGGAGAGACTGCTAATGGAGATCATACAAAGCCGAAAAGACTGTGTAGAAATTGGCAGAAGCAGTTCTTATGGGAATGATTTATTAGGCATGTTGCTTAACGAGATGCAAAATAAAAGAGGCAATGGATTCAGCTTAAATTTTCAACTAATAATGGATGAATGCAAAACTTTTTTCTTCGCTGGCCATGAAACTACAGCTTTGTTACTCACTTGGACAGTCATGCTACTGGCAAGCAACCCTTCATGGCAAGAAAAGATTCGTGCCGAGGTAAAACAAGTCTGCAATGGGGATGCTCCTTCTGTCGATCATCTCCCTAAACTCACTCAGGTAGCCAAGAAATTGATTCATTATTAGCTTTATTAATTTAGTTTCTTTCTTTCTTTTTTTAATTATTGGTTCTGGTTTGATTTGTTTTGATCTGTTTCTTGTTGTTTTGCAAAAGAAGTTAGTCATCAAGCAATAAGTTTCTCATACTTCTAACCCAAAAATGGTTATTTACCCAAAACTTCATCCATACCAAATTGTACTAGGAGAAACTGTTTGCTTAATTTATTTAGTTTTTTACAATTTCAAAGAATTTTCAGTTTTGAATTGAACACTAAATCAATATTTTAAACACAAAAACCTATGACAAAAGGTGATGCTAATCTTGTGGACAGTTTGTTCGTTTCTGATAAAATGATATTGACTAAGATCAAGAATAAAATAAATATTTGCAAGGCTTAGTTCATGGATCTCCACTTCATGACATTAGATTTTATAACTTAGTTGCTCAAGGTATAGTCTGATTAATTACGAGTCAAAACGCTTAAGAGAATTCTCTAATTTAAAAATTGAAATGCTAAAGAACCCAATGATTAAATCTTTTGGAAGCCTAGCTGGTATGAATCCGCAATCGAAAAAGGAAAAAAAAAAGGAAAAAAGAAAGTTAAAAAGAGTCAAAAGACATAGTATTGCCATTGGTACAACACTTATTTGAAAACTTGGAAAGAGTCCAGGGAACTATGCTAGTGATTTGACGAGGTAAATGTAATTTACTTTCGTTTCACTAGCTTAATTAATCTCTTTTATTTTTATTAGACGTCAATGCATAAATCTGAATAACATGGTTTTTTTTATTTTATTACATGTAGCTGAATATGGTAATAAATGAATCACTGAGACTGTACCCACCGGCTACCGTTCTTCCGAGAATGGCCTTTGAAGACATTAAGTTAGGTGACCTCCTGATCCCAAAGGGACTATCAATTTGGATTCCAATGCTTGCTATACATCACAGTGAAGAATTATGGGGCAAAGATGCAAATGAGTTCAACCCCGACAGATTTGCTTCAAGAACATTCGCCTCTGGCCGCCATTTCTTCCCCTTCGCCGCCGGTCCAAGAAATTGTGTAGGCCAATCTTTTGCCATGATGGAGGCCAAAATCATCTTAGCTATGCTAATTTCCCGCTTCAACTTCACAATTTCAGACAGTTATCGCCATGCTCCTGTCGTTGTTCTAACAATTAAACCTAAGTATGGAGTTCAAGTATACTTGGAACCAGTAGATACTTGAGAGATCAATATTAATTTTGTAACTGAGTTGTTAAGAGTATAAGTATTGTCCAAATATTTTCTTTTCTTCACAGAGAGAGATGTAATAAGTTTTGTACACAGCGGTACCTTTAAAAACGAAAAAAAAGAAAAGAAAAGAAAAAGGTCTATCAATCTTATAGTTCAAGAATTATTTGAATTGTTATTTTCCTTATATCTTCTTTTTAATATATATAAAATTTTATTAACGACACAATTAAAAATCTACAGGGAACAACCTTATATGAAAGTGGGTTTCAAATTAATGTAGGTTTTCTCAAAGTAAATTTGGAAAAACAAAATCACATCACTAAGGACTTGAATTCTATTATCATGTTTAATATGTTTGACATGGTAATTTATTAAGAGGACAAAAAAAAAATTTCATTAACTCATTCCCATTTTTTTCTTTATTTTTTGAATAAAATGAGAGTAAGTTGGGATTTACAATAATTTAGAGATCTTCTGAAAATTATCATCTCACGAATTCAATATATGATGTGATTATTGTAATTAAAGGGTTGTTTTGAGCTTTGTTTTAAGATAAGTTTTGTTGATAAAAATATCAGCAGTCTAATCTTCTGCTATCAATAAAATATATTCGTTGTCAGCTCCTGTAGATTTTATCATATTCATGGGTGAATCTCGATTATTATTTTTTCCGCATTCGTGTCTATTTGAATTTTTTAATTAATACTTGAGTGCACGAATTGAATTTTGGTAAGCATTGTACTGCTGTGTATCAATTTTTTAAAATTTATAAATAGTGAAAGGATAGAGATGAAACTAAAAGAATGAAGCTACAAAACAGCTATTAATTGCACTCAAAATTAAAGAGCCATACATTGTGATTTGCTTTTTGCCAATAAAACTATAATTAAGTTGCCACAAACTTGTCCTTATGTAGTCAAATTGGCACTTAAAGACTGAGGTCCTTGAGCTTAGAGCTGTTCAGATAAGCTTGAGATGCTCAAAAAAAGTGTTTCCTCTCTACTTTGATGCTTCATAACACTTAATATATTTAAGTAATCATGGTAACTTATTCTCCAACCTTTCAATCAATTCAATTGATTTTTATCAAAGTGCTTATAGCTTTAAAATATGAAAAATTGCCAACTTGTGATTTTTAGAAATGTAGGGTCACCATGAATCTTTTAATATATTTTTGCTTTCTAATAAGTCACCCCATCATCTGCCTACACCCGTCTGTGCGATTCTTCTGCTCCTACCACTACCGAAATTTCTATCATTCTTTTTTTCGGGTAGGGCTGCCGTACAACCATGCGTGAGACTTACAACCTTTTACACTCTCCTTTATGGAATTAAGATAGCCTCCTTCAGATTTCACTATTCTTATCATTTTATCTATAAAAAAAAAAGTGGTTGAATTGAAATATTGCAAGGAAAATGTCAATCTTATCTTATCTATTAACAAGCAATTGCTCACAAAAACTTTAATTATAAAAAGTTTGTTCAGAAGGAACCTCAGTTGATCCACCATCAATCTCAAATTTTCCGTAAGTCTTGGGGTGCGTTTGGAATTGAAATTAGACAGCTGTAACTTAAAAGTTACAGCATTAAAGTATTTTGTAAACACTAGCTGATGTAGTTTGGAAGTTATGTTGATATGATTTTTCACTTGTATAATGAAAAATATATTATATCTTTAATAATTTCATCAAAATTATTATTTAAAATTTATATTTGCTATATATTATTAACTTTTATTTCATAGTTACAATTTTTTTTTCCCACAGCAGCTGCAGCTTAAAAGCTACAACACCTCAATTCCAAATGCATTCTTAATCTTTTTATTTTACAAATCCCAACTTATGTATTACGCAAACAAAAGACAAAATTTGAAAATTACAATGAAAATTTAAAGACTAGTGAAAAAAAAGGTGGTGGAATTAATCGTAGCATACTCGCGGGCTATAGATGGTAACATGACTCTTCTTTTTGTTCAACCACCGAGTATTAATTAAATTATTTCTCCTTCTCTGTCACTCGTTCCGAAAAATTCCTGTTGCCACGCTCATTTATATTTTACGGGGATGTGCAAATGCAAATGCAAATGCTAATAATGCTCTTCGTTAGGTACAATTTTTGTTTGTTCTTTTTCTCTATGACTATAATATTTCACCTGTCCTTGGAACGAATTTGGCTTTTGGGGTGATGAACAAGAGGGATTCTGTAAAAAGTCATTGGCATATGCTTAAAGAGAATCGATTTTACAAGATTACGTGATGTGTTAATTTTACAGTGAGCTTGTGGTTTTTAGTTCAGTCAAATATATTACAATCACCCTCCAAAGAGTTATACGTATATATGTGCATTACAATCAATTAACTAATAATTACAATTGTTAATTTGTGGGGCCGTGTCTAAATAACTTTCTTAATTACGATGCAGCTTAGACGTCTTGGCCCACAGAGAAGAGATTTACCACCAGCTAATTGAGAAAATTCTCGTCCATAATAACTTGAACTAATTAATTTTCCAAGTAATGCTTATTGTGACATAATTTTCTTCATAACCTGCATAAAATAATATTTGTTAATTATAAATTTTTAACCACAACAAACTAAGAATAAGATTTGAATTCAAGTGGTTAACTAAAGATTATTGTTTAAAACCATTTGATCAAGACGTGCATATATATAAAATTCAAACTTAATTCATCCTCGTATTATAGTTGGATTGGACTTTTTCCTTTCAAATATACATGAATAACGATACTTTCTACATTACATCAAAATTCCAATTTATTTCAATTACTTAATTGTCGGCACAAAGAAGCGAACTAAGACTCTATTTGTGTGAATTGTGTGATACATGTGAAGTGTGTGTTTTAGATGGAAAAAGAAAATGGTGACTGGTGAGCATTCCGCAAAGGCAACTGATAGCTGAAAATATGGACAAATATGAAGAAAATTAGCCCAAAAGACGGCTAGGACGAGGCGTAATCAACTAGTTGAATATAGGAATCACTTTTTTTTCTCACCACAGCAAATTCCCTCATGATGATGGTTATTGAATTAATCTTTAACTTTAGCTTAATGGTTGACCAAAACTTGTGCTTTCTGCGGCAGAAATTGACAGTGATAAGGCCCTGTCTATTTAGCATACACGAGGCCAGAGACTCATGCTCGTTTGAGAGGGTAAATTCCCTTTAATCTCTAAGGGAATCGATTTCCTTTTTGAAAAATAAAAATGCCTCAAAACATTTCTTGTCATTGTTATTTGAGAATAATAATATAAAAAAAAAGTACTAGTTGATTAATCTAATTAGTACCAGTAAAGGAACAATGAGTTTTTGATTGATAGTTTTTTTTTTTTTTTTTCATTTCACTCACTCTTAACGACTAATCTGCCATAAACTATATGCACTAACACATAATAAAGAAATTTCCTTCTCAGTATTACAAGGAACTGATCTCTTAATCTTTTATTACAAGGGTGAAATCGACTTGTTTCAACCAAATAATAAGAATTAAATTAAGATGGAAAAAAAAGAAGAAGTGAGAATTATCTTTTTGAAAAATTAAAAAAAAATTACGAAATATGTGTAAGAACTGAGAACACTTGTGAAGCAGAGAAAGTAAAGCAGCATTCTAAATAGCTTATTGGAATTACTTTTCTCTAGTCAATAACCATTCATTTTCCCGTGTAATGAAAGCTACTTGTGATAGAATGCCATATGCAAAGAATATCCTTCAGGAAAAGATATAGATCAATAACAAAACTTTGAAGGTGAGGAAGACACTATTGATGTGAACAAGTGGATTATAACGTTTTATTTAAAGGCTATTATACAAAAAAAAAGAAGAAAAAGTTAATATAATAAATAATGAATAAGCTAAATGTATAGAAATGAACCCTTAATTTAAAGGTAATTTTAAAAAATATATTAAAAATCTTAACTCTATACCTAATTATTCGTATTTATTCATATTCCAGAAATAATTTGGGAATATGCATGCCTTAATTTAAAGGTACTGGAATTCATTAATTGTAGTGTGCTATTTATTCGTTAAAATTTAAGTTTAATACTACAATAGAGTTGCTACCTAATTATTTATTCTCTCATGAGGATGTATCGTCACTTTATAAGTAAAGATTAGAGTAATACAACGATGTTTTACACCAATTTATTTTAATTTATAATGAAGTGACAGAACTCATATCATATAATTTTCATTTACCCAATAGGTTTAAGTCAATTAGTTTTTTAATATGACATCTGCACCAAGATCTCTTATTTGATATTGGAACTGTATTTTTTTATTTTTTTTGGTTGTGGGGGGGTAAGGGGTCCAAAATACACTAATGGGTGAAAGTCGTCTTTGAGAGGCATAAATACTTTTAAGTTGTCTCCCATATACTCTCGTATAAACGTATGAAGTAGCTAGGGAGTCCAGTATTCTGTACAGCACGAAAATAAATATGTCATGCAAATAACACTTTTCGGGGAGCACAATTAACAAACAAACAAAATATAAAAGAAATTATCCTATGATTATGATTTATGATTAGACAACAAATCTTTTCATTCTTTTCTCCCCTCTTGCACGAGTGGGTATTATTATATGAGTGGCGAAAAGTGATTTTTTATTGTATTTTTATAATGTAAGACAAAGAGCTTATGGAGGTCAAAGCAAAGATAATGACCATCTTTTTCAAATCCTTATTATATAAATAAGCACTTACTTTTATTAAAATGATCTCAAAAACAGTTGTATTAAAAAAAAAATATTAAATCAAATCATGCGCCACCACCACCATCGTCGATATCATAATCTTTCATCTCTCCTCCACTCTGTTCTCCAGCAATAAAATTATAATTTATTTTGTACTAATCAATTAAAAAACATAAACATGATTATAAAAATTTCTAAATTGCTTTCTTCTTCTTCTTCTTCTTCTTCTTCTACAAAGGTGTGATTCAGGTTTTGATATTATTAGATATGCAAAGGTCAAGTGGCTTACTATATCTCATTACATACTTTCGAGCGAAAGCCAGATTTGTGCTACAAATATTTAAAAAAAAAAAACAAAAATATCCAAGCAGCTCCTAAGTCCTAAGTAGCACATTGTTTTGACAAACGGACATTTCAAATAATGAGTTAGACTACAAGTAGCACCCTGAAAATTGAACAAAAAATAATGTAAGTAAGAAATTATGACTGTGTGACTAGGGTGAGGTGGTCATGCCATCTAGTTAGTTGAGATAGTAAAATTTCTCGAGTTGAAAATAATAAGTTTAAAGTTGAACCTAGTTATACAGTAACAAAAGGAGTGGGAGCATTGTCAATAATAAATAAAATTATGACTGTTTTTATATTATGATCAATTAAAGTTACTAAAATATTTGATAAATACTGACAAATCTAATATAAAATTAGTGGTTGTATCCAAAATCAATGCTTGCATATATCAAACATGGAATAGTGAAAAAAGTAGTAGTAGTAATAATAATGATAATAGGTTTCGACATTCATGTAATAAGTATTAATATTGATATTTTCTATGACGAAACTTTCACTTTAAGAATTGAGTTATCCTTCTCTTAATTAAAAAGGAGCTTTCTTGATGGCTTATACAGCATTGTGGATTACATTTTTGGCTATTTTAAAGCCATTATGATCACTTCTCAGTGTAGGGTTACAAGCATCGTGAATTGCGACTCTGATTAATTTTTTTTTCAAATATTTAAAAATATATTTGATAATTTAACATGTTCTGAGTTCAGATATTCAATCTACAACATCACAACATTATTTTAGAACATTGTAATAAATGTCTACTGATAATTAATAGTAGAGTTGTAAGCGTACTATCAACACAAATAGTTAACAACAAGAATATCATTATCCATGATTTAAAAAAAAAAATTGGATAATTTGATAATCTTTTATAACGTTCTAAGTTTCAAAGCAAATATTAATTAAGCCAGAAGGGAAAAAAAAGAAAGAAAGAAAGAAAAGGGGAAAAAATGCATAGAGATCTAGAAAGAACAACCTCTACAAACTTGAAGAAATTAACCTTGATTCGACCGTTGGGGCAAATTTCGAATGGCTTAACTGTGCTACATTCACGTGTTGGAAACAACAAACATGGAAATTCATCTTCATGAAAATGGCAGCAAATTAACACGTACAAGTTAATTGTTCTTTTAACTAAGCTGCAGTCTGAATACTACTTTAAAATATAAAGCAAAATCCAACCCGTTGATTCAAAATTACAGGAAAATCTCCTGGTAAATCTTAAAAACTAAAGATAATGATCAAATGATTGTGCGTGTTTTGAATATTTTAAAGAAAATCTCAGAATGCAAGAAATTCTTGTTTGACCGACAAGCAAAAAGCAAATCCTAACAGTATCGGCGCCAACCGATCTACTAGATCTGCGGCAATTTTTCTTGCAAAACAGAAAAAGTCAAGATTAGGTTTGGACTCGGGCTCAGGCAAAATCTTCAGATTAAGATTAGCTTGTTCGTAAAATCAATCGAAGAATTAAAGGCTAACATAATCGTGACGTTTAGTTCATTAACTTCTAATTAAATATTTAATACAATTCTTGAATTTTTGGTGTGGGTTTAATTGGGTGTGCAAAATCTGGGGATGAGAAATAAGCCGTGCCGGCAGGCGGCAGGCAGTAGGTACCACATTACATCAGTAGAAGCACCCTATGTGGCATGATTATGAGAGCTCGATCAATGGACTTGGCCTCGAGTTAGGTTCGCTGCTCACATGTTAGGCAGGTAGCTTGAAGGCTAGCACATAGAGATTGATATTGGAAAAAAAGGAGAAAAAAAACTATTTAAATTTAAAAGGAAAAAATCTTATAACTAATCATAAATACTATTAGTAATACAATTAGTAATAGTTTTCCTTCTCATAGGACTTGAATTAAGTTTTTATAAATTAAAGTTGTGATTGGTGTTTATTGAGACAATAATATATATGTACACTACAAGAATTAAGACCTTTAGCAACAAGTTTTTTAGCAACAAAGTTGTCTTTGTTGCCTTAAGTGTGTTACAGCAACATAAAAAATATTTTGTTGCCAAATACTTAAGAAATAAATTAATATTTAATTAACATTTTTAGCGACAAATATTTCGTAGCTAAAGACATACATTAGCAACGAATTAGCTTTTTGTTGCAAAAAGTTTTAGTGTCAAACTAAATATTTTGGTGCTAAACATTTAGTGACAGAATCCTTGTCGCCAAATAGTTTTGTCACGAGAGAGTGACCAATGGCGACAAAATATAATTTGTTGCCAAATCTATGTAGTTAAAATTCTGAATTTAAAGATTTAACTTCTTGACTTTTTGTGACAAAATTTGAGTTTTGTTGCTAAATGTGTATTTATAGCAACAAATTCTAATTTTGTCACTAAAAGTCAAAGATTAAAGATTTAAATCATTTTATTTCCGCCAAAATTTTTGATTTTTTGAGACAAAAGAAAAAGTTTGTCGCGAATGTATATTTTTACCAATAAATGTAGAATTTTGTCGCTAAACAAATTGAAAATTTTTAAAGTAAAAGCGGGTGGTTTTCCGGCAAAACAAGTTTTAGCGACAAAATTGAAATTTGGTCGCTAAAAACTCCATCTCTCTATTTATATCTCATACACTTTATTTTTTTCACTCTTTTATTCTTTCATTCTCTAACTTTTATTCTAAATTCTCTCATCTATAAGTTTCTTTAACTTTCATTTCCTCATCTCTAATGTATAATTCTCATTCTTTCATTCTCTAACTCAATCTCTATCTTCTTATCTCTTCTATTTCTCTTCAATATGGTGTAATTTTTTATTTTTTATTTATCTTTTTTTCATTACAATATTACATGATTATTACATTTACAAGTTAACTAATTATTGTTTGTGTTTTTTTGTAGGAAATATTGAAGTTAATCACACCACGAGATGAAGAAAATCAATAAAGTTATATTCATTTGTAGTTAAAAAAAATAGATATTACATCTTGTAATAATTTTTATGTATTTGTCATCAATAATAATAATTCTTTTGTATTAATTAATTTCTTTTTTCTTATAATGGTATTAATTATCATTGTATTTAATTTTAAAAATTTTGATATAATAATTTTGTTGAAAAAAATTTATTTCTACACAATTGTTTTGTAGTAAAATTATTTATTCTATTTCTTAGGAACAAAATAATATTGTTGTAAAAAACATTTAGTGCAAGGGCAACAAAAGAGTTTGTTGCAAAACAATTTCGTAAACTAGCTGGACACTATTTTACTACGAATCTATTTTATTGCAAAAAGATGTTTAAGGCGAGAAAACTTTTGTTTTGTTGCTGAATATAGAGCGCGACAGTGCTAGGCCGACGACCTTAACGACAAACGTATTTTTGTTGCAACAATCTAAGGCAACAAAATTTATACTTTGAGCAACAAACCCTTGTTGTTGCAAAAGGCATTATTGTTGTAGTGGTAATTAAATCTTAATTGTACATACTTAAGAATATCAAGACTGTTGGAGTTTTATTAGTATTTCAAAATATTAATGTCCCAAATTTAGGGGAAGTGAAAGTCATCACTTTTATGTTTAATTTGAAATTAGTCATTATTTGATTTAATTACAAATTATAGTTGAATAAATCAAATCTAGATATAATTCGGATTATTTAAGTTGAATTAAATTATGAGACACATAGATGACTAATTTAAATTGAATTATGAAAAGTATTATAGAGTGTACCTCTATATAAAATAGATATACAAAGCTTTCAAGGTACAACTATTTCCTCTCATTTTATCTCATATTTTCTTCATCGACTTTCTTTTGTTATTCTCAACTGTTGTGCAATGTCATAACAGTGTCATTGCATTAATCTTGGAGGTCATTCCGTATTATTTGTGTCCTTTTTGTATCGAGAAATATTTTTAAAGGAGTGGAAATTGATTTTAAGGATAGTGTTTTGCGTACACCTCGATGAATTTTATGATTACTGCCGAGTGATGGATAGTATTGAATGAACAGTACTAACATTGTTGTGACTAGCATTGAATGAATAGTACTAGTGAACAATGAGATGAACAGTACCCATGAATATTATTCATATTTTGAACTTTTAAGAAGTAATATTGACTCATATTTCCAACAAGCACTTGGTACAAAAATTGTTTATCATAGACATTGTATGTTAGCCATATAGAGATTGTATGTTAACCAAAATTAAGGGATGTATTAGAGTTTAACTAGCTACTATAACAAAAGTAGCTCTCTCAGAATATAATTACACGTTGTCATAAGCATGCACGCGTGTGGCTGTTTCTAAGTTATATTTACGTAGCTTGGATTATGAAGGAAAAAAAGATCGCCATCGCCCACTTTCAAATATATTAGAAGCAACTGTCAACTTGTTGCTGATAAGCACTACAAGCTCTAATGCTCTATCTTCTAAAATATTTCTTGAGACCCACTGAAAGATTTTAAGTGAAAGCTTTCTTCTCTTCCTATAAAACTTTTGTCTTTTAAGTGAAAGATTTTAAGTGAAAGCATTACAGAAGATGATTCGCGATCATAGGCTTTGATGGAGCCTAAGTAAACGGCATAGTGCATGGTGACCTCAGAGCAATTAATATAGTTTCTATTTGACATTAAATTGTAAAATAAACTATAAAAAAATGTGAAAGCTTTGCCGACGATTTCAGCTCTAATTATTGTTCGTGGATTTTAGACTTTGAAATTCATGGATATTCCTAATGATTGTGCCCATACAAGTGTGAAAGAATTCAGTATTAAGTGTATATGCATTGGCAATCAAAGGAAAATAACCTCGATAACCGGATTTTGGTGCAACAAGGTCGGAAATTACAGATTTAACAAAAAAAAATTAGAATCAAATATCTATAAATGTGGGGGGTTAAAATTTAATTTTTGAAAGAATTGGCTAAATTTCATTTATTGTCCTGATCTTTCCAAGAATGTTTTTCTATAATAGTAGGTTCATTTTCTTAAAACAACCCCCGGTATTTAAAAAAACAAGTAAGAATATAAAATGGTTTTTGGTTGACTTATCACTCAAGCAGTATTTGGTTGGACTCTATGGTCACTGATAAGACAATTCACAGGAAAAGTTTTTTTTTTTTTTTTTTTTAAAAAAAGTCCAAGACCGATGGTTGATAATGATCATCATCATGTGGTAGTATGAAAATGAAGTTTTGCTGGGCGTGGAGGAGCATTACTGCTTTAATAATTTGTTCAATTTTTCAAAGGAAGACATATTCTACAAGACATTACTCATTACTACAACTGCTACGAGATAAAAAAGAAGCATTTTGGTAATCAAATTGAAAGGGAATTCACATTTTTGTTGACCTTAAGCTACTGATAGCTACATTTCGTGTGTGTCAAATTAACTTTATTAGTTGTGTGTGAGTGTTTGTGGAAAACACTACATAAACCAGTGAGATTTATTGTGGTCTAAATGTCTTGTAGTTATGTGGATGACAAATTTGAATATTCTGATAACATAATCCGAATTTCAATCAATTTTATTTTTTAATGCTATTTTTCAATAACTTTTCAAGTAGTTTAAAGGAGGTAAATCTGTCGTCAACTAATTTTACCTTCTTCTCTCTCGGATCCTTTTGATCCATGAAGAACATGTTTGAATGTCTTACTTACTAGCTAAGAATACACTTACATTCAAGTTAGTGTTTGGTATGAGAGAGAATATATATATATATATATATATATATATATATATATATATATATATAGAGAGAGAGAGAGAGAGAGAGAGAATTTTTCTTAATAATAATATCAATTGGATCTATCTATAAGCAGTTGCTTAAAATAGAAAAATGAGATTCAATTTTTTGAATCAAATTTTGATAGTTCCTTTTGTTTTAGACATCTTAGATCTTTCTAGACTGTTTTAATTGTATCACAATAATTCAGTTATTTACTTTTTCTTTGGGGGGGGGGGGGGGGAAACTAGTAGTAACAGGTGGCGTTGTGCGGTTGGCTAATGGCAAGCAACACTTACTCTTGCGTATTCTGAAAATTGTTTTACAACAAATACATCAACCATACATACATTTACACCCATCTTTTCGAAGGCAGATGCTTCATAATCGTACCTAAAATTAAAATACCCGTTAATATAATATACAGAAATTTTCCCACAAAAAAAAAAAAAAAAAAATTCAAGTGACTTGCTGACAACAAAACTCACCAGTTACAGTTAATACACTTCCTCTTGCGCCTTGGCATTGTATTAATGAAGTGCAATCCAACAAGAATTTCTTTTTTTTTTCTTTCTTTTTTTTAGGAAATTATCATCCATATACTTTTAAATGACACCAGTATCAAACGTGCTACAACACTTTTCACTTATATCACTTGTATACCCTAAGTTGACAAAAGAGTTCTGGCGTCCACCTTTCCGTTTACCACCGTTAAGAACTTAACAGAATTTGAGCAAAATGATTATTTTACCCTTTAAACTCAAAATGAGGTAAAAAATGAATTTATCTTGAAAATTAATGTAAATTTTCAATACACAATTTTTTTTATTTTGTTATTAACAATACATTTTTTATTAAAAAAATATGAATTATTAATGATACATATTATTAACAATTATCCATAAAAAATATTCATCTTATACCATAAAAAAATATTAACAACATATTATTTACAATTATACGTATTATACCATAAAAAATTCAAGTTTGAGCTTGGAGGAGTCGATCTTCAATAATTTAGGTTAAATTTTTGAGGAGTAGATTCGGTTGTAAAGTAGCTTTTTTTTTAGCAATTATTAACAATTATCCGATAAATGGGATGACATGTCATTTTCATCAAAATATATCATATGACATGTCATTTTTTACTAGGTAAATGAGATGACATGTCGTTTTTTAAAAAGACTAGATTACCCTTATGTTGTCAGCGCTTGCAAACGCCAGTTAACGGATTGATGGACGGCAGAAGTGTTTTGCCAACTTAGGATATACGAGTAATACACTTGAAAAGTATTGTAGCACGTTTGATATTGGTGTCATTTAAGGGTATATAGCTGATAATTTCTTCTTTTTTTTTAACTTGATTACACACGAAGATTGAAGGTATATTCGCCAAAAATCCACCCACGAAAATACATTAGCCAAATTTCAAGGCAAAAGCAGTTATAGAAACTGGTATTGCAAGTGCACGCTTATCAATCAACATGGGATGACAAGAGTTAATTTTTGCATACATTTGTGGACGACAAGAAGTATGAAAATTCTCGTGGGTTTTATAAAGGCAAACAAATTGAATACTTCAAACAGAACCCTCCACCATAATTCCTTTGAAAAGTGGTCAAGTGGCAAAAGCACTTCCCTTATTGAAGATGAGAAATGACTGTCTACTCTTCAAGACTGAAACCCCTCAATGAAATTTTAAGCAAGTGTAGGCATATCCATTCCATATATTATTGCATGAATATAATGGGTGCTATAACCCTAAATCATGTACTTTTTTCTGTACCATTTGGATTAGTTTTGCGTAAACACAAAGTCAACCACGGACAGGAAAAGCGCTTCACCAGATGCTGCAATAATTTCTAGGCCACGATTAGCAGAAGCAAAGCACCAAATTCCACTGATACACTAAACATATATTTTTTGGACAGAAATTGCAAACATATTTGCTGCTTTAAGGTCCTTAGATGTAGCTTTTTGTAAAAATTGTAAAATTATCACAATGGACAAGTATTTTAATGTTATATATAAGAGGAAAACTCTATTCTCAAACATTGACATTTTGAATTTCTTTAAGTGAATTGACTTCTGTAATCCCCAAAAATCTCTATTCCAATCGACCCAAAAAAAAATAAAAATTGAAAATGACTTAAAACATAATGAGAAGTCAACCACGCGAGCACTTAAAATCTATGCGTTTATGAGTGCGTTTGGGATTGAGGTGCTGTAGCTTTTAAACTACAGCTGCTGTGAAAAAAAAACTGTAATTATGAAATAAAAATTAATAATATATAGTAAATATAAATTTTAAATATAAATTTTGATAAAATTATTAAAGATATAATAAATTTTATATTATACAAGTGAAAAATCATATTAATATAGTTTAAAAACTACAGCAACTAGTGTTTACCAAACACTTTAGTACTGTAGCTTTTAAGCTACAGCTGCCCAACCTCAATCCCAAACGCACCCTATATCTTATGCGTCAGCAGAACACCAAAACTTTAACAGTGGTTTTGCCTGAACGGCACTTTTAAGAGGTTACCGCATTCCAATGACTAAACCAAATTGTAAACAACTTTTAACATTGAAATCAACCAAAAGCTAGCATTGATGGTACATCAAAACTTTAGCACTGGTTTTGCCTGAACAGAACTTTAAGAGGTTCTGGTCCGACCATCCCACGGCATACCTTTTTTTTCTTTCTAACTTTCAGTAGATGAAATGTTGGGAAAAACAATCAACATTGACTTGTCTATACAATGATCCACAAAAGGGCTGACAGATCTAAATTCCTGGGGAATAGAAGTATGTTTACAGTTTGCTCTAGCACAGCATAGCCGGAAAATATTTGGTTAACGGGTCATATCAGCTAATACACCAACTATGATCATTAATTAAATTGAGAAACATGATTGCATATTATAGTACAAAATTTGCCTACATCAGAATCAGTATGGGTATGTGCCTTGCTGCGCACTCGAGCTGTAATAAGAACTTTGAGTAGGAGTGATATGGGGATTGGTCCCGGCCCCCTGATGTGTGTGCATTGGGTAGGAACTTTGTTGAGGATTTATGTTTTGGTACGGACTTTGCTGCGCATTTACACTATGATAAGGGCTTTGCTGCGTATTCATGTTCTGATATGAGCTCTGGTGAGAACTCATGGTTTGATAGGAGCTTTGTTGGGGGTTGATGTTCTGGTAGGAGCTTGGTTGAACTTTCATGCTCTGTCCAGAAGTCATGAAGGACTGATAAGTACCATGTGCAGATATCAAATGCTCAGAGGATCCTCGGATATCAACAATGCACTCAGAACTACCAGGATGAGGATCTTGGAGCTTAACCCTTGCTCCAGCAACCTAGAATATGATGAAGGGATATTTAGAAAAATCCATCAGCAATTCTAAATCCTTGACATAACATATTATTGTTCATTTCTAGAAGAAAATCCATATTCAAGAAAACCCTGTACGCAAGATCATTTACTATTGCAACGACTTTGAAGTCAAAAAAAGTAATATATTGAAAAAGATCTCTTTCAGGCTTATTGCGTTTCCAATTTATATTGGAATTAAAAGTAAATAGGAACCGAAACATTTGAGAATATTAAATTGATAAACAGAAGCTCATTTGTTGCAGACTGGAACTGAAATGCATCCTATAAGTTGAGCAGACACATTCATAAGCATTAAATGAATAGAAAGCTCTCTGCAACGAGCAACAAGGAATTCAAAACGCCCACTGGAATATGTACTATCTTTAATTATGAATTAGTCTACCGGTATATATACCAGATTTTTTTCATTCATCAGAGTTGAGATGAAGAAAATTACCTCACCAACATTGGGGATATTGCTTCCCCCAGTCCCCATGACTGAACCCACTGCCTTGTTTGGGATCCTAGCCTCAAAAGCACTATTCATATTGGGATACCTGAAGTGTGCACAAGACATCAAACTTGATCACAATATTCAAACATGCCATTGCAATAATTAGTAAATAATTACATAAAACCAGTACCCCATAGCAGATGGAGGGGGAGGATAACTCTGAGGTTCATAGTCATATCCACCCTTCAGAAGAGAATTACAAATACTTTAGTTATCATTGACCAATAAATCTTCAATATAACCTTGATTATTAAATCATTAAAAAGATTTCAGGTGAGTTAATAACATACTAAACACGATGATCTAGGTCAAGAAAGCCTATACATATAAATCAGCCAAAGGAGCATCGTTTTCCATTGAATGCATATCATACTAAATCAATGGATAACAATCACCCAAATTAACTAATATACTTTCAAGAAACTTGAAATATAAAATTATTCTTTATAAAACTATTACCAATTGCTATTATTTCAATTGGAGATGTCTAATAAGAACCTAATAAATAAAAAGCTTTGCATCAGTGTATGTGCACAAATATGCTTCCACCAAGATAAGGAAGGAAAAAGAACCTATCATCTACACAAGAAACCCTTTAGAAAACATGCAAGACCTTGAAATGTGCTGTATGTAGCTGTTTATCCAGATTCAACAACACTTTTATTACAAAATAAAACAATGTCTAACTATAATCTAAAGTATGATACAATTATCACAAACACTAAGTAGATAGTTTCATGATTAAGCTGATCATAGAATAATGGCAGAAAACAATCATTTGAAAATAAAAGTGAGGTCAATAATTTCAAAAATACCCGAAAAGGTTCATATCCACCAGAAATGCCAGCTCCCACAGGACCAGATGGCAGGGGTCCTCTGCTCGGTAATCCTCCAGCAGCACCCACTAGCTGGACAGGCCCAACAGGAGCAGGTTCTGCTCCAACATTTGCATCTCTCAGGGTTCTTGCTCTAAGTCTTGATGCAATCTCTGTCAAAGCATCTTTAGCAACACCAAAATTTCCCGAGATCTGAATGCCCAAAGCAGGGATTAATTTAAATAATTGCAAAGCCAAATAAATGACAAACAAATATTAGCAGCAGCAGAATATGGAAATATAAGAGTAAATGCATTGTTCCACCGTGTCACCTGTACAAGTTCTTCATCCTCAGATGCACACTTAGGCTTATCATCTTTAGAGTAAACGCGAATATCCGCCTGGGTTCTCCTTCTCATTTCATTGATAACATGACCTCCTTGCCCAAGAATGCAGCCCACCTTACTTGATGGAACAAGAAGTCTAGTAGTAATTGTACCTTTCTCAGAAAATTCACTTGTTTTGTTTTGAAGCTGAAGAATTGCATCAATAGTTTGAGATCTTGGGTTCCAAAGCCCCTGAAACAATATCCCTACAATGATCAAAAACTATATGAAGCAAAACATGGAGACATAGCAAACTGGAAAACAAAAGGGAAAAAAAAATATAGACCTCAAAAGCAGAGGCACGAATCACACGTTCATCAGAATCTGTTGGTGCATCCTCCACGTGAATACTGGCACCAGTCTCCTGCTGTAGCTGTTTCACATTAAAACCTCCCTTGCCAATCACTCCACCAATTTTCCCAGCTGAGCACAAAATTTTCATAGAAAACTCAGCTGAAACTTCTCCCATTTGTCCAGGAGGACAACTGTTGATGCTACCTGAACCCATCCGAGAGGGCTGGTCACCATATCCCCCCATCCATGGCGTAGAAGGCATGCCATGCAAACTAGAATTCCGAGCAGGCCATGATGAATTTCCTAGGGGATGCATATCTGCCATAGGTGCAGGAGGGGAATGAAAATTTTGACCCCCATAAGCCTGAGGGAAGCTTGAAGGAGGTTTGTCTTTGCGTGGATTCTGATGCAATAGAGTAGACACTTCATAGAGAGCCCTCTTTGCTACATTTGGTTTTCCAGATATCTGCAAAATAGCTAGCACAATTACACTTTACAGGGAATCAAAAGACAACTCAACATTGCCCATAACAGTTGTTTCCAAGATCTACGCACATCATAAGCCAAAAGATGAATGAAAAAAATGATATTGTAAACCGCAAGCTATAATCCTAAGCAAATAGCATCAACAACAATAAATTACACTAAATTCATTTTCAAAATTTGTGTTTGACCTGCAGGCATAAATTTATGCAATTCAGATGCAGCAAAAAATTATGAATCTCTTCTGAAATAACTCAAAAGATAATAATAACATGCGATAAAAAAGTTTTAAGGAAACACATATGATCCTCAGATATACAGATGGACTTCTTCTTTAAATTTGCAACAACTGAAGACAATATCAAAACTACAAGAGGGTGGTCAGACTAACAAGTGGCCCATATGAGACCATCCAACACACTACTTTCAGAAAAACACACACACAACCTAATGAGAAGAGCTAATGGAGTAGCAGGATAGAGAATTCATTAGGTGTAAGACCTTCAAAAAGGTAAAACAAATCAACAAATGCAACTCTGTGCATTTGGTTTCAACCAACTTGAGATCACCTAAACCAAATCATGCAATAGAAACAATCTAATTGACCTGAACTCTAAATGTCATGGCCATGCTAGGATAATCAAATCTACCTTTCTCAATGACAATATAACGAAACCTGGAACAATCAAGAGACAATAAGAGAATACGCCAAAGAAAGAACAGAACATCAATATATGATAAGCACAAATGCTACTCAAAAACTTCTTTTTTCAAAGAGTGTTTTCCACTTGGCCATTCCTCTAGTCAAGATAGACATGTAGTAAGCAAAGGTCTATCCACCCACCTCTTTTGCATGCCTGATATCATCCTTACAATTTGCAACCACCATTCAGTCATGATATGCTTGAATCTTCCAAGTGCATTCACATTTGGTCACACATTTCACTAACTCAAACTTGCGCCACAAAATTATTCCTTCTGTACCACTTTATGTCCACATTAACAATTCAATCTCTTTAAGAAAGCAGACAGTCAGGAACCTCTCTGAACAAGAGTACCTGCATCTCACTATGCTGATTGACAAGGTGGAACTCAAGTGAGAAATCCATCAATCCACTGGAACCAGTAGAAAGCATCAAGTCACAGCCAAATGTCCCCATGAAATTAAGAAAAGGTTTGTTACTACCCACATTGAATTCATTTCATTCTAATGCATTCAGTGATATAATCCTGTCAAATTCATGTAAACATATCGATTAACTTGATTGATCCAATGTCTTCCTCTAGCAGCCTTCAAAAAATCCTATATTATTCAATTGTATTTATATAGAGAGAGAGGAAAACAAAATGCATGATCAATAATATTTATACTTTGACGAATGGAAATGCCTATTGTTCTAAAACCTTCCAAGGAAGTGTTTTGGTAAAAGTTGAAGTTCTTGGGCATGCAAGAGCACTGACCATGCATTTGTGAAAACAATGTCAACTAATTTCCAACGAGCCTTTAAAGGAAAATTCATTCCCCTTTCCTGTGATCTGCTCAAGATAAACTTAGTGGCTGGAGAAAGAAGCCCTTGATGCTCCTGCCTCAAAATATCAGATGGAAGTACCAACTTCATCAAGTGACAGCAGAAACAGGCACCCAACTGTACCAAACTGCATCGGATAGACATCAAAATTCCAGAGACAAGAAAAACATCTCATACCACGGTTCCTTCCATCTAGAAACCATGACTACCACCTTAATAGCTTGGTTCTCCTTGAAAAAATCAAATAATTGTAGAATAAAAAAGTATTTGTGATAGAGAGAAAGAGAGAGAAGGCCTTCCTTAACTCTTAATAGTAATAGGTCCCATTTGAAATAACTGGGTTAAGAGATCAACATAGCCTAAGCCTCAAAAAATCATGACTCCCAAGTGTTCTCCTTAACACAATCTAAATCAACAAAAGGATAGTTTAGCGTTCAAAATGGAGGAACAAAAATGCGTCAATATTCAGTTGCATGTTGCCACAAACCAAGTTCACAACAACCACACATAATAGTTATGCAAGTAACCAACAGGATCCCACAGACACATTGGCCGTGATTATGAAATGTACATCCAAACTAATAGAAATTGACATCAACATTCCACAGTGCCAAAACAGTCGAATAATTATCCCAGGCCATCATCAACATTCAACGGGATAGCACTTAGAAGGAAAAAGAAAAAAATACAGAAATAAAGTGAACGTTCTCAACTAGTATATACTTAAAAACATATTAATCTGGTCAATTAAGAGTAGTATCTCATGCTATCATTATCAGATCAGTAGAGAAAGCATTTCATAAGAAGGAAAAAGACCTATTAAGCTGCAAGAAAGAGCCCACATTAAAAATTTCACAACTCATATCAAAAGTAACCATATAAGAGTGACTTCACCCATACATCATCGATGATTGACTGTCAATCACAGTACCATGAGATGATGTCTCAAATAAAGAAACCTGAAAACTACGTATATAATTTATAGGTAAATATTTCATCACCATGTACAATTAAAAAAACTATGTATTTTATAAATTTGACGAACATATTAGGGGTTCAACTTTATGAAGATTAACAAATTCTTATTTCATAGGCATTCGTGGTACAAAATAAAGAAGGGAAACAAGGAACTAGATAAACACCTGCACCAATTCATCAGTGTTCATAGCACAGGGAGGAAGACGATCTGCAGGAAGCACACGTATGTTTGCACCCGTCTCACTTCGCAATCTCTGAATGACATCACCACGTTTTCCCAAAAGACATCCAACCATATTGTTCGGAACAAGTAGTCGTGCAGTGACGGTACTGTTTTCATTGTCATCATCAGATGCCATTCCACCAAAAAGATCTTCCTCAATAATCCTGTCATGAACTTTTAGAAGAGCATCCTGGGCAGCACAGTGAGGCTCCATGGACTCCTTTTTGGTCTCAGCAGCTGAATCATCATCCTTATTCTGTGTTTTAGCAATTTTTGTAGGAGAACTATATATAATAATCACTCTCTCCTCCGAACCAGGAATTGTATCAGCAACAGTGATCTTAGCCTGGGTCTCCTCCCTCAAGGATTTGACTATGTTGCCACCCTTTCCAATAACACCACCAATTTTTCTAGAAGGGCAAAGTATGCGATAGACAGTGTCAGCAGGTTGAGAATTCCCAAAAGATTGTTCACGGCTAGAATTGCTCCAGTTTCCTTTCTTGATGCCAACAACCCCTTTTCTCTTGAATTGGTTGTTCGGTCGTTTCTTGAAAAAATTCCTCTTACTTGCATCCATAATGCAACAAAATCTGCGGCGAATATAATAAAATTACGCAATATACAAAACAATCAACTACAACAATCCCACTCTAGAACCACCTTTATCTTCCAAATGCTAAAGTTTTACCAGTATCCTAATCCACAACTTGCGACATTATCAGTCACGTGCAAACTTGTTAACTTAATTGAGCTGAGTATTATATTTACATTAAAGCACCAACTTAGATATCAAGCACTTGATAATAAAAATTTCACAGTTGAAATTAGCTCATTTTCGATAAAACAATCCAATTTTTTAAACAAGATTAATTCCCCCCCAAAAAAGAAGCGAGTAAAACTAAAGAGATGAATTACGTAACAGTAACTAGGGTTTTTGAAAGTGTTAAAAGAGAGACACAGAGAATGCGTGCTAATACGTACCTGATACAGCGAGAGTGAGAGAGGAGATGAAACGCACAAGAGAAACTAATAGAGAAGAGATAGATAACAACAGAAAAAGTTTGAATTAAAAGAATTAACGAAACAGTGATTGCCGCTTGTTTGGGCGAGTGGCGCTCTCCATTTTGGGGAGGGAAAGAGAAAAGGGGGACCTTCAACCTTGGGGTTCCAATCGGGCTCCTTTGGATTTTTATTTTATCTTTCTTTAATTTTTATGTTTTTCGTTCGGCTGTTATGGGAATGGGCTGGCTATCATTTGTTTATTGGGCTTTGCCGAAGAGTCGGTGGGTTTTCTTAGAAATAATCCACGTTTGATGATGTGACTCAAGCAAAGTCATGTCGTATCGCCACCCTCGGCACTGCGCTCGTTAAAAGCCGTTGCCAGTCAAATCTCTTTCTCCCACTTCATTCAAAAGTTCCACTATTTGATTTTTGATGCTGGATAGAAATGACATGACTTGATATTGATTATAGAAAGGAGAAATTAATGAGAGCGAAGACTAGGCAGTCGTGTGCGCAGATACGTTAGCCAAAATGGAAGCACTTTTGCAGGTGGTGAACGTGTACTTGGTTGGAAGTTGGAGCCCAGGGCTCTCACTACCCCGAGCTTAGTTTGGCATCTAATGGCTTGCTCGTATTTGAACGTGCTTCTGATCTTTAGCGTTATTTATTCCTCAGGATTTGTCACATCAAAACCGTCCGATAATATTAAAGTTTTTTATACCGCTGGTTATATTTTAGATTTTAGGGACTGCCAGTTATATTAATTGATAGCATGACCCTTTAGATTGTTGTAAAAAAAATTCTCCAAAAACAAAAAAAGAAAAGAAAAGAAAAGGCTTATTGTGAACAAAAAGAATTAATTTCAATTAAGTACTTTTATTTTTTTTTAATTTGAAATAATTACTGAGTGGTAAAAAAGTGATTCCTTCTAAAAATATGAGTATGGTTTCGATCAATGATAAAAATTACATTTTATTCTCTTGAAGTTGAATTTGGTATAAATAAAATTAGTGAATTGGACTACGAAATTTCAATAAATAAATTTAACCTGAAAAGTGAAAATGGAAGATCATCAACAAATATGCAATGCACGAAAGATGAAACACAAATTTTTTTTTTTGAGGCATTATGTGATTTTCCCTCAACTAATTTACCAACTCTATTCATGTAACCACCATTTGTACACCTCTTTGTTCATTCATAATAAGAAAAAAAAAATTAAAACAAGAAAAAAAAAAGGTTCAAATTCACATCTCTGTCGACGGGCATTCACAGAGCCGAACCGAGCCGCCAAAACTGTCCACCTCCATCTACTACTCTACGGCTTCGCTTCACCTTTTACTTAAGCTGGAAAATCTAGCCCCAGCTCCACCTTACACGTGTCGCCATCGCACGTGCTCCGAGCTTCAAGCTTCCTTTTCTTCATGGGCACCACGTGGTTAGCACGTGACACCGCAACCGGCTCGAACCCCAGGGTCAGCTCCAATCCCAGCCCAATCTCACCGCAAGAATCCCAACCGACTCGCTCACTCGGCTTGGCTCCTGACTCCGGCTCAGCTCGAAACAACAGTGAAGCCGTCTCAGCTGTCTCGGCAGAAACCATGCTGTCACTTTCCTTACTCTCATTCTCAACAACCGCCAACTCGGACTGATGACTCAGCGATGACTCGTGACTCGTAGACCGGTTCATCTCCTCCGCGCACCGAGCCAGCTCATCCACCATGTTAACCTCAGCCTTATTACAATTAGCTTTCGGCTTCACGACTCGCTTGACCCGGCACCGAGTCTTGACTCGATCAACAGACGCCGACGAGTTCTCATCCTTGGACACGTGACGTATATCGTACGCTTTCAGTGGTGGGCCCTGGCCAATCGCCGCAGCTTCGGAATTAATCGGCGTAATCGGCGCACCCTTAAGCACCGCTTCCACAGCAGCTTGGCAGAGCTGCCAGCTCCCCGACCACAACAAACCCACCGAACCGTAAATCGGGTTCACAATCCTCCCACATGCCTCGTACAACAACGACCGAAAAACCGCTGAACAAACGACACACCACAAAATTTAGTATACTTCATCCCCTTTAACGACGTCGTATTAAAAGAGTTGATTGGAAACAAAAAAACGGAAAGAAAGAAAGAAAAATGGTACTAACCAGGACGGAGGTGTTCGGGTCCCGCGTTGATGAGATTCATGAGGCCAGCACGGCCGTAAAACTTAGCCAGAAACACAGTGGCGTTGGCCTGGGACTCGGGGCTCTTGATCCACTGTAAGCAAGGGCGAATACTGCAGTTTTCATTGCAGCCCTTGCGGAGAACTCGACACCCATTACAGCTCATACGCATTTTTAGAGTCCGTATTTTTGGAGAGAATATGAAATGAGAAAATGTTAATTTATGTTCCTTTTTTTCCCTTTTTTTTTTTTTTTTGTGTGTGCGTTCTGTGAGGAGAGTACAAGAGAAGAGTGGGTATTTAAGAGGGAAGAGGGGGCTGCTGGGTTTTGTTTGCTCAGGTTTAATAAACTCTGCGGACGCAGTTGTTTTTAGCTGCAAAACACACTGGTTTCCACATTCAGGGAGAGGTTAAGGACTTGGAAAACCAGTTTTAAGCTTTTATAATAATAATAATAATAATAATTTAAGCGATGATGTTCGCTACTCGGTGTTTGCAGCGCGTGACGTGGACTCTCCAGTCGTGTGCATTTGTTTCGGACGTGTATTGGGGGCGCACTTCATGTACTGTCTACGTTGCGTGACAACAAAAGTTACTGAACCTGTTCGTTCTGAAATCGATGGAAACGAGTTTGGCGTTTCTGGGCGCTCACTCGCCCACGCTTTGCCGTGTTATTTACATTTCCACCTATCCTGATGATTGTTCAATTCTTTGGTTTAAAGGCACTTGTTTGGCAAAGGTTTTCGGCAGCATTGATGATCTCCCACCAGGTCAAAGT
>NW_006262139.1:22874736-23192792 GCF_000493195.1 Citrus x clementina | reverse complement strand
TTATGTAGTTAATAAGAGCCTCATTTAAAATTTAGTGAAATTTCTCTGTATTTAATTTAATTCGTCATGGAGTGCTTTGAAGAAAATTGTTAATTTCAATAAAGTTCTTAAATTTTATAAAATTTAAAAATTCAATTCAGATTCAATATACTTATGGTTTTATCTTTTTTTCAAATTTCATTTAACATTTTCTAAGCATAATCTAAATAATTGTTGATAATGTAATCGGAATTTACTTAATTCTTTTAAGAGTAAATTTAAATTCAATCATGAAAAAGATTATTCAAAATTGAACTGAGTCCAAATGTGCCTAATTAAGCATATATTATTAGAATAAGTTCAAAAGAATTGCAATTAGTAAATCAAAATTGTTATTATGTTTATGGATTAGGCTTGATCAATTAATTTTGATTTCTTTAGCATACTTTACGACACTAAATAAAGCAAACTCTATTTATGATTTCGTTTGTATTAATATCTAGTCGTGCATACAAAACATTGTATTTCTATTTGAAATAAAAAAAAAACTTATTTAGTAAATTAATAACCCAATTGTTTACTAACATGATTTGAATTGCTCAGTTACTGTGAACAACGATACAAAACTGAAATTTAAAAAAAAAAATAAGGGGTAAAATGGGAATTTAAAAAATGATGACAGGTGGATGAAAAGTTTCAAGAGAGCCATGCAAGTAGGTCCAAAAAAAAAAGAAGAAAGGAAGGAACAGAAGAGCGCGTGGCATGCACGTCAAAGGTGGCAGGGTGCGGTCGAATCGCCACATATCGGGGGTTGGGACGGGCCCACGGTGGAGGTCCCTGGTTTAAACAAGAAATGAAAAAAAATAAAGCTCCGGGTTTTCGGGAAGCCTTTGTGTTAATTAGTTCAAAACCGCCTTCGGCCAAAAACCGGTTGCCGGTTTCCGGGTTTCGGTTTTTGGGGACTGTGGGCGCACTACAAGACCATTAGCCAGCGGTTTTTTGGAGATCTTTGTTATTCAATGCTTATCCTTAAAGACACGACCCTAAACTTGGATTAGGTATTTGCATTTGTATATTAAGCTTTTTAACTTGATTAATGTTAAGTGGACTATACTAGTTCTAAGTAAATCTGTTGGCTTTAACTATGGGTAATGTCTTGTTGCCATTGTTTACAATTTTAAGTAAGTGTTTGTTTGATTGTAAGAAATGGAAAGGGAGTAACGTTTTCTTTTTAATGTCTAAACGAAATTATTTACAGAGAGTTGAAAAAAATTTCTCACATCTTAGACTACTAGTTGTTTTAATTTTTAATTTTTTTTAATGCACATATGCCCTTATCTATTAATCGAACGAGGTTAAAATCTCAAATGAATTACTGAAAATTAAACAAATATTTTTCTCGAAGCTATATATTTTTATTAGTCTACGTAATTTGTGTTTATGTATAAAAGCAATTAAACAAACCAACAGTCGTTGGATTAAAATTGAGACAATATCAAAAGCATCTGCTTAGATTTTTTGTATTGTTGTCCTTTTTTCTTTGTTGATATAATTTTATAGGCAATGTCCACGTGTCAACTCATATTAATTTATAATTATGCCCAAATTGCTAATAGATAAACTTGTTGTCCAAAACTATAAATCCATTAACATTAATTTATTCTTAAATTATATGGGTACATTGTATAATCGCATGTGGGTACTAATTCTTTAACATCTAATAGTTGTTAATACAATATTTAAATGAACAGGCGGCCGCGAAGAAATTGGAAGACGATGACTCCATCTCATACCACATAATTTCAAATTCATTTTTTTTCTCATGGCGAGAAAAGTGGGTACTTTTAATTACTAACTAGGGGAAAAAAAGAAAAAAGACTGAACGTTTTCCTTTTTTGTTTATTCATAAATATTAATAAATTCATTAGTGGAGCTGCTGTCCCATCGTTTCAAACTTTAACTTCTTTTGGCTTTTCTGGGTTTCACCAACTTTCTCCATTTGGATCATTTTAATACTACAATTTTTTAATAACCAACTTGCAGAATGTAGTGCGTGAAACTCCTGGATTTTCTGATACATTTATTATTTTATTGTTGTTTTTGTTTTCATAGCTTGGCGTCACCCACCATTCAATTTAATATTGCAAAAACTTTGTCAAAACAATAAAAATCTAATTTAATATTTCACTTGCATTTTTATCTCAACAATTGTCTGCCGTTCGGCGTTAATAAGTTATCTAACTTTAGAGGAATAATATAATTATATAATTTTATGCAATTTTTTTTGTGTACAAATTGATGTAGCATAATTGAATTAGTTGTATTAAATATCTTTTGATTCACATAATTTGTTTTTATTATTTTATATATTTATTCAACCAATGAGTTATTGTTAAATCAGTTTGTACAAAATAAATTTATATAAGAGTTTGTAAATATATCATCACTCATAACTTTATCTTCCTTCATATTAATAGTTAGACTCATCTCAACTGCTCAACTTTTTGAAGGTTTCATTAAATAATAATAATAATAAATAATAATAATAATAAGAGAAAAACTTTTTTATAGTTAGTTCATAAATCATCACGAAATTATCAAATTATCCATTTACGAGTCTTGTTAGAGTAACATCATCTTTAATTTGGCGATAATATAACTCAGCTCCTACCTTCGTTTATACATAATATATTTTAATATTTTCACATTTCATTGATTCATTCTATACTATGATATTATCATCTCATTTTGTCACATGTCTTGGCATAATAATTTTTGCGATTCTATCAAGAAGTTTGGATATCGATGCAAGCAGCTTACGGTTTTGGAATTTGCAAGAGGAGAGTAGAACGAGCTATGCATAAGACCAAATTTGACAGCCAATTGCCATCCTTTTTTTTTTTTTTTGTTGCTTCCCCCGTTTTCATTTTTATTAGCATAATATAAAAATCAATAGAAGCATCCAAACCTTTGTTGGATCATATTAAAATCTCTATAATAAAAAAACTATTATTCAACTTCAGCGATCTACATGACTATTTACGAAAATTACCTTTTGATTGGGCGATTCTCACACGTATCTTTTTTCTAAATTTAAAGATAGAAATTCAATTATTGCTAATAATATCTTGTGGAGTACATTTCTCAAATTTCGAATATTTATTTATTGAGAAAACATCACGAGTGAGGAAAATTTGAAAAAAATAAAAGAGAGAGAGACGCATACCTGCATGATACATACAAGAAAAGGACAAGAGTGTATGGCTAGAAAGTTCTGATTCTTCAGAACTTTCGGGGACACGTGGAAGAGAATGGGGAGAAAGATGGTGAAAAGCGCATGCAAGAGCGTCCAAAAGTAAAACTCCATGCAGGATGTAGGAGCAGCGCGTGGCAACCACGTTCAGAGTGTCAGAGAGTGGAATCTAAAATTTAGTTGCCACGTCATGTTGGGAAACGCCAGCTCTCCCGTTTGGTTCCTCTTACAGCTCCAGGTTTTTAGGAAACTTGTTTTTTTTTTTTGTTTTTCCTTTTAAATCCTTCGTTTCTGTTCTGTTTTTGTAAAAAACTGCCTTTCGATAAAACCTGCGGCTTGTTCGCTGGTTTTTATATGGCCACCGAAGTTTAGGAAATTGTGAATGTGACGCTCTTTGAATTAGCTCTTGGGAATTAAGGACTAATTCGCTTTTTAACTTCAATTTATTCAATTGGTTATCATAAGTATCACAAAATTCAATGAAGTACTAATTAATTGTACAATTTTCAAATTTTTTTTTTCAAAAACAACATAATTTTCGTTTTAATCGATTAATTATCATCATTGAAAATTTATATTACCAAACCTAATTTCTTGGACAAATTTCAAATCCAAAAAAAAAGGGAAATTTTTAACCTACCCACAAATAAATTGACATTTTGCATCGCGTCCCCAACAAATTTGACTTGTTGCACCGCGCCCTCAATTCTGTTATTTTCTCAGTTAAGTTAAACGGTGGATGGGTAAAATTGGAAGTTCATCCTTTAAATTAATTTTAATGGGAATTCTCTTTATTGCAATTGAAATGAAAAATCTTTAAAAAAATTAAAGGAAAAATAATAGTGGTGACAATGTACATGTAACAATAAATTTTTTTTATTGCAATTAAAATAAAAATCATAAAAAAAATTAAAGGAAAAATATTAGTGGTGACAAATGTATATGTAACAAGAAATTTTTTTTATTGCAATTGAAATAAAAATCTTAAAAAATTAAAGGAAAAATAATAGTGGTGACAATGTACATGTAATAAGAAATTTTTTTTATTGCAATTGAAAAAAAAAAGTCTTAAAAAATTAAATGAGCTAAAAATTTTGTTTTTTTTTTCATATAGAGGGGCATTTTTGTCATTCAATCAAAAGTTAGACGGAGCCGTTAGAAATAACTGAAAAATTAACGGAATTAGGGGCGCGGTGCAACACGTCAATTTTTTTTTTATGCGCGGTGCAAAATGTCAATTTATTTAGGGGTAGGTTAAAAATTTCCCAAAAAAAAAAAAATACAACCATCACCACTCAGTGGTGACAACTAAAGATTTGCCATGTGACTTCGAAGAAAAAGAAAGAATGGTAACTCTGCTAGGCTGTTTTTGCAAATGTTAATTTTCTTTTAACCCTGTGTTAAACAACATGGGCGGCTACTAAAAATTCGGAAAACCATCATCGCAATTCGCACAAAAGTAAAATCCTAGAAACTTTCCCCTACTGGGGCATATAAGTATATAACATTGCAATCATAATGCTGTACTGTGCATAATTTATTGTTCTTTTTTTTCTTTGACTCGACTTGCGGAATCAATTGTAAAATAATAACATTCTTCTAGCTTTCCTTCTACATTTTTAATGTTGTTTGTTCATAGATTCATCCCCCCCAAGATTATTCTTCAGATAATCAAGGAGCTGATTGGATTTAAATGGCCCACATCAATTGATTTGTTTAAATTAAGAATCTAATAATGATCTAGTAAAGTGGCTAATTTGATTAATTAAAATACCAGCAACTGTTCGTTGGAGAATCCAATAGGCTGAGGCTCGGGCCATTTGGTTGACAACCTTAACCGCCAATCTAGGTTCACATTTTAAAGGATCAATCAAATCTATTTTAATTGATTGCACATGTGTATTTGTATTAAAAAAAATAAGCTCGAGTGGACTTAACAACCCTCAATCATGTTGAACTCACTCCTCATCACTTCGTCAAAATGTTAACAGCTGAAATATTCATTATTTAAGATTTCTCTTCTTCATAGTTTACTAATTTTTCAAATGAAAAGGTGTAGAAACCATAATTATTTAGAAATAATTTAGATAAATTTAATCTTGTGAAAAAAAACCATGATAAATTTTGAATATATTGGTCAGAAGAGATATCAACCTATTCTAGATTATTGCATAAATCTATAAAATAAAATATAGCACTCAAATTTAAAAAAAAAATCCTAATTAATTTACCAACATTTTTTAAACATCACACAAAATGAGCTTTATAGAATTAATGTTTATACTACAATATGATGATATCATTATTCTTATAACTAATCAAATACTATAAATATTCAATCTGTTTTTTTTTTTTCTCTTAAATTTTATCTCCTCTTGAACTGGATGTTTAGTTTGGTGACCTCAACAAACAACTTGCCTCAAATTGGAATAAGCGATATTATGAAATACCTACTAAAATTTCCTGACATATCAATTCGTCACAATAGTTTTCCAACAATGATATTTTACCATCCAATATTTCCATTGTTATCATTTTACTACCAAAATCTTAACATTACCAATAAATTATTGGTGTGTCATAAGGTATTTAAGAAATTTTAAGCTAAAGTTGTTTTCCTAGTTCTTTTTCAAATTATTGTCTTTTTGTCAAGATATCTTATTTATGAGCCTTTTTTTTGTTTTCTTAATTGAAAATTTTACAATTAGTGTTAGAAAGCTTAGAATTCGATTTAGTGAATATTTCAATATAATAAAATTCTAATAATTTAAATAAACAAAATAAAGAAAGGCTCATAAATCGGATGTCTAAAAAAAATATGTAAAAAGAACTAGAAGAATAAGAAAATAATTTCAGTTTGAAATTTCTTAAATACTGTTATAACCTCAACAGTTTTTTAACAATGTTAGAATTTTGGTAGTAAAATAATAATAGCCGAAATATTTAGTGATAAAATATAATTATTAAAAGATCTTGATAATAAATTGACATATTAATAAACTTATAATGAATATTTGATAATATCCACTTGAATAAATATATGCATTCATCCTTTGGCATTTTGAGCGAACAGACACTAAAAAAGCATTCCTTTTTCAGGCCTAAAGCAAGCTTTTGCACATAACCCCCACCCAACCACAAGACACCAATACCATGCCCTTTTAGTTTTTACCCTTCATCTGAAGCAAAGGCCGAAGGACAAACAAAATAATAAACGTTCCCAATAATTATTAAAAGAAAAAAAAAAAAAAACCATGAAAGCAATTAAACGAAAGACATGCACGACGAGACACAGGGGACAGTAGGACACATGCAAACAGGAGAAAAGAAAAGAAGTTCCCAAAAATTCATGAGAAAAAAAGCTAAGAGACAGCGCGTGGGAAGATTGTCAGAGTCGCCACATATTATATTTGGGAAACGATACCGTTTCTTTGGTTACCCTTTTTCATTTTCTCATTTGCTCCCGGTTTCGAGGAAGTGCTTTTGGGCAAAACTAGTGTCCGGTTTACGGGTTTGTTCAGGTTTCTATGGGCGCATTTCTTTTTTTTTTTTTTTAAACACATTTCGATCAGGAAAAGATTGATATTTTTATTAGTGAAAATGAGTTATAAATATCGTAATATTTTATCTTAAAATTAAAAATTTTAATACATTCAAACTCTTAAAAATATTAGAATTAAAGCTCAAAGCTATCAATTCTCTCAACTTACATCTCCCGGCACTTTCACTTGAATTGGAGAAAATGAGATTATTGAAGAGGGCAAATGAAACCTCTATTTATAGAACAAGTAATGCCCAAAAAATCAACAGTGATGGACATTAAATAATATAATTTTTCTCTCAACTTTCTAATTTGGTGCCGAAATCAAAAGTTACATGCCCCCACTTATTATATCTTTCACTTACTCAACAACTTTATGTCAAAAGTAAAAAATTACATGCTAGCCACATGGAATTATTTGTCACATGCATGCACATGTTCAACAAGGGATACAAAACTCCTCAACGTTTTAAAAAAGACATTTAAACCTTAATTGTTAAAAATTTGGCTTGTTTAAATAATTAAATGATTAATATGGTAAATTTCCTTAATAATAACCTATAAATTTACTCAAAAACCCTCCTCCAAAAATCACAAAATGCATTGTTTTTTTTTTTTCGATGAGAAAACAAGCGTAAGTAAGTTTAGAAAATAAAAAGGCACAATAAGCTTAATAGTTAGAGATGCTTGTAACTGACGCAGGCTGCACAAATAGAAGAGTGATTCGAATTCTTGCAAATGGGGCAGTTACTGGCTTTCCCGTTCATCCTCTAATTTCTTGTTAACAAATCTATCTATTTATTTACAATTCTAATTGCTGCAGATTGGAACTAAAATTGGGGGACTGAGTTCTCTTGAAAGAAGAAATTACCGAGATTGAAGAAGCAAACCTGTTGATGTAGAGCGGCATGAACACCTGTTGATGAAGAAGAAGAAGAAAAAGAAGAATGAGCAATTGGAAAAACAATATATTAAATTGAATTTCCACAGCAAAATTCCAAACACTTATAAATAAGGTTATGCTCGCAATTTTATTAATAATTTATGGATAAAATGGAGCGTCAACACATTGACTTGTATAGTAGAAGAAGATAATGGTAATTATAGGTTGAAAAATAAATTTTCTATTAAAATTAACTGAATTTGTTAATAAATTGAGGTTTAAATATCTTTTTTAAAATGTTAGAGAGTTTTGTATTCCTTTCTATAAATATTTAGGGTGTATTAATCATTTTTCTTATTTTTATTGTTATATTCTCGACTTAGGCCATATACAAAGGACAACAAACTTGTATTACATGTGAACTTTGCTTTATGGAATAACTAGAAAGAAATATTTTTATTCGAAGCCAAGTCTAATTAACAAGACCGAATAAATTAATTAATTAGAAGAAGTATCGACAGAGAGCATTTTTCTTGTATAATATCCAGATTCCAACAACATAATAAGTCGTGTATGTTTGAGGGAAAAGTAGGAAAAGTAATAGAGCGTCACGTGTCAGCCAATGGAATGATATCAGCACAATCGGAGGTACCCTGCATAAATAGAGGTACCCTGCACAATTAGAGGTATCCCACACAAATAGAGGTACCCCATATAATATGAGGTACCCCATACAAATAGAGGTACCCCATACAGATAGGGGTACCCCGCGTAATAGGGGGTACCCCATGTAATTCGAGGTATCCAGAAAAGCGAATGCAAGAGAATCCACCGAAAATACCCGCCATGAGAAACGTCTCCGCCTCCTAAAAGATATTATTCGATTTTGTCAGAATAAGGTATCAAGAACGTCGTACCAAAAGGGGGGGACAGCCGCCTGCTACCTCTGCCAAAAGTAAATGACACTGTCCCAAGGACAGTGGTCCTCAGCCGCCTACCCGACAGTTACTGCAGAGGTACCCTGGACCACTCTCCAGCGCGCGCCACGTTTCCAAAGGATGAGATACGCCGCGAACATGCACATAACGGCCCAAAAATCATAAAAAGGTAAAAGGACGTTAGCCAAAAAGGGTATGCCACGTGGCAGCAGAGGTACTCCATATATAAAGGTGCCTAGGTTTCATTCTCCATCATGCTCTCATTCGCCCAAAAACACTCACACTCCAAAAAATAGGTTTTCTTCAACCTTAAACCCTAATTTACAGAGGGCTAGCTAGCTCTCTTTGCCATAAAAGCTTGAGTTTGCTAACTTGAGCGTCGGAGTGTGAACGCCGGGGTACCCCGGCTTCACCTCTAACCTCTATTTCACTGTTTTGCAGGCGTGAAGCTCATTTTGAAGGACACCTCTCTTGTTTCTGACCTTCCACCATTGTTACCACTCTCTCTCCCCTTCTCACCTCCCCCGAACTTCAGATACACCGCACCGCACACAATAAACTAGTGAGGTACCCCATCTCCCCCAAAAATATAAATTCATTGTTCAAGATTGATTTTGGATTTTCCTACCCCAAAATCAGTTGAAAACAGTGTACAATAATTATCACTTAATTTGAAATGATCATATACATCCGCATGTATAAATCAATATATGTAATTATATTCACTTAGTTGATCGCATAACATGATAGATAAGAGTCACACTTAAAAAGGGTGACAAATTTTTCCAATCCACGGACATACTATTTGAGCCTATCTTTGTATCCTCAAAAATCAATCGAGTCCGTCGGTCAAATCGACCTTTTGTTTTATTTTTGGACCTTGGATTAAACTATATATTATATTTTGGAGCAAAAAAAAAACTGGGAACCGCCAACTGATGCGTGGATGGGCTCACATTTTTCCTTAAAGCCGGAGAATTGGGGGGCTCCAGTTGCTATGATCGTTATCTAGAAAATGGGCGGCTCTCTGAGAATTTGGAAGCCAATAATTTTCCAATTCTGTTTGAGCTACCTTCCCATTGTTTTGTAATTTCCGTGTCTAATGTAAAGTTTCTTTTTTATATTTTAATTTCAATTTGACTTTGTCAATTACCAATCAATGCTTTGGTTTGACTTTCTGGCGCCACGTACGCTTGCCTGCCCAGTTTTATCTTATGCTTTGTAGGGGGAGGAAAAAAAATAGTTCCCATCTCATCAGCTTCCATAGATTAAGATAAACTTTTGATATTTAATATTTTATTCGTTATAGTAAATCACACATTGTTTCGAGTCAAATGGTATTTTGAGCCAGTTGAATTCAATGTCGGCAAATATGAATCCGGTTCAAGTTTCCAAGTTCAACTTTATACTTTGTGACCAATAAGTATTGGAAATATTGATAAAGTTTAAATAAAATTAGCTGAAATATGGAATTTGGATGTAGTGTTAAGTTGAATTATATTAAGTTTTCAATAATTTATTGTCAAACGTGTGTTTTTGTATTCGTATAAGATTTATATGTAAATTACATATTAATTTTTATTCAACAAGTATTAATTACAATATTATTTTTTAAAAAAAGTTCTCACAAAGCTTAATTCAACAATGATCTAAATCCTCCTTCGATATATAATATATTTTAATTTTGTCAAAATGAATGCTATGTGTGACACCATAATGAAGCATGTAGATATATGATAATCAAACTTGTTATATAACTATAATTTATCAAACGGCTTGTAAGATATGAATTTGAGCCTAACGTTATATATCAATAACTAACCCAAATTCATTAACTAGCTCAACTTCATGTACTTGTAGAGCGTGAACATTCAAACTACATTATGACCTCTTATATCAAGATTATGTTATCTTGTGCTCCAAGAATATATAAGTTAAGAAATTAAAAATGAAAAGTTAATATGATCTTTCATATATAATCAAAATAATAAAAAATTTAAACAATTAGATTCATGAACAGAACTATTGTCTTGATCATATGAATATTACATTGAGTATTTTTAAATTTTAACTGTAAATATATCGTTTTGACAACAAGTTAATGCAACCAATGAATAAATTAACACTCACACACACAATTCAATATGCCGTTTTGAAAACAATTTAATGCAACCAGCAAATAAATTAACACTCACACACACACTTCAATATGTATCCTTCACTATGTGTGTGTGTGCGCGCATGACTTCAAATTAATTTTTTTTTTTTTGTTTTAACCACGAGGTATGCTGGGAAGGACCCCAATTATGGGAGACACCTTTAAGCCCGTACCACAACTCAGATTAGAAGTCCCCGCTCGAACCGGGAGGCACATGTTCTCCCAACAAAGGCGACTTCCCTGCGACTCAAACTGGGGAGCAAACCCAGTCAAGCCACTTAAGGGGACTCCATTACCAGTGGAGCCAACACTTTGTTGGTCTTCAAATTAAAATTTCTAACTACATAATTAAGCATTTGTAAAATCTTTAACAAACTTACAATTTTATTGAGATGATGCCTTTGTCTCGGCCTCTTGGGTACTTGTTTAGCTCTCATTTCCAAGGTGCATTGTTCCATATTCCCTAGGCCTTACATCTTTAAATTGATTTCAAGTCATCAAAGTCTTTCAAGTCTACAAACAACAAAACCTACATGCATCTTCTAGCTACCACGAAATAAAATTAAACATGCATGCTAGAAAGAACTCAGTTTAAACAAATTCAATAATTCCACCCATTTCAGGCTGTAAAAGTTGATATATACGAGAAACGAATAAAGAATTATTGTTGAATATTTATCCTTAACTAATTAGCTGCTATATAAATAAATATATATATATATATATATATATAAAATCAAAGTAAAGCTTTAATTAGTTTACTTAAGATTTGATTTTGCGAGACCTCGTTAATAACGATGCCGGAGGAGCAATTGCACCTAACTTGTTTTCCGAGATGGACGGACTTATATCTTCGACTCCTGTTGCATCTGCTGCTAGAACAAGAAACGATATGGACGTGAATTGAGTGTACTCGTAATAATAGTTAATAGTAATAATAATTTTTTTTTTTATAAAAAGGATTAATTGATAACATATGAGTTCCTAATTTTTAATAAAACAACAAATAAATGTTAAACTAATGCACGTCCGCCCCCATATGAATTAAGTCTAAAATTAGTGTACCATTACATCTCCACCAAATGAATCAACAATTTAGCTATTATTTCAACAGTTTTGTTTGGATGGTGCCACCCAATTCTTGGAAGAAAAGGTAAGAATGTGAAATTATTTACAAAATACGTCATCATATTATTATTATTATTATTCCATTGCTTATCTTAAAAGAAAGCGCTGAACTAGACGCTTATTAGCCCAATTCTAAAGTGACTCAAAAAAAAAAAATTCGAAGTTTCAGGAAATTTTGAAGGAATCCATGAAAAAGCATTCATACCACCAGAGGTATCGTAATCATCGCAGCCGCCTCCGATTGAAGGTGTGCAACGATAAATGCAGAAGAAGAAGCAATCGTAAGAACTCACATGCAGATCATCATGACAGTATCTTTTACATCCTCCGAAGGCTTCAAATATGGCTTCCGCTTCTCGGATCCCATTGCTCAAAGCTACAACAATTAAGCACCATACAAGCAGTTTATTAAAAGCACTTCTTCCGATATTGTAAGCCATGTTTGTTTATCTTTAACAGCTAATAGATAGATATGAGTTTTTGTTATGCGAATTTGGGTGCAATATATATATCCTGCGCAGTATTGGTTATGAAGTTATTTAGGTTTGTTAAGATGTTGTTATCATTTTAGCTGTAAAGATTCAACTTATATGTTAGTTTTGCAAAGCTCAGCCAGCAGTGGTTACAAAAAAAAAAAAAATGTTAAAACCAAATATATACACACACTTGTGTATAAAGTCTTTTTTGTTTTGACGATTTAAGTCTGTTAGTGGTATGGTTAAGGTTGCTAATGGAATTTGTGAAAATAAAAGATAGATTTAATGAAAAACTGGAAGTTAATTCGGACGATGCGGCTAAATCAACAGCCTATAATTTCTGTTTATTGTTTTCTAATAAACCGCAATTAAACATCTGGAGAGGCAGTGACTACGTATGTGCGCACGATCACCACCATGTAATTGCTAGTTAAGCTACACGTAGCATACATGTATTAATTATTTGTGGTACTTTTTAAGAAGAAGAAGAAGAAGAAGTCTACCCTCGTATGTAATTAGGATCCCCACAGCAACAGTTCCCATGATGGGACCTGCTATTGTTGTTGTGTGTGGCGTACGTTACGATTAACGTAACGTAGCACCAGCCATATAATTATATTAGGAGATTTAAATATCTTCCCACTAAAATTAGAGAGTGGACGTCAATGATCATACCATGCAACATTCCAAATGATTTAAATCGGCTTGTCAAAATTCAATTGATTTTTGAGTTAACCAGTTATTATAAGATATGTTCGAAAAAAATGTGATGTATTCATCAATTGAAGGAAAAATATTTATAAATTGTAAAAATTATTGGTTATAGAAGAAGAATGTCACACTGGGTAATTTTGCCACTATATATTAGGGATGGAAAAAATCCTCACGGGGACGGGTACCCTCGGGGATTTTCCCCATTCGGGGAGGGTATGAGGATAATTTCATACCCAATTTCTTATTCGGGGAAGGGATGGGAAAATTTTTTTACCCAATTTCTTATTCGGGGAGGGGACGAGGATGAGGTGGAATCCCCATCCCCTACCCATTTCCCTATTTTAATTTTTAATTTATTTTTAATTTTTTAAAATTACTAGTAAATAAATAATAAAATTTGAATTATAAAATTATAAGTATTGGTAAAAATAAAAAATATCAAAATATTTATATTATTAAACTTTTAGGCCTAATTAACTAATTAAAGTCCTAAATTTTTATTTAGGACATTAAAAAACCGGACATATTCTATTAGCCCAAAACTTTTGTTTTAATTTTAATATTCATTAAATATTTTAAACTTAAATCTATTTTTTATTTATCTTAAATCTATTTTTTATTTATTTTTAGATGTTATAATTGCCCACAGTAAATCACAATTTTAATATCTAATCTAATCTAATATTTGCTCTTGATTTGCTACGACTTAACTATTGTGCTGTAAAATGAATAATCCACATTTATAAAGTGCCCACGCCACCATTGAAAAGTTAATTTTGAATCTAAATTTGATTTTATTTGTAACAATTTTGTATTAGGCTATTAATTTGTTCATGATAGTTTGTATCCCCTGCATGCTGCGTTACTTACTAATTTAATGTATGTGACTTTTGTAATGGATATTAATATAAGATATATTTTGAACTTTACTTTTATTTGAATTTTTTATTTTAATATGATTAACTCAAAATCGAAAATAAAAAAATGTATTAGTTATTCGGGGATCGGGGACCCTCGGGGACCCTCGGGGATCCCCTATTATTATTCGGGGAAGAGATGAAGATTCTCTTAAATAATTTTGACGGGGACAGAGACATACGCAAAATATCAGAAATGGGTACGGAGAGATTGGTCCCCTCCCCTCCCCTCTCTATTGCCATCCCTACTATACATGAATCTAACGGCGGTATTCATGATCTGTTACTATTTACTGATAATGTCGATTTTATAGCTCCTAACGAATACATTTCTTACTTTAGCCCTACCAGTTTGCCTAATAAATGTAATTTAAATGCATCTAAATATTCCCAAAAAGAAAAAAGGCATCTAAATGGCAATTGGACTGGTCTCATCCATGGTCCACATTATCCAAATCTAAATGGATTGGTCTAAAACAGATTTGAATTGAATTCTAGAACCAAGATGAATTTGGAAGAGGTATGGACTTAAGATTTTGGATCCAGATCCATATTAAAATTAGTGGGCCTTTTAATTGTCGTTTTATTCTAAAAATATTTAGCTATCTATGATTTACTATTTTGACAATCAACACAAACTTTTATACTTCACTTATTAAAATCAAAGCCACACTAGTAAGTTACAATATTCATGGTTACAATCTTTGTTTTTTTGCTCAAAATTTTGTTATCATCAAAGACTCAAAGTCACACTTATAAGTTACAATATTTATAGTTATAATCTTTATTATTATTATTTTTTTAAAAACTTTGTTACTCTTTTACTTTTCTTTTTTGGGTTTTACAGTTTATTAAAGATGAAGTTTGTGCATTTTCTTTTATATAATCTATCAAAAAAATTATTTAACTTGCTGAAAATTTCAAGTTGATAAATTCATGATAGATATGAAGTAGGTTTAGAATCTTTATTATTATCATTATAGATTTGGATATAGAATAAAAAATACATATCCATGTAAATTTGGAGTAGATACAAATCTATATTTTTTTAATCATAAATCTAAATTTAGAGCACGATAGATCTTACCCTTATCCACCCACTACCATCTCTTATCTACCAATTAACTTGATTTATTTATTTTTTTTTTTTGGTCTGAACCACGAGGTGGTCCTGAGTAGGCCCCAACTGTGGGAGGCACCTTTAAGCCCGTACCACAACCCAGAATAATCCCCGCTCGCACCGGGTTGGCCCATAAGGGGTAAAGTGCTGGCCAAAGTGGTGACTCCATACGAGAGCGGGGCTTGAACTCCTGACTTCTCTTAAGGAGTGAGAGTGCCGAACCACTCACACCAACCAACTTTGGTTAATTAACTTGATTCATTTACCTTACCCTTTATTAATTATTTTTTGAATTAAAAAATGAAGAAGGAACGGCCATAAAGTTTCCCCATGACTGAACGTTCAGATTTTTTTGAAAGGCTTTGAATAGAGGAGAGGAATGGAGGGCACAAAATCATACAAAAGAAAGACTGACAAGGAGAAAAAATGAAGCCAACGAACGATCATCACACAGTCACGTACTCCATTGGATGGGATAAGATAATGGACCTTGTCCACGTGGCACTGTCATTGTGGTGCTTAATGATAAGGCTAACATTCAAAAATTTTTGTTTCCCCTATGTGGTCATTATGATGCGATGTCATCGCTTGGCGAATCCAACGTTCCGAATTAATCCGAAATCTGGTTCAGAAATTTCTGTCCATAAGATATGAGATAGCCTGACTGTATCATTATATAAACCAACTGGCCACCGAGCATCCTCCTATTAAGTAAAAGAACTTGCAAAGCTAGAAGAAGGAGCAAGTACCAATGGCTTCCTCAATGATCTCATCGGCCACCGTTGCCACCGCGAACCGCGCCAGCCTTGCTCAGGCCAGCATGGTCGCCCCCTTCACCGGCCTCAAGTCTTCTTCTGCTTTCCCAGCAACCAAGAAGACCAACAATGACATTACTTCCATTGCAAGCAACGGCGGAAGAGTCCAATGCATGAAGGTCATCATCATAATCATACAAGAATTCATTTCTTCTTTTGCTTCTTTAAATTGACGGCTTTCTTCTTTTAGCTCTCAATTATGTTTTTAATTAATTTTCTTGTGAGCTTGTATGTTACAGGTGTGGCCACCAACTGGCTTGAAGAAGTTCGAGACTCTCTCATACCTCCCGCCACTGTCCGATGAAGCTTTGCTCAAGGAAATCAGTTACCTTATCCGCTCCGGCTGGATTCCCTGCTTGGAATTCGAGTTGGAGGTCATTTCTCTCTCTCTCTCTCTCTCTCTCTCTCTGTCTCTCTTAATATATACTATTATTTTGACGGAACCTTATCTATGTGCTTTAGGAGAAAAATTACACATGTCATGAATCTATTGGTCAGAGATATCCATTCAATATCAAAACCTGCATTAACAATTGCTTACTTAAAATCTAAGCTTTTGGGTTATAAGCGGATTTTATCAGGCAAATGGGTGGTGATATTTGATTTTTTTTTTTTTGTTTTTTCTATTGGGTGGCGTGACTGCAGAAAGGATGGGTGTACCGTGAGCACCACAGGTCACCAGGATACTACGATGGACGCTACTGGACAATGTGGAAGCTGCCCATGTATGGGTGCACAGATGCAACCCAGGTTTTGAAGGAGGTTGGGGAGGTCCAGAAGGAATACCCACATTCATTCGTCCGAATTATCGGATTTGACAACAAGCGTCAAGTGCAGTGCATCAGTTTCATTGCTGCCAAGCCACCAGGCGTCTAGGTTCCCAATTAAATTTGTGTAACCACCCATGCAATATTGTTGATTATTATTATGTGTAACCCCCATAATGATCATTCGATCAATGGGGGTTCGGTTTGCGTTTAATTTGTACTTAGGCTGCTGTTGCTGCTGCTCAAACTTTTTTGGTTTTCTCCCCGACTTTGGCTTTTTTTTTTTATATATATTTTAATAATTGAATCCTTTGTTTTCAGTTTCATTAATCTGGGTCTCGGATGTTCAGTTTAATGAGTGAGAATTACTGGAATTAAAAGAGTAGTTTTATGATTCTTGCCAATCATCTCTATCATTCGTTGGTCATAATTTCTCTGTTGTGGAGCTGTAGGTATTGAGCACCCAATTGAAGAACAATCAAATTATAAATAATAAATACAAATGAACCCTCAAAACCTGTGCCGGATTCCAAGCTCCTTGGAGAATCGATCGTTTTAATTTGGATAGCCAAACGTATTATTCATGAAGATGATGAAAATGCTCTGCAATTTTCAGTGTGTTACCTCGTGTCATGACCTGCAAAATGTCCAATTATAAACAAAAAGAACATCTGATTCTTTGAAGAAATCAAAATCTTCGGCCAATGAAGGAACGGTTCATTCACTTTCTTTTGCGTCAATTTACGCTCAGAATTCAAACCCAGATTATAATTAAGTAAACATATTAAATTGAGGATTAGTCTCACTCCAAAAACTAAGATTAGTTTTTTAACAGCCTGAGCCACTTCAGTGGACATGCTACTTTAGTTGATTTAAATTGGACCAAGAACTCAAATCTACATATCATAAAGATAATTAAGTTTGTCCTGTCAGTGGCTTACTTGTTTTTCATCATTTATCAGCCCCAAGTTAGATAATTAAGTTTGTCCTGTCAGTGGCTTACTTGTTTTTCATCATTTATCAGCCCCAAGTTTAGTGGATCATGTTTTATCTAAACAATCTTCAAAAAGTGTGCCCATAGGTCAGTGATGAATCTTCGATAGCTACACTTGTGGACATCCCTTTAACTAGATAAAGTTGGTGATAAGAAGAACTGTATGCTTTCTTTAGTCTCTCTTACTGCATTGATTATAAATTATCTCCGATGCTTGAAATGTTTCACACTCACACTCTTGATTCAGAACATTTTGCTTCGCCTTCCCGTCAACGAATGAAGTCTTTGGCAACAGTGTAAGAGAGACGAAAGCAACTCCTTGATGTTAGTTTTTCTTCTTGTAAACAGACCATTAGATTGAAATGAAAGGATATCAAAAGGTCATTAAACTGACACATAGGAGTCAAGCTCAAGTGGTAAGTCCGTCAAGGGGGTGGATCAAGAGCCCTCTAAAATTATACTTAATTTTACATTAATTTCAAGCCTTTAGATTTAAAACATATCAACGGTGAGGATTTAATAGATTAAATGACATTAATTTTTTTTATTTTTTATCATTAATACAAGCTTTCTCTCTCCTCTCATCCATCTTCTTCCCCAACGCTTACTCTCCTCTCAGGGGCCCTTAAGTGATAGCCCCTGGACTATATCTAACTATATCAAAACCACGCAGGGGCCCTTAAGTGATGTCTGATTCTGTCAAGGCCACCAGCAGCTAACGATGAGGAAAGCAGGGGGTGCCACGTCAAATTCCACTAAACTATATCCTTTGATCACTTCGAGCGAGGGGATCGACCTTCAAATTTGCCAAAGCCTGAAAGTTTTATCGATTGATTGCTTGAGAAAATAGCTTTGCCTCGATGACATTACAATTTATATAAGTAGTCTTAAAGGAGTAATCCTTGTCACAGTAGAATAGAAAGCCGGGTTGTAATGGTAACGCTTTTCAATTTAGAATTTGCTTTTATCTTGTATGAGTAGATACATTGCTTTAAAGTTAAGGGAGCAGGTGTTGACCAATCCAATCAAGGGGTCGGTTATGAGCTGCCTATTTAGGGGTGGGCGCGGTTCGGTTCCGTTTGGTTTTTTATTAAATTTTTCATAATCGTTCGATTACGATTATTTTAAAATCATAATCGCGATTAATCAAATTACCGAAATAATCAAATACTCGATTAATTGAAATAATTCGGTTCGGTTCGGTTCGATTATTTCGATTATGGGCCTATTGGGCCTATTTTGGGCTTTTTAAAATTTAAAACCTTAAATTAATAATAAATAAACCCAAATTGATAAAAATATGGGATTTGTATAATGCTTTACAATGCATAAGATAGTAAAAATATTAAATAAGGGCTTTGCACCCCAGTTTATATGTACGCACAACACTTCACTAGTACATGATACTTTTCCACAAGTTCACCCCACGAGGGGATCAAGCAGCCAAGAATGCACAAGCTGGAGGAATGAGGTTAATGGCAAACAAACTATGTAGGTACAACCAAAAGCCGCTGTGAAGATATCAGAATTAGATGACAACCTTAATTAACAAGCTTTACTACACCTGTATGGACAGTAACAATAGCTGCAGCTATTCTAAGTTTTGGATTCCATCCCCAAATGATGTCAACAGAGGTGCAATATTAGATGGTCTAGGAACAAGTCTCCGTTAAGTATGCAAAAGGATCTGAAGACACTAATGCGAAAATAAAAAAAAAATGGAGCGAAATGCGGTGCTACAAAGACATTGATGTTCCTGAACATTTACTTTTCATTTGTTCTGTTGTAGTTGTAGTAATAGGTATATCTGTAGCTGCTACGTAGGCCTTAGGCAACAAATGCCATGAACATGAACCTAGTGACTTTTTGTGTGTGCGGACTTGAACTTATCTACATTTCTATATCACAAAAGAAGACTACACAAGCAGATAGCCAGATACTTGTGAAAACAAAACACTTCAAATGGTCAATATCACTAAGTCACTTCCCAGATCTGAAAAAAGCCTCCATTCTACTTCGACTCAACATTATCATCACTTAGAACATCAACTTACAACAAGCCATCACAACACATACACAAGAAATTTAAATCACAGCAGAATAAGTTGAAATCACAAGGCACAACCAAATGAATAATTTGCATTCCAGCAAAATTTAAGTTCGAAAAATGAATTAAGGTTGCGATACACAGCCTGCTGGGGAAAGTGGCCCTTCCATGTTGCCCATCACGTGGTGAAAAGAAAAAGAAAAAAAAAAGAGTGAAAGAAATGAAGAATCAACTCACAAGTTGTAGCTTTGTGGAGATCACGATATTTCCAGATGACAGCGACTGCGGCGACGAGCAGCAGCGACGGGCAGCGGCAGCAGCAGCGACGAGCAGCGGCAGCAGCAGCGACCAGCAGCGGCAGCAGCAGCGACCAGCAGCGGCAGCAGAAGCGACCAGCAGCGCGGAGACAAGCGACGGGGACGAGATTCTAGCGGCTGAAGGTCACGAGTTCAGTGGCTCAAGATCAGAACTCAGAACTGAAGGAATCTGAAGTGGACAATTGGTTTAGAGAATTAGAGTCACTAGGCTTAGGGATTTCGGATTTCGGTTTATTTGATAATCGGTTCGGTTTTTCGGTTTTTTTTAAAAACCGAAAACCGAACCGATTGGTTTTATTATTTTTACTATTTTATTTATTCGGTTTTTTTAATGTAAAAAAACCACAAAAAAATCGAACCGAACCGAATAATTCGGTTCAATTTTTGATTAATCAGCTTTTTTTACCCAACCCTATGTCTATCTGTCTATTTAAGTATGTTGACAATAAGAAAATTATAACATTTTATAAAGCCGTAAGGCAATTTCTTTTATTATTTCTTAGCTTACAGAAACACTAATGTATGTATATTCGATAATGTTTTTAAGTGTGTGCCATAAGATTTAATCAATGGTACACAATATTTGTAGTAAATAAAAATAATGGTAAACGGTTAACAAGTGGAGAATTTTGTAAACTAACTATGACCACCCTTAGAGCTTGAAATAATTTTACTTAAATAACAATTTTATTTAAAATTATTTTTCAATCCTCCTTTAAATTTGAAATGTGATAATCTTTTTTAAATAAATCTTCCAAAATCTATTACCATTAAGTATAAAATATAAAGGTAGGTTATTTAACACAAATCAAATAAATAAGTTGCAATTGCAAAATTTATATATGATATAATAGTAATAAATAACACAACTAAGTACATATACTTAAGTAAACGTCATAGTTACATCAATAAACTTATTGTTGAGATTGCTTGTAACATAAAAATTACTTGATCACACATGTTTTAATAAAATTGAATATCGTATATTAAAATACTCATTATTTTATATAATATTAAGGGCCATTGTATAATTGATCATGAAATATGTATTATTTTTAACACCCATTTAACATATTTATTCTCTAAACTTTATATTTATCTTACAATTAATATCCTTACATGGTAGGAATTTTAAGTTTTATAAGCCTATATGTTTTCATTTTATTTTCAAATATCACTTTGTTAATTTCATAAAAGTTAAATCTAATATATATTCCTAATGAGTTTTAGTTTATGAATCATGAAAGATTATTTTATTGATATCTTTTGATTGTAATTATAAAATTTTATGTTATTAAGAGTCATTACTTTTGTTATGATAATTAATAGTGACAATAAATAAAATATTACCTCCAATAATATTTACGTGGGAAAAAAAGTGAAAGAAAATCATTTATATTTCTAGATTTTTATTGACATGGTAGGAAATTATCTCAGCCTTATAAATTTAACTTTCACAAGCTTGTTTTCATTTTATTTTCAAATGTCACTTTGTTAATTTCATAAAAGTTAAATCTAACATATATTCCTAATTAACTTTAGTTTATGAATCATGAAAGAATATTTTATTGTTATTCTTTGATAGTAATTATAAAATTTTTATGCTACGAAGAGTCATTACTTTTATTATGATAATTAATAGTGACAATAAATAAAATATTACATCAAATAATATTTAATGGACAAAATGAGGAAAAAAAAGCATTGTATGTTTTTATATTTCCATTATAAAGATATGGTTTGGGATACTTTAACTTAAAATTTTGGCACAATATTTGAGCCAATAATATCTCATAGTCTAATGGTTGATATTGAAAGTCAAAGCAACATTTCATAATGTTATATCCTCCACCATTGAATTGCATGAAATAAATAGTTTAATTTTTTGATAAAATTTTAAATCAAAATATTTCTCACTCTATAGTTATATAGACATATATATTTTTCAATAATAACTGGTGAATAAAATATTTCTCATTTGTTGTGACTCATATAGTATTATTAATAAAACACATATAAAATAGTTTATTGCAATGCTTTCCATTATCATTATTGTTTAGATATTAATGGTTTGTAATTAAATTCATACAATACAAATTATTACAAGACTTTGTGTTAAATAACCTACTTGATCTTATATTTTATACTTAATGGTAACTGATTTTGGAATATTTATTTAAAAGAGATTATCATATTACAAATTTAAAGGAGGGCTGAAAAGTAATTTTAAATAAAATATACTATTTAAGTGAAATTGTTTCAAACTCTAAAGGTGGTCACAATTATTTTACAAAAATTATCCACCCACTTGAACGGTTACTATTATTTTTAAATTATTTTTTTAGTACAAATATTGTATACCATTGATTAGATCTAATGGTTCACAATTAATACATTATTGATGCTGTAAAAAAATTTACAGCATCACAAAGGAACCCCATATATATATATATATATATATATATATATATGAAAGCTCATATTACAAATGCAAGCTTAGAATATTGAAAATACCGCACTTTAGAACTTAAACAAGAGTTACGCTATTGGCACCCCTCCATATCTCTTTTGAAACCCCTCTTGTTTTGAATTTACAAATCTGTCCTTTATATTTTAAATTACATTAAAATTACAATTTATCTAATTAAACCTATGTACCTACGTTTTCTTTGTCTTTTTATCTATTATAAACTCATTAAATCTACAAAATTTGAAAAAATAATGAATTGTCATGGAATAAGAATTTGATCTAAATATAAACTAAGTTTTTTGTGAAATTTGTTTACTTGGGCCAAGTTTTTCTTTCATATATGCATTATTTGTCTTTATATGTACACTCCAGTTATTACCTGCTAAGAAAATAAAGAGAGATGGGAATAAAAATTAAAAATTCGTGAATGCTATAACAAAGAAGAAATTGAAAGTGGTTTGAAATGAGAGAGAGAGAGAGAGAGAGAGAGAGAGAGAGAGCCTAATAATTTTTTTTTTCAAACTACTAACACATGGTTTATTAAGAAAGTACAACAAATGAAGGTTATTTTAAGAATTAAAAAAAAATATATGCATAAAGGGGGGTTTGAAGAGAATGTTAGAGGTGTGCTAATATTCCAACTCCTTAAACAAACTACAAAATTAAGACTTCTTACCATTTAACTATAACATTAAGGCATTTCTTGTTCAAGACCATATTGACCTAGCATCCAAATGCCGAATTGCTCACAGGAATTTAGCAAAAAATCATTCATACGGATGTAGGTCATGTCAAGTAATTAGAGGCTTAGACTACACTTGTGAATTATTTTTATAAGTTCATTGAAAATTAATTTGTTACCAATTTAAGTCAACGCTTAATTACGCGTCTTAATTTGTCTTATCCAAATTGAAAAAAAAATTGTTTCTCGCGATAAATTAATAGAAGAATACGAGAATTCTCATCTATACGAAAAATTGAAATGCTCGGGTTATATGAATGAATGACGTTCCATATACTGATATATACGCACAGACTCATCGAGATCTCATCCTTTGTCCCATGATATTGGAAGTATTATTTTTTTTCTTACTATAGTTAAAAACAGTTAGGTATTCTCTTTGATAAAAATTTTTTATTGTAATTAAAAATTTTTCCCATGTCGGTCATTTTTTTAACTAAATAAAATCACTAAAAACATGGTTTTTGTTTTGTTTTTTCTGTTACCTAAAGGCATATAGAAAGTAATATTTAACGGTATTCTTTCGTTAATTATTTGTCTAATAAATTGATCCATATATGATTTTGTACATTTATAACAATTTATGATTAACGTATTTTAACTATTTTTACAATCTTATCTAATAACATTAAGATAGAATATCATGGTTCCTATGTCATTACCCTTATTAATTAGTTGACGTACATGCCCATTAACATGTTTTTCCATTGAATTATCGACATTTCACGCAATCACTGACCAAAATATAATTCAAAACCCCATTTCAATCTCCATATTTGAAGGTTGCTGCGAGAGAATATATGTTGGATTAATTTAACCTGTGTATATGTATATGCTGTAATCAATGTCCCCTTATATGTCAGCAGCAAAGAGATTGAATGTGCTAGTTAATTAATTATATAATTACCAATTAAAGCATATCTAAATTCGCATTTCGACACAACAAAACACTATTTATAACCCAACTACATGCACTGATACACTAGCTTGCTAGCTACATATGTTTAGTTACATATATACTCAAAACATCATACTGACTTATTAATAAAGACAGAGATTCTCTTCTATAGGGGACACAATTGAACATGAACGCACCTCCGGTTTCATTTAACCACTCAGACTCAGGTTCTCTTATCAATCCAACCCACTCCGTCAATGTACTCCCACTGAGGATTAGTCAGCCCAAACCCTAATCCCCTCCCCGACCAAAGCCACTCCTCCTCATAGCTCCACGTCATCGGCCACTCATCTAGCCCATCATACCACCCATTTGGCCAACTATACTCCTCCCTCACACCACCATCACCGGCCGCCGCTGGCACCTCCGCCTCAGCCTGAGGCTTATCCTCTATCTCATCAACATCAATTACAATAACTTCTTGTTTCTCCTTCTCTCTCTCCTTTTCATCATTTACAATCACTTCTTGTTTCTCCTTCTCCCTCTCCTTTTCATCATTTACAATCACTTCTTGTTTCTCCTTCTCCCTCTGCTTTGAATCATTTACAATCACTTCTTGTTTCTCCTTCTCCCTCTCCTTTTCATCGTTTACAATCACTTCTTGTTTCTCCTTCTCCCTCTCCTTTTCATCAATTACAATCACGTCTTGTTTCTCCTTCTCCCTCTCCTTTTCATCACTTACAATCACTTCTTGTTTCTCCTTTTCATTAAGTTCAACCACCTCCTCCTTACCCTTACTGTTATTGTTTATTTCTTGATGATCCTCCTCTTCCTGCTCGTCCTCTTTGATAGTGTCGAATGGTGGTGGTGGTGGTGGTGGTGATGATGAAGAAGAACTCATCGCAGCCATTGATCTTGTCACCATCCTTCTTTGATAAGGACGCCGAGCTCTGACACTCACTCTTCTAATGTTACGTATCCTGGCTTTCGCGTTTTCCCTGGCCATCCTCGACCGCCCGGCTTCTTTTTCTTCATCTTCTTCCCCTCCTCCGCTTATCTTGCCTTCAAAAACAGGGCTCACCTTCGCCATTTTCATTTTGTTGATAGAAAGAGCAACTGGGTTTTCTGTGTAGCCGAAGATTTTGTTGATGGGTGACAAGGGAAGTACAGTGCCTATTTATGTACAAACGCATGTGTCTTTTTATCAACATATATATATTTTTTTTAAATTTTTTCTCCCCTTTCAGTTAGGCTTTCATCATCATTTTCTCGAGAAAAGAATCTCACGAGAAAATGGCCCTTTTCATGAACCTGCGTTTGAATTGACTCGATATCGAGGGGTATACGTACTTGCGAATTTGAGTCGATATTTTAAGTGAAAAATTTGGGAGAGAAGAAACTAACTTCGTGCGTTTCTTCGTACTTTATGGATACGTGGCCATGCAGCCGGGACACGTGGACTTGTGGGTCCCACGACCGACAGGAGTTTTCGTCTTGTGGCCCTGCGATTTTGAATCTATTTTCTCTTCTAACATGTGTGGAAGTTTTTTTTTCACTTTCTTTTTTAGCTTTTTGTAATTTTCTTCATCTTCTGTAACGTTTTTGATGATGAAAAGTGTTTTGTAGTTTTGCTGCAAAGTTGGTTTTGCATGCAGTCGCCACGTATATAATGGAGCACGAGTTTTTTCCAAGCTCCATCCTCTTTAATGAAGAATTTGTTTGTTACGATACTAGAAGAAATATTCATTAATTTTTTTTTTATTACAAAATATTTAGCTAATTTATATTATATTTGAACAGTACAAAGAAATTAGAGCAATATAAAACTTAAAATACAGTTTGCGATTCCTGGATGATTGTTCAAATCCGATATTTACGTTAATTTTGTGAATTGGTGTCAGAAAGAAAAATGAAATCGTGTTTTTGTTGGAGACTAGCTAATGTCAGATTTTTTAACCTTATTTACTTTACTATAGACAAACAGAATCCAATGAAATCTAATTGTATGTGCTTTTCTTTTTCTTAATATTACATTACAAATTTTAGTAATAAAATTAAGAATATGACAAGATTTATTTTGATAAGTAAAACAACAATGAATGAAGGTTTAAAATGAAAGGCACTCTGTTCTAATTAATAAATTGTGAAGAAATCTAAGTACTGATGTCAGTTTTTTCAAACCTTTTTCTATTTTACTATGAACAAATAGAATTCAAAGAAATCTATATATGTTTTTCTTAGATAATTAAGATGATAATATTTTGACTAGCTATGGAGTTAGTACCCCGTATATAATCTATGTGGTCATGTGTTTTTCTCTTTTCTCAATATTACATTACAAAGTTTGGTATAATTATAACTAAAAAAATATGCAAGACCAATTTTTAAAAGTAAAACAACAATGGAAGAAGGTTAAAAAAAATCAAAGGCATCCTATTCTAATATAAATTGTGAAGAAATCTAGGTACTGATGTAAGATATTTTCAACCTTATCTACTTTACTGTGGACAAAAAAAATCCACAAGAAATTTAATTAATTACATATGTTTTCTTAGATAATTAAGATGATGATATTCTGACAAGATGTAAAGTTAGTACCCAATATATAATCTATGCGGTCAGGTCATGTGTGTGCAAAATTGCATGTGTTTTTCTATTTCTCAATATTACATTACAAAATTTGGTATTATAATTAAAAATATGACAAGACTAAATTAATTTGATCAGTAAAACAACAATGAAAGAAGGTTAAAAATCAAAGGCATTCGGATCTAAATCAATTGTTAAGAAATCTAGGCACTGATGTCAGGTTTTTCAACCTTATCTACTTTACTATGGACAAATTCTTAGATAATTAAGATGATGATATTCTGATGCAAAGTTAGTATCTCATATAATACGTGTGCTAATTGCATGTGTTTTTCTTTTTCTTAATATTACACTGCAAATTTTGGTATCGTAATTAAAAATTTGACAAGATTAATTTTGATTGGTAAAACAACAATGACCGAAAGTTAAAAAAATTAAAAGGCATTCTGTGCTAAATAAATTGTGGAGAAATCTAAATCCAATAGACAATGAAATTATCTAAGTAAACTCTGTCCTTATAATTTATAAACTTAAACATGATTTACATAAAACAAAAATATGATACTTATGCATCAATTTTGTATAAATTTTTTTAAATTATTTAAAAATTTGTATAATTGTTTTTTAATAAAAATGCATCTTTATTAACTTGGTAATACATCCCATTAATCTATAGCGAAAATTACAAGTTTATCGTTTAAAATAATAATTTTATGAAATTTTTAATTAAAATATTTATTTAATTTAGGAAGATTCAAAGAACAAATTAAGTGAACAAGTAGTTAGATGACTTATCTCAGCAGCGAGCGTGCTTCATCAACTACATAGAAACAGGACAAGCATTTCGTCGTTGTCTTCTTCTTCTTCTTCTTCTTCTTTGACTGTGAAATGATTCTTTTGGAAACATTATACGAATACGGTAGCATCAGCACATTCACGTTGCCATTTCCACGCACTTGCTTTTACCTTTTTGGAGGATACTTACTTAAAATTCATGGCATTCTGAATGGCTTGTATTATCGTTTTCACTTTTATTTATTTTTTATTGTTTATTATGAAAACATGAGATAAAAAGTGGGAAAACTTTTTTTAATTAGTGTCTCGCCCCAACACAAACTCACTATTTAGATGATTTAATTTATTATTTTGACGAGAAGTGATAAATCATAATAACTAGCAACCACATACCCCTAAAAAATAATGTTACAACATCTATTCAATCAAATTAGTATATCTTTTTAAAAAAAAAAAAATCAAATTAGCATAAAACGATTGTATATCTGTACATACCAAGTTCTTATCATATAGCTTGTTTGGACCAAATTTTGGGCAGCTTAAATGAAAGGCTCCGGGTTCAACATATGGTTTTAAAATATGTGTTCAATAAAAGCCCAAGAAATAGAGCCGCGGCCTAATAGGAACCAAGGGCCTCTGTCCCAAGCCCAAATTACAGAAATTTAACTCCGGGGATAGGAAACACCGAAATTTTTTCGTAAAAAATCAGGCATTAGTTGAATTTGCACGAAGCAAAATATCCCAATGGCAATGACATCCTTATTAATCTGGTCACACACGGAACCACAACAGAGAAGAGAATAAACAAAACAATGAAAAGATGATTGTTTAGCTTCATCTCGAGGGGTCGCAGCCACAGCGGAATTGACCAAATCACGCTGCCCTACGGTACATAGTTTTTGTATATTGACTCAGCTAAGCATTTGCGAACAAATCATGTAAGTCCACATAATTTTAGGAAAAATCACATAAAATATATTATTCATAAAGTATATTAGTATATGACCGACTGGTTCTCATCAAAGAGAAGACCAATTCAAATTTGATTCACTTGACTAATCATTCAGGCGGCCAACGCTCGAATAGAAAAATCACATAAAATGACCCCAAAGCTACTCATGCATGCATGCCCCGCTCTGCTATTATTTATTATTAATATAACACACAACTCCACAATCTGTCCAGAACATGAGATCATTCCTTAGTAGTCATCGAGAAAATCCCATCTCATCCGATGATTTTTTTTCATACACAATAGCATTTAAAAATTAAAAATTAAAAATTTCCAATTTCAATATAAAATATAAATGTTCTGCACAGTAACCAAACATCACTCGAGTACCCTTTTAGCAATTAGCAGAAGAGAGGAAGAGAGAAAAACTGCAAGGAAAGATCGAAGCCAGGCCATTAACAACTGCCAAAATACATTTACATGCGTCAATGACTAACATTAAATCACCAATAGGCAAAAGCCCTCTATACAAATTTTCCTTTATCACAGCTCCCTCCCAATACTAAATCTTATATTACAACAAGAGCCGGCCATGCCAAGCTCTTCAAAACGTCCCCGAGTTGCCGTCCTCTTCCATTTGCTCAATCAAAATACTTACAGAGATATTAGCAATGAGATAGATCACCAGCACAAAAAAAAAAAAAAAAATGGAAAAACACATTTTACATATATACATACACTACTACCATATCTTCTTACATTCTCTTCAAAAATATTCAAAACTCCCTCTTGTTAGGTCTGCTGTGCTTTGTTGAATTATGTTGGCGCCCAGCTTCCTTCTCTATATACAGTTTCTTTTTTCATCTTTTATGCAGTTCTAAGCCATAGCAGGGATGCTGGAATTTTGGCGATCCCTGTTCAGGCAATCAAATCCTTCTACTCTAACAGTGGCTGGTTTAAGCCCAAAGTTCATTCTAGCACATCCGGCCTTACGTGCTGATGACGATGGAGATGGTAAACCGGAAGGGGGTGGCACTTGCAATGAAGACAAAGGACTAAGTTTCTCGTCTCCAAAACGGGCATCTTGGATTAAAGGGTTTGCAGCCCTGCTTGGAGGAGACCCACAGAAAAAAGGTGGTGAAGATGCTGCCTGGGATGCAGTTTGATCCACCCCATGACCCTCCTATAATGTTCAAAACAAGCATATACAAATCAGACCAGCACCATTTAATGTGTCCCATCATGAAAGAATTTGACAAAACAATCCCACCTACCATAAGTATGGCACTCAAATAAACAAAAGCAATAGATTGATTATTTCTAAGCAATTTTCTATCTGTTCAAATCAATTTCTACATGGATAACAATCACAAAATGATCATACATATCTCTAAGATACAAGTTAGACAAAAGCGGCAGGTGAATACCTTCATGAGAATAATGTCTAGAAGCTCAGCCCCAGCTTTTGAATCAGACACCTCAACCGGATGACTGCAAACAAATCAAAACTTTCTTAGAACTAAACTAATCTTCAACAAACTCAAAAGAGTATACACAGATCATTTGAAAAAGACTACATTATTTTTACCTCATGTGCCTTCTCAATGGCCTGTTATGAATATTAGACAAAATTCCAACACGGCGAGGCTTCGGGCAAACAACAGACTCCCTCTGACCAGAGAAGGAGAACGAGTCACACCTCTCCTCGTGTGCGCCAAAGGCGTTCTTCTGATAATAGAACTGGTTCATCTTCAAAAACCCGCTTTAATAAACAGAAAAACGCCTGTTCAAAAGAAAAAAAAAAAATCAAAAGATCAGCTTCTGTTACAATAAAATATAGAACTCAAATCACATGTCTCTCTTGTTTCAGGAAAAACAACAGAAAATTCTCTTAGGAACCCAGCAGGAAATCAGGAGATTTTTTCGCCAAAAAGAAAAAAGAGAAAAAAAAATCAAAATCATGTTCAACTATGATGATCAACGTCTAGTATGAAAATAAAAAAAATAAAAATCAAGCAAAGAAATAACAAAAAATAAATGAATATTTTTCTCTGCAAAGCAAATAGCAAATCGGCTGATTCATTCACAAAAATAATCAACATCGAACAGAAAAATATGAAAACTAATTCAAAATTCTGTTTGGTAGCCAAGAAAGTTAGACAATATCATCAACAGAACCTCAAACAAGGCCGAATTTTCATATTTTCTCATCCTGTTAAATCAACATCGGAAACTAAAATATCAAACCCAATTCATAAATCTCTTTAATTCTCGAGAAAAATTAGGCAAAAACATTAAAAAAAATCAGAAGGGAAAACACATATTTCGAGGGAACAAAACAGAAAACGACGAGATTAACTCATGAGTTCAACAGATCTAGAAACAAACAACAAACCTTGAAAAAATAAAAAACTTCGAACTACTTCATCCACTAATCAAACTACAAAACTCTCGAAAATCGAACGAATCGATTCAACACGAAACGGTTCGATTTCGATTTTAGAGCAAGTGAAAACTTCTCAGGCATCGAATTTAAAGGAGACAAATAGACAGATAAAACATGCTAACAAATTCTTCCCTTTATTATTGTTTTGGATTATACAGCTATTAAAGGCCAGATCTGAATTTTGACTGGTAACAGAATTATTTGAACGGTAACGGGAGATACAGAGGACCAGATCTACACGATCTAAATTTAGAAACTGAAACGCAGCGTTTTACCTGAACGAATCGTCCGAACAGATTAGAGCGAACAAGATGCCACGGTGGAGGGGGGAAGGGGAGAAGGAGAGGGGTAGTTGCTGGTATTTATAGAAGGTGCAGTGAACTAATGATGGTGGTTATGTTCCTAAATTGGGATGAACGGTGTCGTTTTTAACGCTGATTGGATGTTTACCTAAAGTGAATCGAATTTTGATAATAGAGTAGAATATTTTTATATTAAGAGATAAGATATAACCTCTAACACTATTTTTATGAAAATATTTATTGATATTTATATAATGAGTTATTATTTAATAAGGAATTCAAAAATAAACTAGAAAGTAAAAAAAAAAAACATTTTAATACAAATTATTTTATCCTATAATATATAAGAGTACGCATTTTTCTTGTGTTTTAAGAATATTTCTTATTGAAACAATACCATTTATAAAATAACTATGTCGTTAAAGATTATATGTATCACATAAATTGTTATAGCATTAATTATAATTTTTGGGAATTATCCACCGACTAATAGGAAATCGCTTTTCTTTTCTTTATATATATATCTTATATGTGGAAGGAGGTTTATTTTGTGTGTGTTTGTAAGATTTATTTATGAGGTAGGTTTCAATAGATTTTTATTAAAGACAAATGTAAGTTGTGAAAAGAAATTATTAATTTGAACTTTTCAACGATAGTTTATGGAGTTTGTGGATGTGATATTAAATTACGTTTCTATTTAAGCTTTTGATATTTGATTATTACATAAAAAATTAAAGATAATACATATAGTCAACAGATATTCATTTGTATTGTATTCATATTATGACTAACTCGTTTATGTTTCTGTATTTTTCAAATGAGTTCAACTTTAGTGAGTAACGTGTTGGATAAAAGGTATGCACGAGCTATAAGCTGAAGTTCTGTACGTCAAACTTGGTTTTCTTCTTTTGTTATTATAATTACAAGATGGGAAATTTTCATTCTAATTCCTATTTATACTGTCAAAACAAATGCAGTCATTATCCTGATTTGACGATGTTAATATTATTTGGGTCTTTAGAAACAATGAATTTTTTAGATTTTTTTTTTCATTTGCTAAAAAATTTATTAACGATGGATCATTCATAAAAAAAAAAAAAAAAAGGAAAACAAATAAATGAGTAAAATAAAAAATATGAAAAAAAGAAGAAAATAAAATAGAAAAAGTAGGCTGCGGTTGTTGACGGGAAAGAAAAGGAGTAGCCGGCAGTTTGACTTTGACTAAGCATTAGATCCAGTGTAGTGTTGTGTCATGGCTGGCTTCCATGAGATCCCAACTCGTCTGACTTTTCAACGATTTATTTTGATCATTTCTAGAATGATTTTTTTTTTTAAATTTTATTTTTAAAAAATGGTTTTTACGAAAGATCGAAGCAATCGCAGGAGAGAGAGTACGAGACTAAAGACTCAAGGGTAAAGAGTAAAGAGTGAGAGGCTTTTCTTTTATTTTTTTAATCACGCGCGCAAATCACGCATCGGTAGCTTAAAAGAAGAAGCGTGTAAAAGACAATCATGTGGTGGATCCCATCCTCCATCTCCACCGCATCAGAATTGAATTTCTCAAGTGTGATTTTGACACGTGGATGTGAACTGGTGGTAGGGACCAGGTTAAGGTCATAAAGTGGACACGTGATCCTCTTTTTCGAGTAATTGTCCGAGGGGTGTATGCATTTGCAGCTCTAATCCCCTTTTTGTATTTTTGAGGAAGTGTTTGATTTTATTTTCTTCCTAGAGTTTTGATTAAAATATAGTAATTTTACACTATAAATACTCTTTTTTGGTTATAATTTCTTTTCTTGGATGGGCTAAATTAGAAATAATACGAACGGGGGAAGGAATTCACTCTTCTACTGAATATCAGGCTCTACAAATCCATCATAGGCATTGTTTGTGGGGAACGCTAGTAAAGCCTAGTCCAAGGTAGTAGGATAAGATCATTAATCTACGCGAGCAATTTAGCCCATAAATCAAGGCCAACATAGTCCAATAGACAATGGTCAATCTGGTAAAGCCCGGCCCGTATGTGAGGTAAGCGTAAGATGATAAATTGTGGACCCACAAACAGACCAATGTCACATTGACACGTCTCCTGATAAATGCCTCAACGCAATGTTTGACTAGCTGACGGACGTATGTCCACCATCCACCTATCGCCATGAAGGACCATCATTACTCAAGGACCAATTGGCAAAAAAGTACGGGCAGTCCAGCCCATTCGCAAGGACTTTAACTTGAGCCTTCTATATGAGAGTCTGGATAAAGATATACGAAAAATATCCAAGTTAGGATAAAGTCCTCTTTTTTAAAAAAAAAAAAAAAGTTTATAAATTAAAATAATAAATTTAGATTTAAAATTAAAAAAATATTAAATCTCTAATTTATATATCAATAATAAAACAAAAACTTAAAATTATAATATTAAATTATCTTTTAAATATTAATTAATTAGAACTGATCACCTACACCAAACAAATCCATCATGGGGACGTGATCCTGCTGCCCTAACCTATTAAAAAACTCATTATGGAAATTAAAGGGCTCTTGGTAAAGAGAAGTAACCACACTTCTACCACAAGCGCACAATAATGTTAAATTTTAAATAAAATTTGATAAGATGCTATAAATATAATTTTTAAATAATAATTTTTAGAAAAATATAATAAGTTTTCATCATATAAGTGTATGATCAAATTAAATCAATTTTTTAAATCATACCATATAGTATTTATCAAATAGTTAAATGTTGAAATTTTTAAAATTCAGCTGTTCAATTTTAATACTATATGGGTGGTTTTATTATGTTTGTAGACTAGCTATCCTCTTTACGATGACTTCCTACCTCATGCATAAAATTACATGGGAGATCATGACTGGTGGACTCGTGATTTAGTTCAACATAACTATAGCGAAATTTTACAAATTTAAGGAGTTTAGAATAAGTTTTTGTAAAGAGTATGTGCCACAGTAGTAAAATGACTAAACTTCAATCGGAATCCCTGTATATAATTTCCTTATTCATTTTTAAACCTAAAGACCTTAAGGCTATGAGCCTAGTTTTCACAAAAAAAAATTAGCTTAAGAGTTACTTCGAACTTATATATTTAACATATAAATGATAATGAGCTATTGCGATATTTTGTTAAACAATTTCTTTTTCTTACAAAATTATGTTTCAAAAACAAAACTGCAATAAATTTTATCTATAAAATCGGAGGAATACTTTATAGAGAGAAATGTACATTCATCATTTTACCCACGAGTTTACAACAACCCATTTAAGATTGGTTGTAAGTAAACTTTTGACATATTAGCAGGAGAATATAATTTTTTTTTTTCTCTATAAAATAAGACCTAAGTTTTATACAAATAAACAACTATGCATAAGCACAATCCATTACAATTATTATTTGTTTTCACAATAACCTAAATATAAAGTTACATATAAACTTTATATTTGATCTTGGCTTAAAGCATTTGAAGAGGATGATAGAAGGAAAATGTGTTATCTCTCTTGGTTTATTATTTTTTTTTCAATTATGATCCGCCTTACGTCAAAGTGGAAACTTTTTAGAGAATTAAACCACACATTGTCTATATTCATTTTATGGTGAGTTTATTTTCTAAATTCAATAATGGGAATTTCGAATCAGAATGAAACCAACATTTATTTGGTGAATGAGGGAAGGAATAAGATTCATTTTCGTAGAGCCCACACCAAGTTAATAATCATTATGGAGTTTGATTTCTAAGTCAGCTTGAGAATCATACTCTCATTTCTAGATTTTCCTAAAATACCCCCACTTAAATTACATTATTATAACTTTCTCCTTTTTTAAATAAGGATAAAAGTTCGTTTCATCCCTATATTTTAATATTAGTATCAATTTAGTTTCTATATTTTTAAAAATATCTCAAAACATTCATACCCTTAAATTATTGACATCCATGCGGTAACTTTTTGTTTCTTTTGACTTGCTTTTACAATATTACCCTCTTACAATAATGTTTCTTTTTATAAAATTAATAAAAAAATAAAATTATCAATTTAACCTCAAAAATAAAATAAAAACAAAAAGAATATATATTAATTTTTGTGAAAGCTTACATGTGTTCAAAAAAATTTTATTGTAAAATAATTAAATTACCTATTTTTTTGGACATTAGTAATAAAAAATTAATATATTAATTCCTCAGTGTGTTACAAAAAAGTAACATATATTAATTTTGTTTCTATTTTATTTTTTTGAGATTAAATTGATAATTAATTTTTTTCTTTTTACTAGTATCCAAAAAAAATATTGTAAGAGGGTAATATTATAAAAATTAAGCCAAAAGCAACAAAAAGTAAGAGGAAATGTGCTAATAATTTAATGTCGGGATATTTTGAGGTATTTTTAAAAATATAGGGACTGAACGGGTACTAACCTCAAAATATAGGGACTAAACAAAATTTTACCCTTTAAATAATAAAAAAATACAAAAAATCAAAATGAAAATCACAGCAAGCAATCGAATCCTAGATCTCACAGCAACCAAACCCAAATCTCGTAGCACAGCACGTTGGAATCACGTCGTCATTCATCGCGTGGTACCATCGGTTTAATTTGAAGATGAAGAATAGATGGAGAAGAAGAAGAAACAATAAAGAAGAGAAAATAAATTAAAAAAAAAAAAGAAACGAAGAAGAATAGGTAATGAAAAAGAAAAAAAGAAAAAAGAGTTTGAAGACAAATAATAGACAGAGAAGAAGAAGAAGAAGAAGAAACGATGTAGAATAGAAAAATAAAAATTTAAAACGAAAGAAGAAAGAGAAGAAGTAACGAAGAATTTACAAAAAGAGAGATAAAAAGAAAAAAGAGAAAAAGAAGAGGAGAAAAAGAAAATAAACAAAAGAGGGAGAAAATAATAATAATAACAACAACAGCAGTAACAACAACTATTGTTATTATTAACAATAATTTTCTTAATAATAATAATCATATAATAAATAATAAAAATAATGGTAATAATAAATTAAAGGTATTTTATTAAATTATAATAATTCATTCAAATTGTAAGATAAAGTAAACACATTAATGATAATACAACTAATTTTGATTTCGATTTTAATAGTTAAAATAAATAATCTATTCTAATTTTCATTCCCTATTATAATTTTATCTCATTATAATTTTAGTTCATTCCAATTCTAATATATTCTCATTTATTGATCAATAAACATACTATTAATGTATTCTCATAAAAAATATATGGATGTGACTGATAAATTTATTTCGTGTGGGCTTATCTATCTCCATCCATATACGTCAAATTTCATGTCAAATTAAATTGAACTAATAACGATATAAGCACTGTTAATAAATGCAATTAATTATCATAGCGTCCGCGTCCAATCATGAACAAATCTTCCATTGAAGCGCATGTGATGTACTAGAATGAAAGAAAATGACATGGCTTAAAGGGTAGGAGAAAAGTCGCAATTTCACATTTAGGCAAATAATATCCATTCGTTCCAATCGAATTAGATTTGGATTGATTTAATTTCTAACGAAATTGGTAATTTGTTTGGTTTAGAGTTCGGACTCATTTCCATGGTGATGTGGGGATAGCTGAAGCTAATTTTATTGGTATTAAAAGAGTAATATTAGGTATCATAGTATTTAAGTTATAAATTTGAATCAAAATTAATGTAGTATTCATCCATTAGATGGTGGGTAAATAATTTTAATTTATATTCTAATAAATAAGTAACACATAATATTATAATTCAAATTGAGACTCAAATGTTAGGATCTTATCACTATTATTATTAAAATTGATCAATTAATTTCTGAGTATTTATTATTTTAGCACAATCATAATTACACACACATATATATATTCGGGTACCCTCATTTTTTTAACGCAGACACATCCTTAAATCATGAATTAACTCTTTACACCTTTTTTTTATAATTAAAATACTTATTGTAAAAATAAATTTGAAATTTTTACCTAATTAGTCGTATATTTTATCTCTCAAATCTTTAGCTCAAACCAATTCCTTCAATTTTTTTTTTTCTTTTAGAGTTCAACTACAAATGAATGCTATTGTTTGTCTGTTGCAAATAATCAAAATCAATTTAGCTATGGACTACCGCGAGTTTAAAGGAACAAACCACCATCCAAAATTAGTATCAACATTTTTAATTAACCATGAAACACAATAATTTTTTTATTTTTCTGGCTTTGAATTCCCAAATCTTATTTCATTTTTTATTTCACAAGAAGTTTACCCTTTGTCATCTTGTCAACGAGATTCCAAGAGGGAGAAAGATTCCTTATTCGTACCAACCTCTTTGAATAGAACCGTTTGTTACAGAAACTGGCTAAAGCTGTAAATCTTACTACCAATTTAAAAATGAGTGCTGATGTTTGCCCCGGGTCAAATCCCGGGTCAAACCCCGAATATAAACAAAACGGTGTCGTTTTGTTTTGTTTTGTTTTTTTCTTTTTTGCTTCTCCGTTTTCTTTTTTGCGTCGTTTTTTTTTTTTTTTTCTTTTTCTTTTTTGCAACTCGGTGCCGCTGACTCGGTTGCCGCGTCCACCTTCTCCGAGGTCGTCGTCGACGTTCAGCCTTCTTTTAATGCTGACGTCCATTCTCGTCTTCGTCACTCTCGCAACTCCATCAACTCTTCTGCTTCTGCTGCAGACAACAAGGTCGGTCATCTTTGCTATGTCCTCGATTTCTCGCTTCTTCTTTCTCCTTTCCTTTTTTTTTGGCCATTAAAATGCATGCCTTTTGTGTCTGTCTCGTATAAATTTCTCCCCTTTCATTTTATCGGATTTTTGGAATTCTTTTTTTAATATCATAAAAAAAGAATTAAATAGTTTGTTTTGTGTTTAATTTAATTCTTTTTTTTTTCAAAGAATTTCATATGGTTTTGAAATTTTAGAAGTTTAATCGTGATGAAATGTTATGAATGAATAGAAGGGTCGATGGGAGAATTTGGTACTCGAGGTGGATGGGAACTATTGGTGTCGCGTGTGCTGGTGTATGATCCCTGAAGAGACTGCTGCTGGAAGACAACCGCATAATTTTCCTTTGCGTTTTGGAGAAGCAAAAAAGAAAAAAACAAACAAACAAAACGACGCCGTTTTATTTATATTCGAGGTTTGACCCGGGGCAAACATCATTTTCCTTTAAAAATATAATCAACAAATTTCCCAATTCAAATGACAAAAGGCGATGCAGTCGAAATAAAGAAGAAAAATAATTCATAGTAAAAAAAGAGTGAAGTGAGAGATTAATTTATAAGAAGTGATGGTAGAGACAGAACATATGCACGGTGAAATCGAGAAGAAAATAGCTTAATGGGAAATTTTGAAATTTTAGAATATTAAAATTTTAAAAATATTTACTTTTTAAGATAGGTATAAAAAGAAATTTAATGGGTTTAAATAGTTACACCCATATGTACACCCTTAAATTATTAAAATAAAAAATAATATATATATATATATATATATATATATATATATATATATATATTTAAATACACTACAAGATAAAATATATTGTATTAAAATATATGTTTTATTTTTTTTTAGTTCATCTATTTTTTTAATAACTTAAGCATCTTTTATTAGATAAGGAATAAGTTACAAAATAAAAAATATAAATTTTAATCTATTAGAAGACAAAATATATTATACTAGAATATATTATTGGAAGAATTCTTCATTAGATAAGAGACAAGTTAAAAAATAAAAAGAAAACAAATTTTGATATGTTAGAAGAGAAGATAAAATTAACTACATTAAAAAATGGAGTGTGATCAAGTGTATCAAGTTGCTATTAGAAGGAGCTGAGATGCAGACCACAACCCCTAATGGGAGCTTGACACGGTTGTACACTGTGCACGTGATGAGTGAAAATTATATTATATATACACAGTTTCGTATTCGCTACGGGCTACGTGTCGCAAGTAGAGCAGCGGTCCCACGGACCAAGACGACTGCCCGTCACGGGAAGGCCGCGCTCCCTCATCGTCACCAACCACGTCAACCGAGGCTTCGAAGTGGGTCCGAAACCAGTTACGTGTTCAACCGCCGCCTAATTAACAAACAAAACAAAACGAAAATGCAAAACAGTTATTAAATGGAGAAATAACATTTGGCTCACTAAGTTCTTTGACAAAAGCACATATAACGACATAATTCATAATTCTTTCACACAGGTCCTAAATGACAACGCAGCGCTGTTATGTTCTAAATTCTAATAAGTCGGGCATTGAGGATGAAGGGACATCACATTCACATTCCATGCCACCCTAAATTAATTTTTTGAAGAAAAAAATAATATTTATTTCAAAAGAAAGTCAACAATGATAGGTATATATTGGTTAAATTGTAATTATAATTTTAACAATTGCATATTGACTATTAGTTGATTGTTATTGTGATAATAATACTATTTATTAATGATTAATAAATGACATTTAACCATGCCATGTAAATTTAATTAGATATAAAATTTGTATTCTAATTTTAACTTGACATCACATTGAAGATCCATGCGAAGATAGCTTCAAACTATTTTATTCTATGATTTTATCAAAATTAAGGGACCCAAATGTTAATTAGAACGAAATCTAGAAACTGCAAAAGTTTGAACTTTGAAAGCAGGCATCTCCCACTCAAACGGCATCTTCAACGACCCAATAAAAAAAGGAAAAAGAAAAAGATAAAGAAAATAATAAAAGTCAGATCTCGTCTATAAGTTTTGGCCACTTTCCCGGTCCACAAAAACAAACACCATTCATGATACGTTCATATTTTTCTCCTTTTTTTTTATAAAAAAAATAATTAATATACTTTCCAAATTTGGCTTTAAGGTCAGCTGTGACTGCACCCTTTACGTGGTATTTAAAGCAAAAACCCAAGAAAGCATTCACCTTTGTTTTCTTTGTTATTTTAACAATAACGTGAAGTTGATTGAGTACGAGGGCCAAAAGTTTGGGTGCGGGGCTAATTGGGTTCAGAGAAAAAAGAAGGATAATGGCCGCTGCAAAGCTGAAGTTTCCAGGAATAAGCGATGAGTTGAGCGAGATTTTGGACGCTAAAATGGATGAGGCGCCCGCTAGGCGCCGGGCACGTGAGGCGTTTAAGGATATCCAGCTTAATATTGATCATATTTTATTGAAGGTGGTTCTATTCTTTGCATTCTTTTTCATGTTATTCGCTTATTGGCATTCGTTTTTTTAATTTGACTTATTTATTTATTTATTTTTATATTGTTTTGTTATTGGAAGTTGATGATGTTAAGTGGGATTTGTTTGTGGTAAATGAAAAGTTGGTAAAGGAAATAATTTGGTCCGTTGATTGTTGCTGAATCAGTTGTGTTCAATGGTGCTGATGAAGTGTTGTACTTTAGAAGGATGATGGATATATCTGTGAATGAAGTTTATAGTTTGATTATTTTATTTTTGGCTATTTTGCAGGCCACTTGTGATGGATTGAAAACGGAGGAGGTAAGAAGTCAAAACTTCAGCTTTTATTACTTTCTGTTTACATTTCGTACGAAAGGGAGTCTTTCTACCCAAAAAAGTGGAATTGGGCCCAAGCTGTGATCGGTGATGCTGGCTAAAGCATAAAAAAACATCGTGTCCTGCTGTTTTTGTGTTTTGACATTGCTATAATTTGCTTTTAACTGAAGAGGGCCACATTGTTAGCTGTTTTGCAGTCGTATGAGGTGAATTCCAGAGGAGTGGAAATTTTCTGTAAAAGTTGGCTTCCGGAGACCTCTCAACCCAAAGGACTGGTGTGCTATTGTCATGGTTATGGAGACACTTGCACATTTTTCTTTGAAGGCATGTAGCTCTTAGCATTAAGTAGCAGTTAACTGTTTATGGCCTTAGGCATGGTGTGGTAATTGAGCCTTACATGGTGGCATTTTATCAGGAACTGCAAGGAAGTTGGCATCGTCTGGATACGGAGTTTTCGCTATGGATTACCCTGGATTTGGCCTTTCGGCAGGTCTTCATGGCTACATTCCCAGCTTTGACCGGCTGGTTGATGATGTCATCGAGCATTATTCCAAAGTCAAAGGTGTGCCAAGTTGTTTTAGAGCCTTATCTTGGAATCCTTGAAACCCTCAATGGCGATAGAATTAAATTTTGTTTTGAGTGTAGGTTTAGGTTTGATGATTTTAACATTTCCCTTTCCATGTCAATCTGTTGTCTTCATTTACGAAATCTTTGTTTTGTTTACTTTGAAGAAAAGTTTCTCTGGTTTGTTGATTTTGTCATCGTTTGAGACAATGCAAAGTATATTGAAATGATCTGTTTAAGGGCAATTATTATAGTACACATAAACAAACATCTTACATTTGGTTAACAGATTATGATCAAGATACTTGTCTGTTCTTGATGTTTATGTTTTGTGATGTTTATGTTTTGGTTGATTCACATGGCAGAGTACCCTGAGTTTCGTACTTTGCCGAGCTTCCTCTTTGGTCAGTCTCTTGGTGGAGCTGTAGCACTGAAGGTGCACCTTAAACAGCCTAATGCATGGAGCGGTGCTATTCTTGTTGCACCTATGTGCAAAGTATTTTCTTCAACCTGATTATATTATAAACTGTCTTAGAATCTGACCTACCTCCCTTCTATTAACTCAAAATTTTGATAGATTGCAGATGACATGGTGCCCCCATTTTTGGTAAAACAAATCCTGATTGGCATAGCTAATATTCTTCCAAAGCATAAGTTGGTTCCTCAAAAGGATTTGGCTGAGGCTGCATTTAGAGATTTGAAGAATCGAGAACTGGTTTGTTTCTTTTTTTTTTCCTCTCTCTCTTTTTTTTTTTTTTGGGGTGGGGGGAGGGGAATGAATATTTCTTAGATCTTTTCAATGACTAAAATTAAAGCAAAGCATTTATAATAATTGTGGCTTTATAGCAAATAATATAATGGAGCCATGTAGGATTGTGATATCATATGGTAGTAGCATAAACCCCCCCCCCCCCCCCCCCCCACTGCATTTGATTAAGTTCTTTATTCATTCTGCCATTGTTGATTCTAAATACTCTCATTTTTCCTGTTGAATGCATATCGATCTAAATTTCTTTCTTCTTTGGATGCAGGCTAAGTATAATGTTATTGCTTACAAGGATAAACCACGCTTGCGGACTGCTCTAGAGCTGCTCAAAACCACTGAAGGGATAGAACGTCGGTTGGAAAAGGCATGACAATAATTTTTAATATTGAATTTTGATATCATCTGTGCCTATGATTTTTTGTCCCTTTTGTTTATTTTTTTGGAGGAAACTTATCTTGCATTCGATCATGTTTAGTATATCAGTTGGAAAAGGCAAGAAAATTATGTTTTCATGCTCTTTAACCAGTTTGAGGCATATGTTCTGAGATTTTTCACGACCTTTCTTTCTGCCCACATAAAGGCTATTGTCAGTTGACTCAGAGGGGCTTGTCTAGTAGGAACTTTTGATTTGAATTGTTGAATTAGTGATGGCTCTCAGAAATTGCATAGCTGATAACTTAAAAAAGGTTGTAACATGAACTTGAAGAAAGTAGAAAATTAAATACTAAGAAATCCATTTCGTAATGTAGAGATGCAGGTGTTATCCCATTATTGAACATGTTTCATAAAGTTCATGAACAGGCTTGAACCCAATTTGAATAACTAAGAAAACCAAGATGAGAATATTATTGTGCTAGACATTTACCGGATAGAGAAAACGAGCTATTTACCAGATAAGGTATGTGGCATTGCAAATTCAAGTTGATTTTAAATCTTTATGTGTACAAGAATCTCAAATAAGAATGAAACTTTCATTTAACAGAAGTGTTTTGGTTGATATAGAACATTCTCATATATCATTGGTGTGTAAATCTTGCATCGGATATAACTAATTCTGGTATTGCGACAGGTTTCTCTGCCACTACTAATCTTGCATGGGGAGAATGATACTGTAACTGACCCTTCAGTGAGCAAAGCCTTGTATGAGAAAGCGAGCAGTAAGGACAAGAAGTGCATTCTTTACAAGGATGCTTTTCATTCACTTCTGGAGGGCGAGCCTGATGACATGATAATTCGAGTATTTGCTGATATCATTTCATGGCTCGATGATCACAGCAGAAGTAGTACTGACAGTTGATTGATCACTCGCTGGAGTTAATAAAAATGAGGAGCTTGATTGTTGTTAAATAGGAAATAAGGCTGGTATTGAATGTACAGAACTGTCCGGTGCATTAGATTGAAACATTGTATTCAGCAATTCACATTATCACGGCACACGTGGTCGACGTTACATTCCTTTAGAGGAAGGGCCTTCGTCTGTATAGAGGCTGTGTCAACTTCCTTTCAAATCCGAAAGATAAGGAGATGAAATAAAAGATGGGGGGGATTTTTTTTTTAATTTTAATCGGGTGTTTCTCTAAATTTCCCAATATATTTTCTGTTGCGATACACAGCATGAACATACTCATAATTCAGTAACTCATGTCTGTTTAGAATAATATTCTTCAAATTAAACGTTGACCAAACCAGACCCCTAACCTAAAGGCACACAGAAGTGGATCAATAACTACCGTGGAAACAAACTAAAGCCAACCATGTGAGGCCACGTGTAGGACATTAAAAGATTCCAAATGAAAAGTGGGACGATGACAAGAGCAAACGGTGTCTGTCTCAGCTACGCTTTTGCCTCCACACTTTCGGTGCTCAGTGAGTGTGTAACGCAACACAACTTTCTAATAATAGATGAATGAGTGAATGTAGTGACGTCTCCTTCAATTCCGCTCGTGGCTTTGTAACGGCGTGTCTGCACTCTGTTTCATCTTAAGTGGAAAGAAAGTCCCACATCACCACTTCACCATTTTTCGGATGCTCCATTTTCTTTTTTAATTGTTCTTTTTTAGCGTACACATAGTGAGTGCTTTTATAAACGGATGAAGAAGAAGCCATTATGGTTGTTGCTGGGATTTTCATTTTTGCTCATAGCATGGCCATCTCTTCTTGCTTATGCCACCCTCTAGTGTTGCCACTCAAGGATAAGGTTAGTTTCTTTCTTGTTTTTGCTGTTTAAGCTATGGTTTTGCCATTTTAATTGTTTTCTTTTTCTGGGTTTTATTGGAATTTTAGGAGAAATTACCATTGGATGTGTTGTTTTTTGGAGCAAGTTCCGTTTTTCAGTGACTTTATCTGCACATTTTTATTTTTAGTTAAATTTCTACTGAGATCTGTGATTAATGTTTACCCGTTTCCAATTAATCAGCCAATTTGTTTGGTTTAATGGTCGTACATTATCAAAATTGGATTTCTAGATTTCCCTTGAGGAGTCATCATGAAGTTTATCGAATGCTAATGAGCTTGAAGGATGAATAATGATATAAATTAAGTAAACAGTTTTCTGTTTATTGTGCAAGCTTGAGGGTTTCTCTTTGGGTTTAAGTTTTGTTGCTTTTAGATTGACTGTTTGTAGCAGCCTATAGGAACTTGGGGTAATGTTGGCGAGGATCAAAGATTAACCTCTGCTCCCAGAAGCATGAATGCTGAAACTTTTGGACGACAAATTACAGGAGTTGGAACTGAATTGCGAAGTGAATGGAGTTTTCTTGGAGGATCAAGAGTTATTATAAGGCCACAGGTTACAAAATTCATTCGTCATCAAAAAGGCTTCCACATTCACGCTTCATGTAATCTTGTTTACTATTTGTTTCATTATTATTGATCGCTTCCTATTTTATTCATTATTTTTTTTTTCCATCAGAGTTTCAAGAAGATAGGATATCTTAATATTACTGACTTTTCCAGTTTTTCCTCTGTTCGAGGGAAATGATGTTTGTTCACTAGTTTATGCATCAAGTCTTTAAAATTGTGAAATGGCTGCAATACTGTTAACAACTGGAGAAAGTATTTTGTAGTTCAAAATATTGATTTCGGCTAAAAATTTCACAACTTGGTGCTGCTCAGAGATCAATGCCTTTCTTAGTTGCTTGTTTTGGTTTCATCAAAGATTACAGTATACTAACATCCACTCCCAAAGGCCGCTAGGCAATAACAACTTACTTGGTTGACATTATGGAATCAAGTGTAAGTTTGATTGTTATTCTGAGTATATGCTCAAATGGTCACTTCTTTCCTCTTGATGCTTTAAACAAATTTTTATAGAACTTTTGTTAGTGCGTGTGCTCTCTGTCCTAGCTGCACTATGCATTGCAGAACTTTGGAGCATTAGCACACTATTAATATAGACTACTCCGTTCACCATTAAACTGCATTAAATGCTTTTGCCCTGCAGATATGCCTGTGTTATTAGGGATTAACTGCCTATTATAATATTTTCCGTACAACTTTTTCAGGGTTGTCAGGCCCTCAGCTTGTTAGTACTGTGTTCACCTTGGGTACGGCAGGTGTGCTTCCATTCTACACACTCATGGTTTTTGCTCCTAAAGCTGAACTGGTAAGCTTTTGGTGCTTATCTGGGAACTTCCATTAAACTGTGCATTTCTCATTCCTTATAAGCACATACACATTGTTTTTTTCCCAATCACTTCTTGACTGGGAAATTTATATTATCATGTCACCAAAAAATGACATAATTGTTTCATTTATTCCAAGAGTTTCCTGATAGCTTCATGGGATTCAAAATATAGCTGTTGGAGATTGTTTTATATGGTTGTGCCTGCTTCTTCTATAAACCTGCATGCCTCCCCTTGAATTGACAACTGTCATTTTATGTACAAAATTTAATAATCAATTTCCAGTTCTAATAAACGATTAAAAAAAAAAAGATTCCCAGTTCTAATGAATTATAAATCCCTTGATTGATTTAGTTGCTTCCCCGTATTCAGCTGAAGTTTTTTAATTTCATTGACTTAAATCTTGGAAGCCTTTCAGACGTTTTTAGTGTTGAGCGATGAATGTGATGGGTTTTTCTGTCTCAAAATCCAGACAAAGAAATCTATGGAAAGTAGCATACCGTATGTCGTGCTTGGAGTTCTATACGCATATCTACTATATCTCTCCTGGACACCTGATACGTTACGACTTATGTTTGCAAGTAAATACTGGCTCCCAGAGGTATACATATATTTTTCTTTTATTGGACCCAAATTCAATATCAAGTCAAGATACTAAAAGTTCTAATGATTGTTGGGGTAAATCAATTGTTTCAATTTGACATAATTAACAATATTGTAACATTTGCAGCTACCTGGCATAGCAAAGATGTTCTCCAGTGAGATAACTTTAGCTTCTGCTTGGATTCACTTGTTAGCTGTGGATCTCTTTGCCGCAAGGTGTCTCTCTCTCCCTCCCTCACACACACTCTCTCACACACAAACCTCAGAGTCTTTTTTGGGTGATTATTGCACTACTGATGCTTTTGTTATTGTTACCCATCCAGGCATGTTTTCCACGATGGGCTCCAAAATCAAATTGAAACCCGTCATTCAGTCTCTCTCTGCCTTCTTTTTTGTCCAATCGGAATCCTTACTCATGTCATCACCAAAGCACTGACAAAAAGCTCTTGAAGTGGTAGACATTGCTTACAACGAAAACTCGTGCAGAAACAACATAATGATGGATTCATCAATTAAATATTGAAACCTTTTGATTCAAATGAAATATCAATTAAAATTACATTTGCTAATTTACACCAATTGTTTCACTGCCAGTTTGTATGTCCCCGTTTCGGTTTAAATGGTTTCATTGCGGATGAAAATATTGAACTTCTTCCTTCAGTTGTACCCCGAATTTCTGATCAACCTTTTCCTTGACAAAAGCAATGAGATTAAGCATGTCTCTAGAAGTTGAGCCACCGGTATTGACAAAGAAGTTGGCATGAATGTTCGAAACCATTCCTCCCCCAACCCTAAATCCTTTCAAACCAGCTCTCTCAATCAACTCAGCTGCTGCAACTTCTTTATCAGATGGATTCCGAAACACTGAGCCAGCCGTTCGTTCTCCCAGAGGTTGAGTCATCCTCCTCCTGTTATCAAACCAACCCTCATAAGCACGGTATTGACATAGAAAACATTTCTTTCAGTAAGCACGGTTTATCACTTTCACGAATCACCTTTCCAAATACTCCCGTTGCTTTCTCCTAGCTGATATTGACTCCTGCAGTTGAAATGTGACGGCAACAATGGCCGCCAAGTCTTTCATGTCTTGAAATGATGATGAGCGATAGCCAAACTTTAGATCATTTCTGGTAACTCTCTGAAGCTTTCCTCCGAGTGTAACAATATCGACACTATCAATGACGCCAGCCGTCTCCTTTGAAAGCCGGAAAAAAGGAACAACTCAATCAGCCGCCTGATGCACCGAACATTCCAAATAATCTACATATTTGAAAAAAAGAACCATCTTGTATTACCTGCCCACTTGCTCCAGCATTCATGTAAACTGCTCCACCCACTGTCCCGGGAATTCCTGCAGCAAACTCAAGACCCGTGAATCCTTCGGTGCAACATTGCATCCCCAAACTATTAAATCTGAAACCACTTCCCACTCTGTATATTCCGGATTCTTTCCTCTCTAAGAACTCAATTCGGTTTAAGATAACACAACCATCGAAACCAAGATCATCAAACAGACAATTTGATCCTTTACCAATAACAACGTACCGGACGGAATGCTCGTGACAATACCTGCATCGTTAATCAAAATGTGAAGAAAATGACATCGTATTTTCGGAAATGTATCAATTAATCAAACGTTCTTACAAGCTAATTATTAAAAGACAAAAGGTGTGCATTACGCATCGTGCTACACGGGGCATCACATAAAGAATACAGATGAAAGATTCTGATATTATGATTCATGAAACAGGACAAGAAACGAACCTGATGGCAGAAACAAGTTGGGATTGGTCAAAAACTTGGACAAAGTAATTACAAGGCCCGCCAATGCCCCAAGTAGAAAGATCTTTTAACAGCTTATTGCGTCTGATGAATTTCAATCCATTCCAATTCTGGGTTTGTTCTTTTTTGTTGAAACAGTTGGTGTGACTGCACACTAAAGGACTTGTATTTCTCACTGGTTGAAGCAGAACGTGGGCGTTGTGAGTAATAGAGAAGGGCATTTAAGGATTCGTGACGAAATTAGTGGCCTTTAGCTTAATGGGGGGTGTTAGCGAGTCACAGTTGATGGAGACGAAGGTTATATATATATATATAATTTATTTATTTTTGTTTCGTTTTCCAAATTTTGTTAAACCTCACCAATTTTAATGTATATTTTTAACCCAAAAATGGTAAGATGTAGCAGTGATTGAAAAAAAAATTATCGACAAAAACAATTTATATTTAAAATCAGGGCACAATTGTTTTTTGTTACGATTATTTAAAGTATTTCTCGGATATTTTATTTTAATTCATTTATTTTTAATTTTTATCTGTAATTGGACATCGGGTCCATTTGGGGCCCAAACGAGCATTTAATATTTGACTCTAGTTACTACTTTCTAATGCAACTTTCTAATGTTAGATAAACCAGCACCACCACCATCAACAATAAGCCTCGAATATTTGAATTGACAACTTCATAGTTGTTTATGGGAGGTGTTGGTCTTTGAGAGCACCGGCAACATCTTCAGAGAGTTTAGGTTTCATCAAATTAACTTAATTGTATTAAATTTTTCCTATTTTATTTTGTTTTACAATTTGTGCTTGTATCATATTTGAAGGAATGCAAAATGAAAATTTAATGATATTGATTTAACCTAATTTTTATTGAGTTGTAGTCTAACTCTAATTAAAGCAATAGACGATAAAAATAGTGAAAGTCAGCGTTAAGATTAGAAAGAATGATATATAAGGTTAAATTTTAGTATTTTTTTTCTTACATCAAGTAATACCTGTAGCGAAAATGATATATTTACAATCCGTATTGTAAGCTTCGAGACATACTTTGTTATACTTCAAGAGAAATATAGATTAGTGTCAACAAATATTCTTTAGAACTCCGCTAATTATAGCAACTATCAAGTACACCACAAGCGAGTCAAAACTATATAAAATGTCCACGTATCTATTTCAAGAAATTTCGTCAATTGAGTCAATTTTTCATACGGTATAATCAACCGTCTGTGGGATCCCTTCACGGGTTAGTCAAACAGAAACTATGAACAAAAAAGGAGAATTTTGCGGTCTCATTTCCTCACAAGTCTCCTATTCAGCCACATCGAGGGTTTCCAACCATTGACAATTTGTTATGAAGTTTCCAATCATTTTAACATTTACTTCGGAGATCCCAATTACGTCTCCAACAAAGAATTTGACTGTGAGATCCTGAGCAAGCAGTGTTAGAGACCCGATAAGTTTTGGCGACAAAACTAATCTCTGCCAGAAATGCGGCAAACAAAAACAGGATATGCTGTTGATATTCCTGAAACAGCAAGTGCATTGATAAACTAGATCGGTCAGTACCGTCACCCAGAAAAGGGAAACAAAAATTAAAGCTTAGAGGAAGAGATAGGTCTCCATCCATCTCTCCCTTGCTTGAAAAGGCCAAAAGTTGCTTCCATGGATTCATTAAACCTCATATAGCCCCCAATAGAGGGTAGAACTTTCAAATTTATAAAATGTTGAGAATCGCAGCAGCATAGATCAAGCAAAGAGGTGTGTGGATCTTAAAAGATCATATAAGAAAAAGAAGTAAAGGGCAGATGTGTCACCTTACTCCTAAGTAGGAAGCGAAGACATCTGAAGTTCATCCCCCAGCATCCCGTTTGATAGATCTGGTTTTTGAAAAGTGTCTTTCCTGCCATGGTCCAAGGAAGTGGCCTCATATATCCCTACAAGATTATGCAAAAAAGAAGAAGCATAAGCTATCAAACATAGAACACATAAGTTCAAGAGAAATTAATGATCATCACAAAAAGTATCCTTAAAATATCCTAGAGTCGGATTCAGATGCCAGATAAGAGTGCATCTAGGCATGAGTGTGTGTGTGTATTTTAATTCTAAATTTTCATGCATTTTTTCCTTCAACTTCCTTGCACTAAAAGATGACTTGTATAGTTTCTGTCCCTGGTGTATTCATTGTAAAGATACAGAAATGGAACCCACAACAAACTAAAGGCAAAGGAAACAAAGAAAAATTTTATTTGGAGGCATACCGAAACCCAATATTAAGGAGCAAATGATAAAGCCTATAAGAGAAAAGTCCATCTTATACACCATCTCCATGACAATAATGCATCCTCCAGCTACCATTAAATGCCTTGGAGAAGAAAAAACCATGTGTAACCTACAAACAATAGTTGTATCAATAATTAATGAGTGAACTAATCAAACACCAGTAAGTTGTGGATGCCAGAGATGCATGTATGTAGAAGGTACCTCTCCTCTGCCATAGCGTCAACATAGAATATCAAGATAATCCCAAAGAGAGTAGTGCTCAGAAAAGCCCATGCAGAAAATGGCAGATCCACACTGCTACTCGATTTTGACACCTGAAGTGGTCAAAAACAGAAAGAAATATAAAAAAAATCTCCGTCAGACCAAATCCCATGATAGATTATAAAATGAGTATATTATTCCACAAACAAGTATGTCTGTTAGAGTTACTCTTAGGACTGAATTATAATAACAAAACTTACGATGATCAAGTCCCACATAGCTACAGGAAACAGAAAACATGTTGCAGAAGTAATAGTGATAGCATGAAGTCGTCTCTTGAGTGTAATCTGACAGCAGAAATGGCCAAATTGATGTTAGGATTATTTATCAGTTTTCACCCGCTAGAAAAATAAAGAGGAGGTGAGGCCATGAGGGGGAGGGCTAATAACTGGAATATGGGCTGAATGAAAAATGCAAAAGATCAATGTAGATAGAAAAATGTCAACACCTTGAGTGAAACACGCCGTGCAATCACTCTTCTCAAGGCTGATAAGATTCCAGCAAGTAGGGGAACTACCATTTCTTTCATTCCCAGTACTTGTTCAGTCCGAAGCTCTGCATCAAGACTATCTTTAAAAGGTATATTCAGGTTAAGTTTATCACAATACATTTGGAACAAGATTAAAAAGTAAAGGAGAAAGAATAAAAGAAAGAAAAAAGAAAATCACTTATATATCAGCATTTATTAGCTTATAAAAATTCAGGTTCAAAGAGGATATAGAATGGAGAAGAAGTTTCTGTAGCCCAGCCTTGAGATAAGAAGTAGAAAGATGCCAACATCGCAATAAGCCCACCTACCTGGTAAAATATGAGAAAACACCATTCCAATTAGTAATTTCCAGTTTGAGCATCCCAGGTGATAATAAATTATTATGACGGAAGAACTCATATTTTATATCTGGTTAAATACTCTTTGAGTTCCACTGTCAAGTTGAAACTGCTATCAGTTTATTGGATTCTATTTTCAACCAGCATTGGCAGAACTCAATTTTTATTGGCATTGTGAGGATATCGGTTTTTCCTTAAGCACAAGATGCAGCTAAGGTTGCCCACAATTGCAAGATTATAAATCTATGCTTAAGTTTCCACCAAAGTGCCATTTAACTGAGAAGAATCGATACTATAAGCAAAATTCGTCAATAGAATAGTGAAGCATCTTTCAGAAAATTACCTTTTTCCATACATGGCCCCTCCGTCCATACAATACTGCAGATAGTACTCCAAGAACAGCACCAGAATACTCTGCCAATAAAGCTCTAGAGGCCAAAACAAATGTTTATCAAAACTAACTTCTCAAATAAAGAGCCAGCAAGTTAAAATCAACCACCAACTACCCTAATAAAGAGTTCGATTAAAAGCGGAACAACACTTTATCCAGCATCAAGACATCCAGAAGAGACAACATAAGATCCTTAACTTCAGTTAAAGCCAATCATGCCCTAGCCAGCAGACTGGCTAATATCAGCATGCAATCTCAGCATAAAACTTAAAATAATACCTTGAGGTTCACTGAAACACAATCAAACATATAAAAACTAAATAACAATCAACAAACACTCTTTAAGAATCAGATAACCTACCTAACGGGTCCACATGATTTGAGTCCCTTTCCCCACAAGATAAAATATAAAGCTGTTATGCCACCATTAATGACAGAAGGCACCATCTGAAAAATAAGTGACATTATTTACAAAGGGGCATATAATAGAAGATCATTAAGCATCAATTTCTCTCATCCACATCTCTCATTTTGCAATAAATACAGACCTGCGTATTCAAGAGCGGTCTGCCCTTCCAAGGCTTTTGCAGCAGCAAAAATAGGATGGATGAGGGCACCAAACAGCAGAAGATAAAAAGTATTACTGAAACTCCCGTTTGAGACAAATAGCGATACATGGAGTAAACGGACCATATCCTCAAAAAGCTTGCAATTATATGAAGTATCTGTAATGGAGTATGCCTAGTGGAAAACATGCATAGAAAAGTAAATCATTACAAGTTGCTACTTGCTACGAATATCCAGCACCAAAAAGAAAAGAGAAAAAATAAGCAAATACCAATGGAGTGAAAACTGAAAAGCTAAGAATTTTTCATTTCTGTTCTTGCAACTGACATGTGGAACTACCTAAAATTAAAACAAATGATTTTCATATTATTAACACTTACAACTCAAACGCCAAAACAATACACAAGAAGTCATTTAGAGAATAATTCAGTACAACAGTGTACTGATACGCAAATCCACATGAGATTCATGGTATGTATTTGGCTCAACCGCGGTTCACAGTTGTTGCAATATCACTGGATCAGTCAACTAACATTGCATATTTCACTCAACTGAGGCCAACATTACTAAACAAAATGATTCATTTTTTGTTTTCAATTTGTTTCAATAGTTCTTGGCAGAAAACGAAAAACATAGAACTAGAGATTTTACTTTGGTTTTTTTCATTTTCTCTTCATTTAAGCTCGAAGATTACGAGCTTATTCGAGTACATAGTCAGCTGATACTAAATACTATAATTCAGCCTCTAATGAACCTACATTAAAGCGTGAAATTAAATTCAAAAAATTTCTTAGCGATTAAACCAAACAGAAAGCTAGGGTTTTGCAAAAGCCCCAAGCAATTGAAGAACAAAACGGCAAAAGGAAAACTGAATTTGAGATTTATTTTTGTTACCTGAAATTAGAAGATCCTCGATCGTCAGAGTTTGGCCTTGGAGACATCATTTTTTTTTTTAAATATATATATTTCCGGTGAAGACTACGCGCAACGACGATATAATGCAAGCTAGAGCCAAAAAATTAAAAAAGAAAATTACTAATTTAATTAATAAACTTCAAATTTGTTGTGTATGCTGATAATTCAGTTTGCTTTAGTGTTAATTGTTAAGCCAGCCGAGTTGAATCTTCTAAAGCAATCAGAAACAGGTAACGGAGATAACATAGACCATTTGAACCGGGCCGGACCAACTAAAATTTGGACAGAATCGGCCCATTGTAGATGTAAGCCCAATAAGGCCGACTTATTTTCAATAAAGGGCCATGCCATTTTGTAAAATGGGGCCGCAATGAGCAAGTTTTTGTTATTATTGTTATTTTTTTTTAGGCTATTAAAAAGAAACCAAATGCTGCAAAAGAACAAATTAGGGAAAGATATATCAGAACTGGCCATGTGTTGTTTAATTCAATTTTGATTAAGATTGCACAAGATAATTTGAGGCCACCACTACAACAGCATTACAAGCCTACAGATAAATCAACCCCCAAATCAACACTTCAGCCAGTGCCAATTCGACAAACTTTGATCACACGTATATACAAAATCTGACGCAGGGCCGGCATGGTTAAATCAAGCCACAGTATGGTCCTGAAACTTTGAAAGCATCTCATTTAAAATATAAGAACAGATGATTTTTAATTTGTATTTTCAGAGCACATGTGAATACATATATGGGGTAACTTTAGGGGCACTTCATGTTATCGTGTACGCACTTGGCTTGAGCCAGATAATTCAATAGCGACCTCACCTGGGAAAGTTTTGTGCAATACGTAGGAGCCAATAACATTAAATAAGAAAGACAAGGCAAACACGTAGACAAACAAAGGGGTTAACATTGTAAGACTGTACAAGCACATGTAGGCACACAATGATATTGGAAGTTATTTTCAAAGCAGCGTTTGGTGGTCTACACATCTTCATCGGTTTCTATCTATCTTGTTTTTGCCTCCCATATTTATGATCTTTAAGATTTCTCTGAAATTGACATACCTCTCAACGGATGAAGCAAAAAAGAAATCACTATTAACTTTGACCAATCAAGTAAAGTTAGCAGGATACATCCCTAGCTTCAACAGAAGCAAATTTCGGTACTTTATTTTGTCCAATTGAATGTTTATTTGCATTTTGACAGCAAAGAAAGAAGCAGAAAGTTATAATGAGCTTTGGACGAGAACATGGGGGAGACAAATGTGTTTTTAACATGAGCATTTATTAAGATGTAAATATATTAAAAACTGAATCATTGGACTTTTTTCAGTTGCTTTCTCCAAGTATTTTCTTGCATATATAGTTTTTTTTTTTTTGCATAAAAAAGTGTTTTCCTTGTAAGTTGGACATGCTCTATTACATGCTGGCTAGCTCCATAGGACTGTAGATCCTCAAGCTAGCCTTCATAAAAGTTCTTGTCCATCCAACTTCAGTTAAATTTATTAGATGTTGCCAGCAAAGGGGCTCATTAATTCATTATTAACATCTTCTCACTGTGCATGCACTCACAAAAGGCAAGTGAAAAATGTCAAAAAGGAGTCAAAAGAAAAGTTATCTAGATTGTTGAAGCTTTACTAATTGAGGTCTTTTTTCTTTCAGGAAAATTGAGAACCCATATTGTTCCATCCTCTTGTGAACAAGATATGGCCCATGCTGGTTGTCCTCTCTCAATCTTGTGGTTTAGGATACAATGCATCTCCATTTTATTTTCTTTGATGCCCCCCGAATATATATATTATGTATTGCATTGTTTAAATCAATCATTCAGTACATGAATTGGCAACATCTATGGGATTTTATTATCTATATGTTTGTGGAACCCATTTTAGCTAATCCTTTGATTGTTCATATGCAATTTATAATTTTTTTTTTTTTTTGGTGTTATAATTCAACCTTCTTTATAGTTGAATGGAATTGACTGATGATGCACAAAGGAACATATAATTGAAATGTTGCTAGTAATTTGGATATTGCTGAGACTTAAGACACTATTCCTTTGTATTGAAGCAATAGACTGGATGGTGATGCTTCTCCTATCAATTTGACTTCTCAGCTATGATGAACTTTCATTGTCCGAGGATATTATTTGGAATCAATAAATTATTTTCACTAAAGAAGAACAAACACTAGATAGCCGAAGACAAAAAGATTATCATTGCTGGCTAAGCTTGATTGCTTTAGGACAGCTGCAAGTGCATGTGTCATTTAGTTATTGAAGCAAGTGTTTTGGTTTTCACAGATGTTTGTGATGAATTTGGAGATTGAATTTGTGACCAATGGATTCTGAAAACAATTTGGAAACTCTCTTGTTCTGTCTCTCTCACATCTTGCACGCAAAGAAACCATGAAGCACATGCAAGTGTCTGATTAAATGGGCATAATAGTTGCACAAAGTGACCCAAATGCTAAATTCCAACACATAAAATTGAGTATACAAGCAATACATTGAACCCAAGTCACATCAGAATCATTTTCTGCTTAACTGCTCTGCCGAACATGGCAACACCAATACATAGGATGCTACAAAATCATATACCATACGCAGTAGAGTCATCATATTAAGGAAAATCAGTTCCTGGATTTGGACAAAAATAAGAAAGATTCCAACTTTTGTACTTTAGTCCTCAACCCTTCATGAAGCAATACACATATCTTTGGAACATTTGCAGCATAACTGAACACAGATTTGATTTGCCAGAAGAGGCGTATGAAGCATGCACATGTGCTTGTGTCTCAAATAGGGAATAAGAGCCAAAAGTAGAGTCAAAGGGACCATGTTGAGTGGAAGCTGGTGTACTCTCCATATGCTTCTTTTGCCCATATCTCCATCTCCAGTGCCTCATGTGAATTGGTTCCCTGACGCATAAAATATATTCTACATCACTCACTTTACATTTGTTCACCCATACATGCGTACAATTGTGCACGTAATTATGTGCCAGGGCATATGCACACATACGTACGTGCAATGCAAGTCCATACACGCATACCTGTGTCTTTCTGCTAGATTCTGTTTCGATGTTTAAATCGTTAGAGGAACACGCAGCCGCAAGTTCCATCGAAAGAAACTGAATTCAGGAGGACAAAAAGAGAAATTAGTTCAAAACTGTTGGTGTGACAGCTTTTGGGATGAATAATACTAGACTTTGGATATGTCTGTACTTACTTCAACTTGATTCTGCAGTGAATGAACATAATTGATTATCTCCTCCAACATCCCTGCCATTCCCATATCCTGCACATTTACCCACTCATGCTGAGGATAATTATATTCACATATTATCAGGAATGCATGACTTTAAACCAACATGCACTGTTATTTTTAAAAAATATAAAATCGACCTTGTGGCATCCTGGGACAAGGTCCTGCAAGCATCTCATTTTCTTATTGATTTTTTCTCTTCTGACCTGATTCACAGACCAGAATAAGGGAAAACAAAAAGAATTATTGCTTAGTTCTTCAATTGATGTTCCTTGTAACAGTCAATTCATTCACTGCTTGTATGGGCTAAAACTTGCAAATATACAAACCCTTTCTGCTATGCTGTGACTGTCAGTAGCTTGGCCTCTTTTTGCTCTGACATGAATAATTCTCTCTGGATTTCCCTCCTCCTTCTCATTGCTACTCACTTTCTTCCCTCTTCTTGATCTCTGAAAATGCATATATCAGATTACCAATGAAGCAGTGACTCACAGGGACAGTTAAATAAATAAATTTCGAAGAGGAACAATTTACGCATACAATTTTTTTATTCTTGTAGGTGTCTCCCTGAGTCTCACTCGTCGAAGCCGAAGAACACATGGTCTTGGAGATACTTGTTGATTGTTCTGTAACTTCTCTTCTGCTGCTTTCATACAAGACATCTTCATTCCCCCTTACGGTATGAACACGGGGTACTACAATCCGGCTATCTGTTTGAAAATTGCTAAAAGAATTGTTATAAGAACAACCTGCAAGAAACTCGGGTTGCTGGTGGGCCAAGGGGGTTGCTAATGAGAAGTTTGGCGTGTTGAAATACTCTAACATGCTCGGCTTTAGCTCTGCAAAATGCTTTACCATTTCCATGTTCACACCAAGCTCGGTGAACGCTTGACTTGCCCTTAAACTCTGCGTATTTTCTCGAAAATCTGCCATGTAAGTGGCAACTATATACAGAGTTTCTCAGAGGGCTGAGTGGTGGTTCAAATTTGATAGGCTGAAACTGCAATTTATAGAGTACCGTTAACTCTTAGATGTCTTGGTCACGCTAATGTGGGGATAAGAGTGCAATTTGTTTTCCTTTATAATTAAGGAAGTAAAATAATTGAAAACACACATGAAGTTCCAAGTGGCAATTTCACTTTCCGAAGCTGAATTTTCCTCTATAGGAATCATTTTAAGAATTCATGTATATCCATTAACGGAGTTTGATTAGTATGCGATTGCGAGCATGGTAGCTTTGTTTGAGGGAGTTCTATTGTGGGGCTCACAATTTTTAATTAAAGATATTCACGCGCTTCGTACACTGAATCAATTCTCAAATATTTTAAGATACATGAATATGATTCTATTATTTTAAGTTAAAAAAATAAAAATTTCATATATCGTGCGATCTTTTCTTTTCTTTTTCAAGCTTTTATATCATCAATAAATTTTATATATCTTTTGGGTTAAATTTATTTTCTTTTCTTTTTCAAGCTTTTATATCATCAATAAATTTTATATATCTTTTGGGTTAAATTTATTTAGTTAAAAAATGTCTAAGTAAAACGGTTAATTTTCATACTCTACAAATGTTCAACTATCAAAACTCTCGCAAAAACCGCCTTTTACCAAAATAGCCAAACGTTTGTTGATTTGCTGTCATTGCCTCCAACATAATCGGATGCCAATTGCCACGGGGTAATGTGTGCATCAAAAAGTAAATCAAGTTTTCAAAAGGATTTTTCTTCTATTTGACCCCAAACATCTCTAGTAATTCATTTCTCGCTTCAGATTGGCTGATAAATTCCACGTGGATCGTGTGTGAGGAGAGTGATGAAGGTTTTCAATACCTTTCTTCCAAGCACATATTTCAATCATCCACAACCTGATGGAAAGTCATGGAACATACGAATAAAAGCAATAATTATATATTCAATTTCCTCAAATTTTTTTAATATGATCTAATTAAAAAAAAAACATTAAAATTTAAATAGAATACGAAAATTATGAATTTAAGTTAAAAAATAAAATTGAGAATAAAATCATTCATCAACAATTTTTTTCGTCTTATTAATTATTTTTATTTTATTTTATATGAATGACAAATTTATTGTTTACTGATATATAATACGTGAGAGATAAAATAACATAAATTTTGTGATTATTTTAAATTTTTTTAATTAAAAAAATCAATATTTTTCGTGCAATTTCAATATATCGGCTAGTCTGTACTCAGTATATATATATATGTATATATATCGGCTAGTCCATCCAATTGAAAAGTGGGCAGTAATATACTAACTACTATGGTTGAAGAGTTAAACGTTCATTTTCAAGTTATAACATTCAACTCTGCTATCTTAAATCCAAATGAGATAAAAAGTAAAACCAAAGCCGAGTTTTCGCTTAGCTCATAACTTCACAGCAATGGCTTCACTTCTCTATCTGCACACCACCCTTCCGAACAAAATGACAGTGAAACCCCTGGCTGTCCTGAACAAAGCTCACAAAATGCGGGTACCCTTCGAGCTGAAGCAAGGGCAGACTCGTGTCTCTCACCAGCTACCTTCTGGTTTGAACATCGAGGTGATTGAGCAAAAGAGTGTGACAAGCAAGGACCCAGATAAGAAAAATGAAAAAAGGCCACCTTTGGTTTTTGTTCATGGGAGTTATCACGCAGCTTGGTGCTGGGCTGAACACTGGTTGCCTTTCTTTGCTGATTCTGGGTTCGATTGCTATGCTGTCAGCTTGCTGGGTCAGGTCATTGTTTTTCTCTCTCTTTATTTTTATTATTTTTATTTTAAGCTTGATTGGTACTGAATTTTATTCATGCACTGTTAATTTGTTGTTGCATCTGGTGATTTTACTCTTTTTTTTTTTTTGTCAATCTTGAAGCTTAATTGGTTTGAATTCTTTTGGCAATATCTGATTTGTATAGTTCTTGGCTTAGTAGGTTTTTTTTTTTTTTTTTTGGCTTTACTTTAAAGGCGTCATAGCATAGACACTGAGCGAATACAGAAAGAAAATTTTATACTGCATCTTAAAGAAAATTAACGTGGATGAATCTCTGCATAATTTTACTCTCTCTATAGAGCTTTGCTTATCTCTATTCTTTACTTTTTATTTCCTTTCTATTAATCTGCATTGATTCCAACAGGACCATATTGCCATGGAAACTCCTTAGGAGTTCTTATATTGATACTTGGCAAAGTGTCTATAGTGTAATGTGTTTAATTTGTAATGGATTCGGGACATAGTTGCGCTTCTCTTTGATGTATATCAGCTGTTGGAAGTATTGATAGTCTTTTTGTTTGTGGATCTCAAGCTGACTTCATTCACCTTCTTTAATTGTGCAGGGTGAAAGTGATGCACCCCCTGGTACTGTTGCTGGTTCTCTCCAGGTACTTTAGCTCGTCACTGAGAAGCAGTCCCTTGGACAATCTAATTTCATGATATTCTTCTTTCATTTAATGTTTTACTATGATTTCCATAAAATAAAAATGTGATTTTCTAATTTTATGTTCTCCCTAAATTCTGCAGTAGACACATGCAGGTGATGTCGCTGACTTTATCCAGAAGAACCTCAGTTTGCCTCCAGTCCTGCTTGGACACTCATTTGGGGGGCTAATAATTCAGTATTATATTGCAAGGATAAGAAATGAAAAAATGTTAGGTGAGTGTCTACTTCTGGTTGGTTAAAAACAAGAGTGAAACAGGCATGATCATAAGAATTGAGTACACAGTTGCTGAAGAATTGCATTGTAGATTTAAATTCCTTCAAAGTCCATGAGGCATTTTTTAAGATTATACAAGCCAAAAACATCTTAGAAAACAGTTAAGAGTCATCATTTGTATAGCTGAGATCTTAGAACGTTATGTGTGTCAATTTTGCTTTTATGTTCCTCTTTTGTCGACTATGAGTAGCATTCTTGAGTTGATGTAAGCCATGACTGCAGCACAATACATTTCACCTCATATGAATTCTGGTTTCGGGACACAATTTTATACATTTAGAACCTCTAAAATGTGTAACTTATAATTTCTTCTTATTACTTCTGATGTTAGACTCTGTAACCCTGCAATGCACAGATATATAATTCATAATGGTGGTTCTAATTGGTTTCAACTACTTTTTGCTAGTACTGACGATGTTCTTATGCTTGGCTTTATTTTAGAAATGGAAACTCCATATCCTGAGATAGCAGGAGCGGTACTTGTGTGCTCTGTACCTCCTTCGGGTAATAGGTGATTTTCCATACTGTAATGTATTATGCAGAGACTCTACGTTATTGAAGTAACATTGGCTTAGACTAAGATTTTTCTTTTTTCTTGTGTTCAGTGGGTTAGTGTGGCGGTATCTGTTTACCAAACCTATTGCTGCATTTAAGGTATCTACAGTCACATTTTGAGAAAATTAATTTTTGTTTATTATTTTTTTTCCTGAATCTATTTTTGTAAAACTTATAACGAACACTTGATCAATTACTTTCTATAATTCAACTAAAGATCTGGAATTCAACAATGGCCCAGTTTAGACTTTAAGAGTCTGTTGGTTGTATTTTTCACTGGGCTTATATTGTGTCTAGATGGTCATATTCCTATATCCTTTGATTTCAAACTGTTGGATGGTCAGAGAAAATTTGATATTAATCCTTTTTCATCAATATCTTTGGTATTCTTGCTTTTGTGCTCAGAGTAAATATTTAATATGACTGAAGTAAGATTTATCCAAAACTGTGAGCAGGTGACCCGCAGCTTGGCAGCTAAAGCTTTTCAGACTGATCTGTCTCTTTGTAAGGAAACTTTTTTCTCTTCATCGATGGAGGATCATCTGGTTCTACGGTTTGTTCACAAGCTTCCTTTTTTAATTTTTAAGCATTCTTCATGTTGTTCATAATGTGGTCTCAGACAAGTGTATGATTTTATAACAAGAATTCGCATTTAAAAGATGATCACTACGGGCATAAAATCAGAATCAGAAATGCTTTTCCTAGTTGTTAACTACTGACGTGTTACCCTATACTAAGTTTTCTTTGGAAAGAAATGAATTTGCTCTATGCTATGTGATCTGTCTTTCTCTATATGATACTTCTTTGAACTTGCTTTCTTGCAGTTATCAGGAACTAATGAAGGAAAGTTCAAGAATGCCACTGTTTGATTTGAGAAAGCTAAATGCATCACTTCCGGTTCCTTCAGTGCCAAAATCTTCCATTAAAGTTCTTGTTTTGGGTGCAAAAGATGACTTCATAGTGGTAATTATTGTCACTTCCATTGTTGACTACTTGATTCTTTTCTCTAACCCTGTAGCAAATTCGGTTATGTGTTACAGTAAATTTCCCCTGCCATTTTTCTCCAAAATCATTGTAATTTTATCAGGGTACACAGTTCTGAGCAAATTATTGACTCTCTTTCAAATTGAGCTGGCTGTATCATGACTACTGCGTCTTGCAGGATGCGCAAGGACTCAGCGAAACAGGCTCGTTTTATGGTGTGTTGCCAGTCTGTGTTGAAGGGGTTGCTCATGACATGATGTTAGATTGTTCCTGGGAGAAAGGTGCAAGTGTTATTCTATCATGGCTAGATGGTTTAAGAAGATAGAGCCGATCAACTTGCTCTATGGTAAACAAACTCGAGAAAATTTAACATCTTTGAGGAAATGGAACCTCTTTTTGCTTCATATTCTTTTGGCAACCTTGAGCAGGATAATTATTATTACTGGTGATCATGCATCCGAAATTACAAAAGATAATGGTGTCCCCCCCCCCCCCCCCCCTCGCGCCGTTTTTTTTCTTTTTTTAAACGGATATTTAAATTTGCGTTTCAAGTGAAGAAAAAATCAAAATTATTTAAAGTCAGCGCCTAGCCGGACATTACTTGAATCAAATACGTTAGAATGATATGGGAGATCTTCTGAGTAGGCAGAACTTGAGTAAATGGTGCCAAATTGGCCAAATAATACGTTATTTGAAAGCTCCAATGATAGAAACAATACTAGCGAAATTGGACAAAATTTGATAAAAAGTCTTAGCATTGGTGACGATTGGCATTGTTCATGAATAAGGAACCAAAATGTAAAATCATCAACAAAAAAGAAAATGATTAAGGCTACTATGTGAATGTGACCAATTAAAACTTGCCATTTTGACAGACCTTGCGGATTCAAATGAAATCGTCTATTTTAATGCCGTGGGGTCTACCAATTTTAAAATAAACAAGTTATCGGTCCTACCACGTCACCCACTAAAATGGAAAGTTCCGATAGTCCCCAATGTCATCCGCCGTATTCCACGTTATTTTATTTATATTTTTTATCATGATAATATTAATTTGTGAAAAACGGGCTTCTTCTATTTTAGCCCAAAATGCACTGAATCAATGAACTTTATTTGGGCCTATATTGAAACAAACCCATAAAATCGATTTTTTACATCAAGGCCCAGAGGTCAACATGTCCGCTCAATCTCGACCGTCCAACTTAGGTTAATTTTTAACCGTATCTTCTGGACACCTATTAAATCCTTCTCTTCAACCCATTCCAACCCCTCCCTTTGTTAGTAGCAGCAGCAAGCTTGTGTGTTTTTTCTACTCGTGCATACAGATCTAAAAGCTTTGCTGCGGTAAGCCTTAAACCCTAATATACTCTCTCAGTTTTCTTTAATGCAACTCATAATTCTGATTGACGAACAAAGTTGCGTTTTTTTTTTTTTGGGTGTGTTATTTTTGAATGCTTGGATTCTATTGATTTGCTTGATTACTCTAATTTAGAATCAAATGTGTTGTCTTCTTTTACGTGTTTGTTATCTGGCTTTGTGCTCTCTTGTATCATGAAACGAAAGCTGTTAGTCTATATTTTATGCGCTTCACGAAAGTCATATTCTTTCGCAGTTTACTTGTGGTCTTATTTCATTTAGAATAGTCAGTTGGCTCTTTGTATAACGGAGTGTGATGTATCGATAGGCTCTTTGAATTTCTTTGTTTCTTGCTATTGTATTATGGTGTTGTAGCTTTTGTCTCTCAGAACATGGAGGAAACTGTAGAGAGAAAAGGAATGTGGTATTATTGTCAAGTTAAATTAGGTTTTAATGAGTGTTTGTATTGTGGAGATTGGTGTAGTATGACAATACTGGCTATTGAATGGGTAATTATGCTTTCTTTTTTTAAATCCTTCCCTCCTTATTGCTGGGGGAATGCTGTCTCTTGGAGGGTGTTTAATGCTGCGTCTGCTGGGTGGTGTGGTAAGCTGTTGTTGTTAAAATGGGTTAATGTTAAGACTTCTGGTTGCTCATTAGGGAGTCATTCTCTTTGAATCAGGGCATGCATTGAAAATTTGGAAAATGGGTGGTTGTTTTGAATTCATTGCAATTTCCCTTTGAATATTTTTCGCTTTTAACTTAATTTAGGGGAAAAATTGGTGAGCAGTTGTTCACTATATACGTAAGCTTTATAAATTGAACTTTGATTATGCTTGTATTGCTTTATAAGTTAATGCTTTATTCTCCTAGCATTACCCTTTTGTGATGTTTGTGCAAAATTACTACTTGTTGAGTTGTTGCTATTTATAAAATAACATTGAGACTTATTGTTTAATCAAGTTTTACTGTGATCCCTCTCCAGTAACTGATATTTTCTTTCTCACATTTTATTTCTAACTTGCTTAACTCTACAAAACAGAGCTGTCAAGATGTTCACGACTAAGAAGAAAATCCAAAAAGACAAGGATGCCGAACCTACTGAGTTTGAGGAGACAGTTGCCCAGGTTCTTTTGTGCTGCCTTCTAATTAACTTGATCTTAGTTCTCTGGTATTCCAAAATGCTTAATTAATGATGTTTGATATGACTGCAGGCACTGTTTGATTTGGAGAATACCAACCAGGAGCTTAAAAGTGACTTGAAAGATCTTTACATTAATCAAGCCATGTATGTTTAGTATTGATTCATCTTCCTCTTTCTTTTTCCTTGCTTTTTACATGCCTTTTCTTTAACATCCTGTAGACCTTCTCTCTAATTGTGCAGTCAAATGGATGTTTCTGGAAACCGCAAGGCAATTGTTGTCTATGTGCCTTACAGATTGAGGAAGGCTTATCGGAAGATTCATTCTCGCCTTGTGAGAGAGCTGGAGAAGAAATTCAGTGGCAAGGTATTGTACTCATTCTTAGGGTTATTGAGAAATGTTATTCTAGCATTTTTTTTTCTTCCTGGGCTTGACTGATGTATTCCTTCTAGTACATTGCTATGAACGTACCTGCAAATATGTTGTAGCACTAGCATTCTGAAGTTTTCACATTCAAGAATATGGTTGTCAGGCATCATTGACATGGTTTTTATTGTGTAACAGGATGTTGTACTCATTGCCACCCGAAGGATAGTCAGGCCACCAAAGAAAGGCTCTGCTGTTCAGAGACCTCGCAGTCGCACACTCACAGCTGTTCATGATGCCATGCTTGAAGATGTAGTTTACCCAGCTGAGATTGTTGGAAAACGTGTCAGATACCGTCTCGATGGATCCAAAATAATCAAGGTAGTTAAAAGCTTCAGTCATGGGAATAAAAATAAAACTACTAATTATGAGTGACTGATAAAATACCAACAGATATTAGTAGGAAGTATTAAATGTTTTGTTTTCACCTAGTTGGCAGTCATTATCAGCCATATATGACATGGTTGTCTCATTTCCTTGATTGTTAGATTTTCTTGGATCCAAAGGAGAGGAACAACACGGAGTACAAGTTGGAGTCTTTTTCAGGGGTTTACAGAAAGCTTACCGGCAAAGACGTGGTTTTTGATTATCCAATTACAGATGCCTGAAGAGTTGTTGCAGACGATCATTTGTGTTTGTCACTGTTTATTTTGTTGCACTATAATTTTGATTTGGATAGGGTACTATTTAAAATTTTGACTCTTAAATTTGGTATGACATCATTTTGCATAGGACAGATGAAGCTTTATGAATTTCTTTTTGTTTCTTCATTTTGTGAAATTGTTGAACATCATGTCTTCTAGTTGAAGTGAGATCTGTTTACTTGCAAATGGGGGTGTGCTTGTGTTTGTCATGTTAAATTTGCAGCATTTGCTCTTCTGGAGCATATTTGTAGAGCACTTAACAATAGCAGCACATGAACTTGTTCATTGTTTTCGTTGCTGGAAAGTTTAATTTATTTAGAAAATCCTTGGTAAGCAATGTGAGATCATGCTGGGACGAAATTTTGAGATTTATATAATCATTGCAATATTAGGAGTTGCACAGATTTTACCATTTGGTATTTGATGAATGTTAAGCTGTTGGCTTTGCTAAAACACGTGTGCGTCGATTGCCCGTGGCTGTCCCGTTTGAGCAAGGCTTGTGTAAGACATGGGACTCATCTCTTTATGTAACCATTTTACATCTCTTTATGGATAAGTTATGCGCAAATTCTTTCTTGTTTTATGCTCGGTAAGCATATGCATTCCGACTACAGTGGTTCCCAAATTATTATAAACCTGTCTTTGTAAGATTGTAATATATTTAAAAAAAAAAAACAGAGAGAGGGGGGAAAGACATTAGACACTTTGACAACCGCCCAACTTCAACTTAAATTTTTGATAGGCGCCAAAAGTCAAGCTGCCCATTTTCATCTTAATAACTTCTTAGCCAACTTAAAACTTTTTGATATGAGCAGTAACATGGAATGGCTACAAGTTCAAGTGAAATGTAAGTTGAAATAATCCAATCCTACTCCAAATCTCCAAATGACAGGGATGATTTAGTCATGCAAATTTCAGTTAATAATGGATAAATGTTATGAAGTAGTTAAAGGAAAAGATTGAAAATTTTAGATATTACCATTGCAGTCTTTTACTACCGTGTAAATCCTCCATTTCTTTGATCATTAGTAGTACAGTCCTCCCACGAACCATCCTTTTAATTACAAAATCTGTTTCCAATCTTCCATAAGCGTAAATGAAAAATGAAAGGAATGGAGGATTTAACATAATTGCAGAATGATTAGAAGAATTATGAACGTCCTTTCTGAATGAGGTATAATTTTAAATCCCATTACTTTTACTATATCACAACGCATTTACATGTAAGTTCTAAAATTACATTATAGTAGAAAGGCCAAATTATAAACTGTAGAACTATATAGCATAAATGAAAAAATCATTTACTGGACTAGAAGAGGACCGAAACTACTGTCTTGTACTCATACAGTTTGGAGGAACCTGCTGTTCACCCCTGCTCTATACAGTTGCAGCTTGGATGAAGTAGTTATGCTAATCTCAGTGTTGGCTGGAGCAAATAGAACGTCCCCTTTGGCAACAGCATCATTGTGGGATGCTGTAAGCATTGATCCCTCACCATCTGAGACCAAGAAAATTGAAGGACCAGAGACTGCTGGAAACACGGACGATGTTCCCTTGGGAAGTATGCAGCAATCAACCTCAAACTCATCAAAAGGCGGAAGGTACCTTGTTATATATGGACTCAATGGAAACCCTTTCAGGATTTCAGGGAAGCCCTGAAAAAGATGCAGAAAAGAAGCTGATGAGTTAACAGTTTTGTCTTCATTGATGGCAAGTGTGTCAGTGTTTTCATCCTACTAGCTTGACATCCATATAATGCTCTGTTTCACCCTATCAGAAAGTTCATTCTAAAAACCATGTTATAAGCAACAAATTCTTACTTGTTTATATGTGAGCATGGAACAGAGAGTTTGAACGTCTCGGTGTTTAGGAGTAAGACCAGCCCGAACAACATTGTCTGAAGTTGCCATGCATTCAATGCATTCACCAGAAATATATGCATGGGGTTCATTTGCTCCAAGATACAGTGCTTGACCAGGATTAAGCTTGACATAATTAAAAAAGAAAGCTGCTATGACACCAATGTCAGCTGGATATTGCTTCTCTAACCGCAACACCAGCTGCTCCTTTTCAGTCAATGGCCTCACCTAATGCATACAGAAAAGGAACAACTTCCATCATTATGGTTGAGAATATTACACGAAAAGAAGCAAAAGAAAGATAACTTTTCATATTCTAGATGGAGATAGTAAAATAACAAGCAACATGTTCATAGATCTTATTGTTACAGAGATGTGCCCCCTTGTTAAAGAAAATATCTATGCAATGTCATCTAAGAGTTGTAACTGTTCTCAATCCCAATGAAGCAGTTTGGGGGGGGGGGGTTAACAAAAATGAATACAACTGAATAACAACAATAACAACATAAGGCACACAACATCGAGAATTTCCACTAAAACAAACATAAAATATGGTCTAAAAATTATATGCTAAGAAGGGATCTTCCACTAACCTGACTTTCCTTATGCAGGCGACTTTTCAGTTTTGTTGTTGCTTTAGTTGTCATCTCCATGCTAGCTGTCATGAGATTAGTGAAAATTGACTGCAGAACAAATTTTGCTTTCTCCTCCCCATCCTGCATTTCAACATGCAAAACTCGGTTTGCTTCCTCGCTGCCAACAAGTTCCACAATCTCAGGAACGTTTTGCAGCACACTCTTGAGCTCCTGGAATCATCAACATCAGTAAGCATATGCTACTTACATCAGCTGAAAGTAAAAACTTATTTTCCACAATATTTTCCACAAAACCATCCAATACGTGTATATATCTTCAAAGAATAAGAAGAAAAAGAGGTGGAATATTACCCCTTTTTTGTAGTGTGGGAACTCAATTAAGAATTAAAAGAATTCCATCATAAAATTGTAGTTAACCCATCAAACCTTTAGGTACAACATATGGGTGGCATTAGAATCAAATCAGTCAACAAAAGTGTAATAGCCTAAGCCTCCCAGCTAGATTAAAAGTTTCAGGAAACCTGTATGGTTTGCACAGAAGCTCAGATACAGCAATGGTCAAGTTTCAAGAACAATTAAATCACAAACCTTTCAGTTTTCTCTACTTTTTTATTTTCCCTTGATTAAGTAAGACCATCCTAATCCTTACTATAGTGTTCTACCATCAGTTTCCCAGTAACTACGGAAGGAAATGTCCTGATCTGGGGAGAGGGTATCTCCCAAAAAACTGGCATGATGAGATCACACCAGCGAATCTTTAAAGATCTTGGCAAAATAAACAGAGAAAAAAGTTTTCAGTGTATGATTGTAAGTTAAATTTCGGTAACAAGACATATAAGACAAAATTACATTAAAAAAGTTAAATTATTCAAGATACAAAGGAAAGCAATCAGAATCATATTGAGCAAGAAAAATAGTGACATTCATCTTCTGAAAATAACCAATTACAATCACAACAATTTATTTGAGATGGAGAACTGATATGATACCTGAAGACTGATAAAGCTACAAAGGGCCTCGAACTCTGTTATTGCCAAGGCCATCTCAGGCTTGTGATTGTCATCCTTATATACATTTGGCAGTAATTTGTGCAGTGTCTTTGCCAACTCCTTATCTGGATGAGCCTGTATTGACAATGCTTTCGCAACTGAAAGTACCTAAGACGATACCAAACAATGAAAATCAGTCACTGCTGCCAAACGAAATCATAAAGTTAGGAGTCATGAATTTGATTTGAAAAAAGGAAAATCAGTCACAGAAACAAATCAGTACATACGATCTTAAATTCCCCACTTTAAAGAAGACAGAACAAACCCAACTTATCAAACTCTCACTCTAACACAACTCACAGCTAACCGTCCTAAGTCATTAGTGCCCATCCACTCAGCATAAGGCTTTTCCCAGAATTTCGACTAAACACCGTTGCAACTGTGGGTCATGGCCCACTTGGCCCCAATCATAGTTTTTAACAGAACAATGTGATCTTTGAAGCTTTTTGCACATCACTAAAGAATCTCCAAGATCATGAAGATTTCTTTTTCTTTTTGGTGTATTTTGAGATAATTATGCACAGGCTCACGAAAAGTGAGGGAATAATGGGACATTATAAGAATAGGAATATATTCTCTTCAAAAGCATTCAAAAGCCCAAAAAAAAAAAAAAATGGGAAAGAGACTGATGAAGACATTAGTATAAACTAAGGGATTAGAATAGAAAATTTGAAAGAAAATCATCTCCAGTCTAAATCATCTCTCTAGCTCTCTCTCTCTCTCTCTCTTTTAATTTTAAAAATAATAATTCACACAGATAAGCAAGAACAACCCTTGGTATATATTCTCTCAACTTCCTAATAGAAAATTTAATAAATTTAAGACTGAAATGTAAATGCTAGTAGCCAACCAACATTTTTTGACCAGGATAAAGTTTTACCATCAACAATGACCATCCACCATTCCAAACTTCAGATCAATTTAGTTTCTGAATTCCCATGAAGAATTCTCAAGTTGTAGGAGTTAAGAATCCATTCTAATGAATCAATTCCCATCTTAACATTCATAGTACATGTATATATTACAAGGCATATTATTCCCCCAAAACACCTACTTTCCCTTGAAAGATATACTTGAAAAAATAAAATAATACCAACCCAAAAATTTCAAAAAAATAATAATAAGGTAGGCAATAAACATTCTATAATTCTAAGCCTCAACTTCTCAATAGTAAATTTTACTAAAATTTCAAACAGAAAACACGATCATTACCAATCAACTTACCATTGTTGAACAGGTATAAGTTTTTACCATTAACAATGACCAACCATCTTCTACAAATTCATTTTTAATTCAGTTCAACAGTAATCAACTTCTGAATTCCCATCAAGAATTTCCAAGTAGCATGATTTTAGGAACTATTCAAATGAATCAGTTCTCACACCAATGTCCATTCATATGTAGCCAAAAGCACAATTTCAATTAAAAAAACATAGATACACACACACACACATACACACACATTAAAAATATAATAAAAAACAAAAATTTGAATTTGCAAAAAGGATTTTGCCAGGCGGCAAGACTTGCGACTCCATTCCAATTAATCAATTTTCGCTTTAATGGCCATTTCACATACTAACTCTGATTATCAGCCAAAAAAAGTTACTCCCTTTTGGAAAAACGCAGATACCCACATTAAAAAAAATAATAATAAACAAAAATATGGCAGCAAAAACATGAAAAGAAAACAAACCTTGAACAAGAAAGGGAGATCACAGCCCCAACGGTGTAAAACCTTATCACCAAGCACATTAGGATTCTTCAATATCCATGATTTCAAACTGACAATCTCACCACACCCACCATTCGCCGACGACCCGTTTACTACTGCGCCAGCAACGCCACCAGCACCGCCCTTCTTCGCCAGAAACGAGGGCCCAGACTCGTGAGTTCCCATCCAGAACTCGGCATAAGGCTTGTCGATATCAGTCCTCTTCCCAGAGTTCAACCCGTACAGCTTGGAAACGAGGGAGTCAGAACCGGTTCGGCCCCAATCGTATTTCTGGACGGAACACGTCAGCCTCAGCAGCCTCCTTGCAGCCTTCGAATCAGCGTCCATGGTACTGAATTTTCGAAGAAATGAGCAGACGGGCAGTCCTAAAAGAGTGTATGGGTAAATGGGTAATGGCTAGAATGGGGTGGCATTGCTGGTTTTTAAAGAGTTTGAAAGGGTAACAAGAGAGAGGGAAACAGCGTGTTGAAAGAGAGAGATTCGAGAGATTGAGTGAAGACGAAGTGGGCTATGCTTATTATGACTCTGACTCACTGTACAGTTTCCTTTTTCTTTTCTTTTTCTTTCCTTTCTTTCTTATCTTCCTATTTTTATATTTTAATTTTTTTCACTTGTCTGGCACGGAAAGGAACTTCTGACTTTATTTATTATTTTCTTGCTTTAATTAAAAAAAAAATTTCTTTTACTTGTACAGGAATTTTAGCAATTTTTGAAATTAATTTAATTTTCTTGCTTTAATTATAATTATTTTCTTTTACTTTTATGGGAATTTTAGCAATTTTTGAATTTAATTTATTTCCATTCCAATGAGGTTTGTTTAGATTCATGTAGATATCCTTCCAAATTTAAGTGGATTTTAAGCTTATGAGAATTTGTTTGAGCATTCTAAATTTATTTTTTCAAAAAAGGAAAGATGATAAATTAGTATCTGATACCACCTTTCATAAGAGTAATTTGGGAGTCGGTGGACTCAATTTATAAAATATATTGGGTGGTACAAGAGTCCACAGTTTGAATCCTCTAATATACGTGGAAAATATATAGTTTATAATTCTTGTATTCTTTAAAACAAGGGGAAAAAAAATCAATGCAGTTTGCATTTATTTGATTCACTTGTTATTTTCAAGATAAATTAGTCTATCATATTTTTTTGCGTGATCTAATTAATCAAGGGTCTATTAAAATATATTGACATGTAAATACTCTATCAGATTTCATGTCTTAATTAAAAAAAGAATTCACAATGAACTTCAAACTACATAATACCATATTCAACTAGATTTTGCAATTTTTTATTTTATATCTTTCACTTTTTTATTTTTATTTTTTTCATATTGCTGTTACTAATTTAAATAGTAATTAAAATTATTAGTGTTTGCGTTCCTTTTTTTTTTTAAATATTAGTATTTGTGTTAGGTAAAAGGAAAGCTCTAAAATCATTTAATTCTGAAAAATTGGTCCAAAGTCATTAATAGGGGTCATTTTCAAATTTCAAGACTTCTACTAAAAAATAGAGAATGGAGATAGAGACGGACACGTTAGATGACGGAATATGGATCGAGATTATCATTTCGTGCTTGCCGAGGATCCTACAAAACAAAGCTCGTTGGATTTCTCGCACCCCGTACAAGGTAACGCCGTATGGCAACGATTTTTGGTCGTTAATTATTTTGATTTTAGTAGGCGTTGGTCGGTCGGTGACTCGGTGGAGCCGCGGGGATCGTCTGTTAACGTGATAACATTTTTGCGTTAGTTGGAGTATGGGCAGTTACTTTTTATGGGTCCCATCACCGTTCATCACGTGGACCGAAGGCCCGCTGTCAACATCACGACCTGGCAAAAAGAAGTTTCTGATGGTAACTGCACGTGGCGGTATCATGGAATTTTGTTGTATTAATTGGGGTGTATATGCATACGCTGGCTTCTTGATTAATAAATATTTGACTTTGTTTTGAGTTAATTCTTTTATTAATTAAAATTTAAAAGCTAATAAACTGGAAAGCTTGCAGTTATTATTTTTTCAGGAAATAGTTAATATTAATGTGCACGTGAAGGGCCCACTCGCGGTCGCAGGGCGTGGCCACTCCCACGTTGCGCAATTGTAGCCCATGCAATTTGGCACTTTCTAGTTTCTACACATGAAAGTTGGGTGCGTCCAAAGACAACCTCCCTCCTGCTTTCACAAAATATTATTCGACCTTTTTTTTTTTAAATATTTGGTAAAATCATCTTTTTTTCACCAAGCGGCCGACGCTTTTATGGGCCAGCTGTCGGCCAACAATCTTTTGGGCCATTAGTTGGGCCTTGTGTTGAGGCTTTGTGTTATAATTTAGTTTTTAAATCACAATTATTATAAAAAAAATTATAATTATGAAATAAAAATTAATAATAAATAATACGTATAACTTTTAAGTAATATTTTAATAAAATTAGTAAAAGATAAGTGTGAGATCAAATTAATTTAATTTTTAAACTACAATAATTAATGTTTATCAAATATTTTTATGTCTAAATTTTTAAAATATAATTTTTCAACATCAATATTAAATAAAACCTAATATATTCTCGTCATTGATAATAAATTTAAATATTTATTTATGTATTTATAAGAGTAAATTTCATCAAAGTTTTACTCGCGGTATCAAAATTTTACTTGCGGTGCCACTCATACTCTACCGCGGCTACAATTGAGATTCAAATTTTGTATAGATGTTGGCATAACATTACTGAAATTTTAAAGAAGTGATAAATTAATGGATCCATGTTTCAATTTTGAAAAGTAAAGGGAATATTTTGAAATTTTTCCGTGGCCCTTCATTGCAAAATCCCCAAATTATTACCAAACTAGGGTTTTTGCTTTGGTCACTGTCAGTGGCGAAGGCAGTAGGCACCAACAATGGCTGACACTATCTGCAGGACACTGCGAGACGGAGGCTTAGAAGGAGAACACGCACCTGCTCTCACCATCAAAGACTCCAAAGCTTCACCCTTCGGTTTCGATGTATTTAATTACGTGCTTACCCAGCTGTCTAACTACATTTTGGCGGGAAAATCTCAGTCGAGGTCATTTTAATTCTCCCTACTTACAATGATCAATTTTATTTGTCTTTTTATATTAATCAAGCTTTCCTAATTTATGTTCTTCCTATATTTGTCAATATGCAGAGGCCTCGTTGTTGTTGCGTATTCTCGGAGCCCATCGTTTTATGTGGATTTGTTGAAGAGAAGAGGAATTGATATAGCTTCATCTCATGATTGGTGAATTATACTATTTTCACTTGAATAATACCTGCCTGAAGGCCAACTTGTTTGTCATTTTTTAATTACCGTGAAAAAAGAACGCGTTGGTGTTGATTTATAAATTGGTTTCCGTGGACTTCGTTACTGTTAGTACTTAAATGTAGAAGGTCTGTTTGGTACTCGGTAGTGTATTGCATTTAGTTTCCATATTAATAACAATGTTGTGGGGGATTGTGAATGGCTTTTGGTTTACAGGATTCACATATTGGATTGTTATACGGATCCACTTGGCTGGAAAAATTGGCTTATCGACAAGGACATCTCACAGGAAGCTTCATCTTTGTCTAGTTTTTGTCAGGATGTGAGAAATTTGGATAAGTTGTACTCTTTGATTATTGAACAGGGTAAAGGTAAATTTTCATTTTTTTTTTCTTTTGTTTGTTTGTTTAAAGGTCACTTTGGTTGCCTTACCTACGGAAAATAGGAAAAATCTTCTGTTCACAGCAGCTTTCTCTATAAAAGTGAAAGCCATCTTGAATACTTGATGATGAAGATAATTAGGTTCTGACGAGCATCTTTTGGATGTTTGCTTTTGCTTGTAGGATTGATTGGACAAGGGAAAGATCGCTTCTCTATTGCCATTGACTCGGTAATTCTATATGCAATAAATGTTAAAATCTTGTAAGAGTTGCAATTGTAATTGTTTTTAACAGTGTATCGAGCAGGTAACCACTCTCCTGTTAATTCTGATGAGCTTCGAGGAAGCTCACTAGAGTGTTTTGATTTGTGTTTCATGACAGATGTTGCTTTGGACATTTAGTTGCATCTACTGTCTTTTGCCTAGGATGTAGTTCAGAAGTTCGGATTTAAAGTGAATCCATTGTTGAGAAGTTTTATATTCTTCTGGTGGAACCTTCCCGGTGATTGAAAAGTTTGGAATTGCAGTTTGAAACCTTCAGAAAAGGAGCCCTTCCCTTTCCTGAGGTGGTGCCAGGAAACTTCCTGTCTAGTACAAAAAAAAAAAAAAAACAATGTGAAAAATAGGCTCAGCCAGAGGAAAGATGCGTAGGGTCTCAATTGAAAATTATGAGACATATCAGAAAGCAAAGCAAAGATCTTATGAGATTTATGGGCCTGTGAGACTTTGCATTTTAGGTGCAACCATGATGCTCAAACTAAACATTTGGGCAACTCACAAGCTGTTAAAGACCACTTCTGGAGTACTCTTTTGTCTTATTTTGGACAAGCATGGCATGGTCACATGTGAAGTGGAAGAAGTGACAGTCTCTTTGATTGTTATTCATTACTTTTATTCCCCAGCCAGTGAGAGGATTAGTGTCTCATGGGTCATGTTTAATGCAGTGAAAAGTATTTTTTAGACTAGGCAATATTTGTTTGAAATTCTAAGTATTATGTATACTATTTACTATAATGTGAGAATGAATCCTTCTTTACTGCAGTGAGTATCTCAACCTAGAACAGTTTTTTTTTTTTTAATTTTAAGGTTGAAATTTCGTTATTTTTTCTTTGTTAAAATTAATGATCGGATTAGTGTGTTTATTCTTGAATCTGTGCTTTCCTTTCTTTATAATTAATTTCATTTTAAAATATTCATTTAAGTTTTGCAAAAGCCTGTTTTGGTGATAATGGAAGTCATATTGGAATGAAATGGATAACTAATTACGAGCTCATGCCTCACACACTATCTCTGACATGTTTATCTTTTTATGATATTCTGATCCTTCATGCAATTAGTTTTAGAGTTTCCATATTGGCTATGGAGGTTTCTCAGCTGTGGTTTATACTATTGCCTGGTAAAAGTTGCTAGATGATTTTTCGTTCGAATTTTTTGTAGGAGTAGGAAAATGCTATTGCCCTTAACTTTTTTCTTTTAAGGGATTTTCAGTTTGGTAAAGAAATACTTTAGAAATTTAAAATGAAGGTGATGAAAAGTGCTATTTGATATATGTTTGTTAATGCTGCTAGTTTCTGGCTTTTCTTTCCAAATTATTTCTCTCTTATTTACTTCTGATGGGCTCTTCACAATTATTAGGTGAGCGAAATGGTTAGACATGCATCTATCTCATCCGTTGCAGGCATTTTAAGCAACCTCCGTAGCCACGGTATATGCATGATTTACCTCTTTTCTAAAGCTCTCTTTTTATTATACAATCTAATTGTTAGTCTAGCCTGTAGTTATTATTCTACGGATGAGCCTTTTTTTTTTTTTTGGTTGATGCTGCATTACTATTTCCTTCTTGTGAAAAACCACTAACTGTATTTTATCCTTTAAATTGATTAAAACCTATTTGTAGACCTGATATATACCTTTGGTGTTTGACTGTTAAAATTGTCAGTTGTATAGGAATTTCTGAAAGTTTTAGGTTTATGTGCTGCGTGCTTGCTTTTGATGCCATAGTTTCTCCATTGTTCTATGGCTGCAGATCAAGTTTCTAGTATCTTTTGGTTGTTACATTCGGACCTTCATGAAATCAAGTTCACCTCTGTTCTTGAGTATTTGTCCTCAATGGTCGCTAGTGTTGAACCATTCAATCAAGCTGCATTTGGACAGAGAGTTGATTTGGAAAACCTCTCTATGCTTGAACAGAACTTTAGGAAAGGAAAGTTTCATGTTCGGTTTAAGCGAAGAAATGGGCGCATTCGAGTTATGGTAATATCTATGTTTCTCTACTTTTGTGGAGAATGTGCTGATCTATTATACAGAAAATCAAGTTATATTTATTTTACTCCATTGCTAGTGTGAAGAAATACTTGTTGAGCTGGCAGGCATCAAATTTACACCAGTTTTGTCTGAAGATGAAATAATTAATCAACGCCTTTTGCCAAAGGTCAGTATTATAGCTTTATCTTGATTCTAGTGGATCTCTTGGACATCTCCTTTTCTCCTTCTCAGTCACTTTTGTGTGTACAACATAAACTTTCCCCATATGGTATTGGTTAACAGAAGAATGGTTCGAGATATATACATCAGAAGAAGAGCCAAAAAATTAAAAATTAAAAAAAAAAAATTGTGCTTGTATGTGCACGCACTTGCAAATGCATTTACTAATCCTAAACAGCTTCAAGCATGTACATGTTAGCAGCAAAAGAGTTAATATCCTTGTTTATTATTATTATTATTATTGTGATATTTACTTGTGCAGCGGTATGGTTTCGTTCAACAGGTGCAGTTTAATCTACAACTGTCAGAGGAGGAGCGAAACGAAAGGGCTAAGGTTGTGCTTCCTTTTGAGCACCAAGGTATGAGAACACTGAATAGAGATCGGAATTAGATTTTATTTTCAGTTCTTAGTTAAACAATATTTTCATTTTTATAATTATAAAAAAATGCTTTCAACTTTATTTTTTGTTATATCCTTACTTGACTTTTGTATATTAGAAATTTTTATTTTCTACAATATTAATGGTTCAGGAAATGGTAAACCTATACAAATTTATGATGGTCGAAGATCTCTGGGTGAGAACAAAGAGGAAGCACTTGTCTCAACTGGCAAATTGCAACCTGATGAGGACAGTGGCAAAGGTCAGATAATATATTTTCGTGATTCGGATGATGAGATGCCAGATTCAGATGAGGACCCGGATGATGATTTGGATATATAATGATATGTTTGAATCATTTTATGATAATGAATTAATGCCAGAACGCTGCAAATCGGTAAATATGAGAACACACTTTTTCGTTATTTTGTTGTCTGTGGCTAATCTTTTGAATCTAATTTATAAATTAAATCCAATTTTGGAAATCGATCCGAGTAATCTTCTAATTTATTTTTCTTTGGTAATTTACTGGAGGGAGACAAATTTTACATTGGGAATGGGAGCCACCATTTCCCAGCGCTAAATACTCTTGTCGTCAGATACTAAAATCTAAAAAGAATACCGCTATTGACAGTTTGCGGCACCCTCAAACTCCTCGTAGAATCCGTCTTTTACATTTACCATTTTAGTCATAGTTGAAAGTATGTATATAAAAAGGACAACGATCATTTCTTTACTGATTCACCTTTTAGTGAAGAGCCAAGAGCATCTAATAACTCCGCTATAAAGCCAGCAAAATCGCACGCCCGCTCTAATACTCAATCCCTAGTTGTAAGAAAGAAAATCTGACCAACTTTCAATGTGAAAAACATTGACAGGTTGGGTCACCTCTTTTACTCTCTTGTGTCGCAGAAAGTAGATTTTTGGGCTTGGTTGTTGTCGAAAGAAAATTCAATAGTGTCTAAAAAATCCCGATAACTATGAAGTTACAGTTTTAACCTTAATGAAAATTACAACAAGAGACAAAGGCATATATATAATTAATCCACGTATTTCTTTTTCTTAAATAAGAACTTTTTGACACCCTATTATAAGGTGTGTTTGGGATTAGGGTGCCGTAATTTTTAAGCTACAATTGTTGTGGAAAAAAATCTATAATTATGAAATAAAAGTTAATAATATATAATAAATATAAATTTAAAATAATAATTTTGACTAAATTGTAAAAAGATAATAAATTTTTCATCATACAAGTAAAAAATCATTTGAATATAGTTTCTAAATTACAGCAGATATTATTTACCAACAATTTTAGTAGTTTTTAAGCTATAGCTATCCAACCTCAATCCCAAACGCACTCATAATCTTCTTCCTTGCTGCTTGAACCTCATCGGCGTCATCACAACCGAGGTACCTCCTCGTCTCCAGCTACCATAAGATTTTCACCAAGACTTCGATCAGACCTCTCCTTTACACTCCCATTCTCACTTTCCACATCAGATTATGCATTTTTATAATGGGCTCCTAATGAGAGTGCAAGCTCATCAAAACGGAAAGAGCTTCGAATTGATTTGTGTTTAGAAGCTAATGGTAGGTAATAAATACTTTTGGCTTCTTGGTTATTTAGTTTCTTGCCGTAGTAAAACGCCAATAATTAAGCAACTATCAAGCGGAGGAACCAGAAATAAAAATAAAAATAGAAAGAGAAAGAGAAAGAGAATGTGAGAAATATTGGCATTATATAATCTCAAGACGCTGTTTTTTTTCTACTAGAAAAGATAATCGCTAAATAAAGGAATATTTTTACTGAACCCAAAAAGGGAAAAAAATTGAATGAATTTAAAAGAAATTAAATAAGCAAATGACACTGTTCAAAATGAATTTGAGCAACCAAACATATATATCTCTCCTAAACACTCGGATATCTTTACATAATCAAGGTGTCTAATAAGAATGCCTTCATCACCGTACTACGAATTAAAGCACTATTGATGTCAATTGTATACAATCAGTATTACTTTCCTATACAAAATGATCACAAAATACAATTGGAAACCCCACCCGGAAGGGTTCAAAAGAATGAAGTCATTAAGTTGGTGCAGCCAGAACACCCTCAGTATAATGAATCTGGTGGCGATGCTGTATAGAAGCAGCTTTGAAGAAATTTACCCCATCATAGGCAAAGAATACAGAGACACAAAGAACCTACTGCTGCTCTCTACAATATAAAAATGAAAATGGAACCACCCGCGTCTTCAAACCTGAAAAGAGAAAAGCTAGAGAAATTATATATATGATTCACTACACAGATTCTACGAAAGTTTCTATTTTATGATGAACATTTAAAGTTTAAGTGAATATCATTTAATGGTGTTTGCTGTGCAACTGCTAATCCACAGCAATATCTCAACTTTCATGCAGGACAATTGCATCTGCCTATTATTTTGTTACCATGTTACCAACCACACTACCTTAGTTGTAAAACAAAGTTGACAGAGGAAGTTGCTGACTCAGAGTCTCATCAAAAGCTATTTTACAACCTTATATTGCTCACCCAAGAGAGAGAGAGAGAGAGAGAGAGAGAGAGAGATGCTTAAAAGTTGCCATTGCATTGTTTCTATTAATTTACTTGCATTATTATATTTTATCAGAATCTAGAACAAGCATGCCTACTTAAAGCTTTCTGTAGCATAACCCTTAACTGCAAGCACTTTTTTAAAATTTTTATGAGCATAAATATCTATAAATTCAATTTCAATACAACGTAATTTGTCAACTGCTACGCAAAAATGCTCTGTAGCAGAAGCAGATATTACCTTAAGATAAGATGACAAGTCCAAGATACATGGCTGCACACAGAAATGCAAATGATATGATTCCCCTGCAATCATCATCGACAAAAATAAGCAATTGATAACAGGTAAGTGAAAATGCTTAATGTTAGAAAATCATACAGATAAGTCTCTGAATAATCAACTTTCATCTTGTCAAAGCTAAAATACTCACCAAATGACTCCCCAACCAACACCATTACAAGGGCAAGGACAAACTTCTGCAAACTTCTCAGCATCGCTGGAGTGGACTCTCCGAGATATCAGGTCATCATATATATCTGTATCGTTCATTTTTCACATTAAATTAAACATATTACAATTTGCAATTTTTTATTTCAATAACAGCCATTTGGTACAGAAAGGTAGTATGAAATACTTACCATAAACTGAAAACAAACTGTTCATTACACCTGTAATTTTCGGAATAGACATTAGCTACACTTCTTTTCACCAAAGAGATAAGAAATAAGGCACTTGTAAGTTCATTCAGGAGGGAAGAGAAGATACAACAGGATAAACATATACCGATAAATAGAATGACGTATCGGAGAATGCGGACACTTGTTTCTTCTTGCAAAACCCATATTACGGCGAGGAAAACAATGAATCCTAAGGAATCCATTTATAAATATTAAAAATATGAGCAGGGAAGCTTGAACATCATGAGAATGATTATGCATAGATCATTGTAAAGCACTCACCAATACAAAGTCCTCGAAGTGTCCACTGTTCGGAAAAATAGTAGTGAGAAAACAGAAAATTTTGGTACACTTTTACAGAATATTCAAGGGGAAAATATTCTCTGTTTATAAATATCTTACATTTTGGGCAATAAAGAGCACAATGAATAGAGCGAGAGCTAAACAACCCGCAGCGATTCTTGCAGTGGTTAGATTTGTTGATGCAAGTACCAAAGCCATTCCCCAGAATGATGAACCAAGATCTGGAAGCAAAGAGCAACCATAAAAACCATAAGTGACGTACCAAAGTTCACCCAATTGTAAAAGGATATAAAATATATATATCAGAACAAACTAGATTCCATAACTTAATGCAAAAACCGAAGTCTTGACTCTTTGTGGTTCGGATACAAAATTTCGACAGGCATAGCATTATTATTTTTGAGGGGGTGCCTTCTCTGTGTTTGATATCTTCTCAGAACAAGACAAAAGTCAAACAACTTTTGTATACAAGTCGGACAAGCCCCGAACACGTTGACACAGTGATTCAAACCTCACAAGAGGAGAAGAACTAAGGGAGAGGGATATATCAGAAAAAAAAAATTTAACTAATAAAGTCCACAAATACACATGTATGAAACATATGATAGTATCCATCAATATTTATCCACATATATATGCAATTTTACAAAATTTTCCCCCATACCTTGCTATATGGCATCATTATATTTAGCATCAACCCCTTCAAGTCATGTAAAATAGCACAAAAAAGTGGATAAAGCATCAAACAAATGAAGTTTTGGGAGAAAAGTGCATTACATCCTGCAGGTAAGATCAACCAATATATACCACCACGGGTTTGTGTTGCTCCACCCTCATTTGCATGAACCTGCATCCCTTCCACCTGCACAAAGAAGTAGATGAAAGTTCCCCGATTTATCATACACCATCCCCTTAAGACTGTTATGACTGCAAAGGAACTTTACCCTCAACCTTTGGGAGGCAATATACAAGATTCATAAATTCAGTTCTGAATGCTTCCTTAATCAAATCTCAGTTGCTAATCAACAACAATATATAATGAATGTATGTTCCAATGTTAGTTATTCCAAATAAAAAGTTGACAGTCTCTGGAGAACACTAGAACGGATGAGATTCAAGAGGCTTTACATTGTTATCATAATTAAGCAGCAACAAGAAAACTCATCTAAACTGACCGATCATAAATCAATAGTATTATCCAGGTAAAGCTGAATTTCTGACACATAATAACAAATAACAATGAAAAAAGCATAACATAGAGGAAAAAGAATTGGTCAAGCTGTCTTTGGTACTTGCTCAATATGAAAGAGGAATTTATGTACCCTGTAATCATATAGGATAGGAAAAAGAAGATTCTTACATCACCGCATGTGAGTTTACAGGCAATTGCATGACTTGCTTCATGCAAAAACACTGTAATGAGCTTGAAAGGCGTCAGTAGTATCGTTCTCCAGAGCTATGACAAACCGAAGCAAAAAACAGTTTACATCAATGGACCAGTTAAACATACAAATAAACAAACAACTACCAATACATTCGCATCACTCAATGAAAATTTGAAAAGGGAAATATCTAAATACTTTTCATATTTCGTATATCCGATGGCCAAAGGAATTGTATATACAACCCAATTGTGCTAGTGCTCCATTTCAATATAAAGATAGCAGATTCTTATAACATCGATCAACTAATTTCACATAAGACCACCGAACAAAAGTTTTGCCATTTCAGTTCAAATCATAATGACTTTGTGTACGAATGGAATACTCCATTTGTAGATCCACCGAGCAATTTAACAAGCCAAATTTTCTTTTTGTTATCAGACCAATTCAAGAAAGAACAAAAGAAATAAACAACACGTGATACAATATAAATATCAAGATTTTAATTCACTGCCCCCCGGACTTAAGCCCAGCAAAAACAACCCTTTTGAATCAGTTGACATAGACATTCAAACAAAAGCTTCGAAATTTGACTCCTATTTTTCTTGAGATCTTCCCAAGAAACAAACAAGAGTTGAAAAGGAACGTATAATGGGAACAAAAAGAGAGAAACTTACAGCAAGAATAACAACAGTGAAGACACCAATGGTCACTAAAAACCTGACCTGGTCACGGTTACAGCAATTCTTGAGCTCCCAGTTAGCGTTATCCACCATATTTGTATTGCCTTGTCTCTCTCTCTCTCTCTCTCTCTATCTCTCTCACTCACTCTGCTTCTCCAACCCCCAACACAAACACCCGTTTCTTGGGCTCAAAATTTCCCCCAAAATGCAAAAGAAAGTGAAGGAATATTAGAAAAGCACCTAAAAAGAGAAACTGTAAAGGCAACGAAAAATGGGAATTTGGTTAATTTTTTGAACGTGTAATAACAACTGTGGAAATGTCAGAGAGAAAGGGCCGTTGCGTGTAAAAGATATTTTAATTGATGATTGTTTTCGTTTGGGGTTCATATGACTGAGTCAGTGATTGGATAATTGCCTAAGCGGGATGCCCTCTTAGTTTTTTTTTGTCTTTTCCAAAATATTTTTTTCTTAAAATTTAATAAAAAATTTTACTTTTTTTTTAGTAAAAAAATTTACTTATCGTAAATAAAATAAAATGAAATAAACTGATTTGACATGCCCAGATCTTTGTCGTCACTTCTTGAATTTGGTGGGTTTAACAGCTCAGCTTCTGCCTTTGTCGACCTTTTTAGTTGCAGCAACCAATTGAAACTCGCCATGTCAGCAATTCATGGAAAAATTTTAGGTAGCTGGCCGTTGGAGAATGCAGAAAAGTATTGGGAGCAACAAACCACATTCTCAAAACTCGGAAGTTGAATCCTTCCCATCTATGAACATTTTCTTTTTGCGAAATTTTAGAATATTTAATATGTATTACAATCAATTGATATATATATATGATAAGTGTAATTAAATTTAATACAATCACTATTTATATGATAATGGTTCAAAATAAATACACACATATCATAATATTATTACTTGTTATATGGATGACATAGTACCTCAGATATATTTTAAAATATCTCTTTCTTGAGATATGTTTACAAAATTAAACAAGAGGTTTTTAGTTTAAATATGATAATTTTGATGTTAAATTTATTTATGTTGTAGTGAAATTATCTCATGATATGTACAAGAGCAATAGTAATGCACTTACAAAATTGAATAAAATTTATATTTTAACTCTTGTGATACTATTATGAATTCATCAGTCCATTTAAATGAGAAATCATAATGCTCAATAATTATTTATCACATAAGTCATGGTATCCCATTACATGTCACATCAATTAGAATATAATATGTGTATCATAACGTTGTAAGCATATAATTATTGTATGTAACATCTAAATTTGCCGATGTATCTCCATAGTTCAAAAACAGTACTGTAATACTAACTTATGTAGTTTGACTGTTTGAATATAAAAGAAATTTAATATTCTTTCATATCTTTTCTTTCCTACCTTTCCATCGTTTCCAATGCCCACCATCCTAACAATGGGCCTTTGGCCTAACGGTGAACATATACTCTCACAGTTAAGAATGATTGTGAGGGTAGGGATCCGAGTCCTCATGAACTAAAAACTCCCTCAATTAAGCATTATGCATGATTATATGGAGTTTATTTGCAAGTCTTTCTCTATTGCGAAATGCGAGTGGAGTAGTGACATCTCTCGTCTGTGAGGGTTACTTGTCTGGGCATGTATTCCATAAATTTAATGTAATAATGTAAGTCTCAATTATGTATATCTGATTGTAAATATCAGTGTAATGTCTGTTGTAATAGCGGTTGTAAATATTTGTGTAATACAGTAATTTGATGTGTAATCAGTATTAAAAAAAAAAACCCCCACCATCCTAATCTCTTTTAATCATGCCGAATAAAAGCTATATAAACAGTAATGGTAAATAAAGACATTAATTCTTGCAAAATTCAAATTCTTACACTCCAAAATGAAATAAGTTTTTGTCTCCACACCAATAAACTTGTGTGTGTGTTCTAAATGATTGAATTGGTGGGCCGTTTGTGGGTCTAACAGTAGAGCCCATAAAAATAAAAGTTGATTCAATGTTGTCTAGATTGAAGTGAAAATTTTAAAATTGAGAGTGTGAAGTATGAGTGGAAGTATAATTTTTACTTACACTAAAATAAGAGCGTCGATTGCCAATCAAAATTTTAATTATATGTTTACTTTATGGGTCATGCTAAGTTACAGCTTCAATAACTTACAACGCAACCATTTTGTGTAAGTATGGTAATAAAAGTAGGGTCAACACCTTTTAAAGAGTTAGGGTGCAAGTTACTGAAACTGTAACGTAGCAAAAGCCTTACTTTATTTTGGATTGAAAATGAATTGCCACAAATTATAGTTCTACACTTATGTAAAGGAAAAAAAATCCACTATTTATTTTACCTCAAGTATATAACAATAAAACTATAAAAGTAAGATATGTAGGTAGATCAACTCATTCAGTTCCCATTAAAATAGGATTCACACAAGTAAAAGCGTTTATTGTTCGTTGGTTATGAGGGATATCCTGGTGGATATCTTCAACAGACGAGTAAGGAGTTTTATTAGGAATCTTCAAGGGTGTTTAACGCTCAATAAAAGAAACATATATTGTAGGGCCTAGCTAAGATGGGATGCTCAGCCCACACGTAAATATTTCTCATGTAAGTGTTGCTATTGGCACACCACTACTTTCCTTAAAAAACCCCTTTTCTTGCCGCACCCCAAAATAAACTGATGAATGCAGTGTGATTTGAAACTCTGGTTTATTTCCGAAATTAACCCCCTTCGTCATCTTTAACAAATGAACAACCCCCCCCCCCCCCCCCCCCCCCCGGGCGGCAACTGCAACAATTTTTGTTTTTTTTAACTAGCAAATACTTCAAATTGAAATTGAAATGAAACCCACTAGAGTGTCATCAAGTCACTATGATAATAAAAATAAATACCCTTTAAAAGCAAAAAAAAAAATCTAAACATTTAAGTAATTAAAATTCCATAACAACATCTACTCTTCAGCAGCTGATTCACCTCTTTATTTGTTATGCTTCCCCATTCCTTTGATCTTGTGATAGATATAAGAAAATATACTTTTTTGTTGATTTTTTATACTAGCTAACTAGATCGAATTATATATTTTTTTTTAAATGCGAAAAGTAGGAGATTGGATTGAAAACCAATAGTTGGGGATAAAATTTAAGACTATAAAAGAAAAAGTGAATCGATTTATTGTAGATTAAATCAATAAGATTAGTTTTAAGAAATGAATGGATACAAATAAATAAGTTCTAAATATAAATCTGAAGGATGAGAATTTAAAATCTAAAAAAGGAAAAAAAGGTAAAGTGATGAGGGTAATTTTGAAATTAAAATGTGATTTTTGAGAAGTGATGTATATATAAAAATATTTAAGCGGTGCACTCAGAAAAGGGATTTTTTCAGGAACTTAGAGGGGTGCCAATAGCTCCACTCTTCTCATGTTGAGGAAAGATGATGGCATGGGCATGGTGGTTTCTAGGGCCCGCTGAAGCCTAGTTGCTAATACCTCATGCCCTTACGTTACGTGGGCCACGAGATCAGGTCACTCGTGGGGTCTTGGGCAGCCGCACTTTGAGACCTATTAGAAAAATGAATACGCCCACAAAATTAATAAGTGAAGCCAACTAGTATGAGTGAATGATGACTTGGCCCAAACTAATCGAAATTATTGGCAATCAATAGTGGAGACGGAACCAATAAATGCAAGTAGGTAGCAGAGTAGTAGTTTCTTCAATACGTAATTTTGATGCAACACTAACAAATAGTTAGATATCTCCTTAATCACATAGGTAGAATAAGATAGCTCCCCGATATTAAGCAATCATATAAATTTAGGCTCTATTATAAGAAAAGTTTTATACTACATCAATAATACCACAACCAATTAATGTATATATGATAAGTATATTTAAATTTTATATAACCACTAATTACATGTTGGTTCTTTAAATAAATACACACATTTCATAATATTATTTATTTATTATATAACTGATATAGTACCTAAAAAGTATTTAAAAAATTTCTCCTATTATAATATTTGAATTATTCTATTAAATTTTTAATTATAGTTATCAGCATTTTTATTGACATATCAGGGTATCAAAAAGGGAAAAAAACTGCCTACTATTGGGGACATTAATTGTTTATCTTTAGCAAAATACATTTGAATTCAAATCGTCATTGTTGACAGGCATTTATTTAGTATTCACACCAATTCTCAAGTGGGCGCGCACAATCTGCAAACTACATAACGTTTTACATTTGACATTCAGCCTTCCTGAAATCAATCATTATTATGAATCTGAATTATGACCATCACTGTTCATACTTTGCCGCGTGAAAAAATGTCGCAAGGCCTTTGACATCAATTATTTTTCTCACGTCATATTGAAATTGTCTTAGTACTGCTTTCTTTTATCACATTTTAAGCAGGTCGTAATACGCAAAGCCAGCCATCTATGACAAAGTCTCTTGAACTAGCTAGCTAGCCAGCAAGGACGGCTTAAGCAATATTTATATAAACCCTCTGTTCATTCTCAAAATACACTCCAACATTTATTTATCGAACACCAAATTGCCATCATTAGCCCTGATAGCACGCCATTACAGAGACCTGTGTTTTTAGTGAAAAAATCGCCTAGACCTAATCACTGCAACCCACTTCTCAGGAATTTCGAATACTGATAGTCTGATACCTTTTTCTTAAAGGCTGTTTGAACTTTTTCTGAAAGTATAGAATGGGTTACTTCAGGGCTATAGTGCTTGATACTCGAACATTGGCTCTGGGCGTTTTCTCAATCTCTTATTACAACCGAAAAATGTTATTTCAACTCCTCTCTTTTCTCTTCATCTTCGCATTCATTCACCAAACATCCGCAGAGGATGATCCTCGAATAAAAGTTTGTGATTCTTCAACAAACAACACACTCGACTCCGCCTTCTCATCCAATCTCGGCATTGCACTCAAAACACTTCAAAACAACACTGCCCAAACCGGCTTCAGCTTCACCACAATCTCCGCCTCAAACTCCTCGCAGTCCGTCACAGCTCTCGCCCTCTGCCGCGCCACCATAACCGAATCAGAATGCCAAGAATGCATGGACTCAGCCGTACTCAGCATCCGCCGCGTGTGCCCTGACCAAACCACGGCTCAAATTTGGCATACCTATTGCATGATCCGCTACTCTTCTCGTAACTTCATCGACAACGCGGATAGCTCACTTGCGTTTTCATTATTCGACCAGCGTGAGGTTCCTAATCCAACCACTTTCGACCAAACAGTCAATAGTCTTACTGTAAACCTGGCAGTTCTGGCGGGAAAATCTGGTAAGAGATTTGCGGTGGCGAAAATGAAAGTTATTTCGAGTGATATTTATTTGTATGGTTACGTTGAGTGCACAAGGGATGTTAATGGTGAGAGTTGTACAAAGTGTTTGTTGTCATTGAGAAGTTATATGATGACTTGCTGTTCAGGAAGATGGGCCATTTGGGTTGGCGCCCCAACTTGTAGTGTTCAGGTTAATTTGGATCCTGTCCATAAAGATTGGGAAACTGCGGTGGATATTAGCACGTTGTTGGCACCGGAAATGCCGCCCGAATCGGAAACGGAATCGGAGACCGGAGGTAGCCATAGGAAGCTGATATACTTGAAAATTGGAGCAGTGGCTGGTGTAGGCGGCGCTGTGATGACAATCATTGTTGTGGTGCTGATTGTTGTGTTGACGAGGAAAGGGAGATCTATGCGATTTGTGGGAGATGATGCTAATGCTTTGAGGAATAACCAGGGCGTTGACATGAGATCTTTCTTGTTCGATTTGGATGTTTTGATTGCTGCCACTGATAATTTTTCTACTAAAAATATGCTTGGAAGGGGAGGATTTGGTACGGTATACAAGGTAACTTTTTTATTTTTAGGTTTACCATCTTACACTCATTTTGTATTTGACTTGACATTTTGAGATCCATTGATTGATCGATAGTTAATTTAAAAAAAAAGTAATAATAAGAAGATATTAAGATGATACTCATAAACTATATATATAATTGACTAATAATATATATCCGTCACCATATCCTTAATTCCTTGTGAGTAGAGAATGTATTTTTTATTTCTTCTGTACATGCAACATTTAAATCTAGTCCTAATTTCAAATCAACACCTAATTTAAATTCTGCATGCACATATAAGGTTTAACTTTATATGTACTGTTATTTTACAAATGTATACCAATCACGACCTTATAAAAATCAACAGAAAGATAATACCAACATTGAATCTTAATGGGCGCGTTAGATGTAATTATATACAACTAGTAGTTAATAAACTTATTTCATGCATGAAAAAGGGGAAAAAAAATACACACACTTAATTTATAGTTTTATTAGTTGATTGTAGGAATAATGTATATCCTCAGTATTTAGTGATCCGGGCGCATTGTTCTAGCAGTCTTCCATTACCTTCTTATCACGTGTGTCATTTAGTTAATATGAGAGATTAACAAGTTAATGGGAAGAGAGCAATGGTGGAGACTCCTTTAAGTGGTACTAGTACAGTTGATTAAGAAACCCATTACTCTGCATTACCAATATTAATGGATTTCAAAACAAAAATATGGCGGCTTTGGCCACTAGGAATTTAACAATGAAGATTGGTCAAGGGTTGGCTCACCCAATTTGGATTTTTTGTCTGCTCAACTGCATTTGCATTGACGTCCATATTAATTATAGTGGTTTTCATGTAGTTATCCAAAAATCGATGTATCACATTCACATTAATATCTAGGGGTGGGTACGGTTCGGTTCGGTTCGGATCGAAATTAAGTAAAACCGATTTAAATCGGTTATTTTATAAAAAGAACCGAATAAAAACCGAACTCAAACGGATCTTTTCGGATCGGTTCGGTTCGGTTTTTTTGGTTCTATGCCTATTGGGCCTATTTTGAAATTTTAAATTTTTAGCCCATTATGCCTCATGAATGTAATAATTTTTTTTCAACAATTAATTCATCATAATTTCATTACAAATATTAACAATAAATACAAAGTATTCAAAACACATTTTATCACTAATATCTTACTAACTACTAATAAGGTACTCACAAAATATGAAATATTAAAATTTCAAAATACATAACCAAACTCCAATACTCCATCTACATAAACATAATCATAATGTTGTAAAGACAAATAAAAATAACAACAATTACAACTTACAACCCAAAATAAAAAGAAAATTTAGAAACCAACGCCAACAACATTCTCCCATCTTCACCCAAAAAAAAAAAAAAAATTACAAACAAACGCCAACAACATTCCCCCATCTTTATCAATATCAACATCAACTTTAGACATTTTCCAACTCAATATTTGGATCTATAAAAAAAAATTTAACACATGTCGATTTGAATAAAATCTAAAATTAATTCGATTTTTCGGTTCAGCTGAGTGAACCGAATACCGAACCGACATTTCGGTTTTTTTTACAAATGATATATTTCAGTTTTTTTTTAAATAAAAACTGGTCCGAATTAGAAAAAACTGCTGGTTCGGTTCGGTATTTTTAAGATTACGGTTTTTTTGCTCACCCCTATTAATATCCGGGCAGTGTGCTCTCGCAATCACAATAATGCTCATTGATATAATTGATATTTCCCACGCCGGCACGTCATTCGAAATCCCATTTAATTGACCATGCATCTGCATTAAATAGAATTTTTGTTTTTTTGTTTTTGTTTTGGGTCGTAGTTACTTAGAAAAATAGCAAGTCGAATAAAGATTCAGTTTTTAATTAGTATGCAAATATTTCAGGGAAGATTGCAAGACGGAAGAGAAATTGCGGTAAAGAAACTCGCAACTAACTCAATGCAAGGCAAAGAAGAGTTTGAAAATGAAGTGAGAGTATTATTGAAAATGCAGCATCGGAATCTAGTGCAGTTGTTCGGATGCTGTGTTCAAGAAAGAGAAAGGATTCTGGTTTATGAATACTTACCCAACAAGAGCCTAGACAAATTCCTCTTCGGTATTATATATTTCACACCTTAAGTTTATCCTTTTTTTTTTTTTTTACTGTTTTATCTTTATTGTGGAAAAACTCACCGTTAATCAATAAAAATTTCGACAAAGAACATGGGATTTTGATAATTTTTTATTGTATATATTTTTGTCAATTTTTTTAGTCGTAAAAAATGTGGACCTCCATTCGAAAGGAGACGCCAATCAATTGAGCAAAAGAGTTGTCGGCTCCACTGTATTTAAATCTATCTTTTTTGTCTTGTTCGCTGGCAGATAAGAGTAAGAGTGCAATTCTTGACTGGCCAAAGCGTTTAAACATTATAATGGGAGTGGCACGAGGGCTTCTTTATCTTCATCGAGATTCAGTACTCAGAATCATACATAGAGATATTAAAGCAAGCAACATCCTACTTGACCACCAAATGAATCCGAAAATTTCAGATTTTGGCTTGGCCAAGCTGTTTCATGATGAACAAAGTCGTCATAGGACTCGTCAGATTGCTGGAACATTGTTAGTAAATGCATCCACGAATTTAGTATATGATTGTTGGTACATTCATTAATTAATTGCACTACCTTTCAACATAATTTGCTCATGTATTTAATTACTTTGCAGCGGCTACATGGCTCCGGAATACGCTATTCGAGGCTTCTTGTCAGTGAAGAGCGATGTCTTCAGTTTCGGGGTGCTATTGTTAGAAATTATAAGCGGGAGAAAGAATTATGATCGGCAATTGGAAGCAGAAAACCAAGAACTCCTCAAACTTGTAAGTAGATTAACAATATTAATGTTCGATGTTCACAGAGTTATATGCGTCCATGTAATTGTGCTTAATTAATTAATTTGCTTAATTATATATATATGTTGCAGGCACGGCGATTGGAAGAAGAAGGGAGGCTAATGGAATTGGTGGATGTGACGATTGGTACATATCCTGAGGAAATTGCATTAAGATGCATGCAAATTGCATTACTTTGCACAGAGGACTTCATCGAAGACCGCCCAACGATGTCTGCTACATTGTCAATGCTTTCTAATAGTTCAGTCGCAATACCTTCGGTAACAGAGTCCCCTGATCATTACGAGGGTGACGATGATGATAGAGACAATGCCGGCAGACGCGAGCAGTTTACCAGAAATAGTATTACATTTTCATTACAAGATGGCAGGTGATCATTCTAAAGAATGATTAATTTGTGATTGGGGTGCTGTAAAAAAGAATTGTAATTATGAAATGAAAGTAGATAATTTATATAGTAAATATGATTTAGATAATATATATAGTAAATATGATTTTTAAATAATAATTTCAACAAAAATAGTAAATATATTACAAATCTTTTATCATACAATTTTCAAATTAAATTATGCTGGTTTCTAAGCCATAGCTCCTGATATTTACCCAACATTTTTAGATTGTTATTTTTAAACTACAACTGTTCTATTTATACATCAAACAAGGCTTAATTTGTTAAATTTTGAATTTACAATTATCTACGACATATAATATGAATGTGAAAGAACAAACGCTGATATATGTAGATCAACAATAACTTCTACATCTCCAAAATTGGTAGTTCATGACATATAAAATTGAAGCGGCAAAAAGATATATATAGCAAATGAATTATTAATCATAATATATGATGGAGATTCATTGTAAATTACACTGTCAAGGGACAAAATCAATTACACTATGTAAACTACAACATATCTAAGGGAGATTGTCAGTTTCCCCAAACCGAAATCAAAATATACTGCTTATTTATCTACTGTTTTTATAATACCGCATAGTTCATGACATATAAAATTGAAGCGGCAAAAAGATATATATAGCAAATGAATTATTAATTATAATATATGATGGAGATTCATTGTAAATTACGCTGTCAAGGGAGAAAATCAATTACACTATGTAAACTACAACATATCTAAGGGAGATTGTCAGTTTCCCCATACCGAAATCAAAATATACTGCTTATTTATCTACTGTTTTTATAATACGGCAAAAAGATATATATAGCAAATGAATTATTAATCATAATATATGATGGAGATTCATTGTAAATTACACTGTCAAGGGACAAAATCAATTACACTATGTAAACTACAACATATCTAAGGGAGATTGTCAATTTCCCCATACCGAAATCAAAATATACTGCTTATTTATCTACTGTTTTTATAATACCGCATAACTCCCATAGCACCATACTTTTACAATATTACCTTTATTTTCAAATACATTTATATTCATATTGATTATAAAATTAAATAAATCATATACATTGAAATTAAAATAAAAAGATTAGTTACTAAAATAAGCCATATAGATTTCAGTGTGAATAAAAAATTAATAATAAGAAATTTTCTTGTATTTTTTTTTAAAAAATTATCATAACTATTATTTTATATTCCCAAGATAAAATATCAAGTAATGACCCATTTACCCCATTTTTCCCTTAAATTTTTTATCCCAGCGGGATTTTTAGATATTATAAAAACAATATGAAGCAAGTGGTGTATAATGATTTCATTAGAGAGGAAACTAACAATCTCTCACAAAAGATATTATTTGCCATCCGAATTTATTATTTTTCCCCTAGTGCATGCACTAATACAATTTATAAGGTTAATTTGAATAATATAAGTACTAATTAGCAAAATCAAACATTTAATTAATACCTAAAAATGTTAAATCAACAACTCCACTCTCTTCTCTCAATCTTCCCTTTTACTTTGGTTCATCTAGCTTATGCACTTTCGGATCCAAAATTTCACTTGTGTGATTATACTAGCAACTACACGTCCGATTCAATCTTCTCGGCAAACCTAAAATTTGCACTCAACACACTACAAGACAACACACCTCCTACAGGCTTCAACACCACAACATCTCTACAAAAAAAAAAAAAAAAAAACACAAAAATCATTAAAAGACAAGAAAAAGTTATACTAAAAAAATAAATTTATTCACTTTAATTAATTTTTTTTGGTACAATTATCTACACCCTCATTGTTCTATGTAGTTTTATGTGTAATTTTGTGTCATCAAATAGCATAAAAATATCTTTCTAATTTTATTTTTATTATTATTATTTTTGGTTTTTGGCTTGGTAATCAAAGGCATGGACTTTAGCAGAAGGCGGCAAGGTAATAGAATTTGTGGATGAGACAATGGGTTCATTTGATGAGGCAGCTGCATTAAGATGCTTGAAAATTGCCTTCTTGTGCGCACATCAATGCATTCAAGATCGTCCAACAATGTCATGTACATTCTCAACGCTCCCTAATTCGACAATTACAATACCTGCGGCAGCTGGCCGGCCTGTTATCGGGCTGATGGAGATGACACAACCAGCCGGAAAAACCACTTCTCCACTTGTTGTGTATCTATTACAGCATCTATAACATCCCATGGAAGATGATATTGTTAATTATTTCTCTTAGATATACAGTATCATTGAAGCGTTGTGAATATTTCTAATTCAAATTAAGAATTTTTTTAGGTCATTGTTTGAGTGCGAGCAGCAAGAGTTGCCATCGAATAATTCTTTACTTTAATCCCACCTAGGCACCCTTCGTTGTACTTAAAATTGGGATACTATATTCCTTATTTCCTCTTATGAAAAATAATATCAAAATAATAATCCGATATCCCCAAAAGTCAAAAGCTAGCTTAGGAGACTGAGAACACAATGTGAACTTATCCTTCTGAAATATGATTGCTCATCAACTCAATCACTCCTTAATATTAATTTTGCAAAATACTTTCAGCAAGGGCCATTTCTTATCCCCATATATATCCCCATCGAAAAGGCTTTTTTTTTGGGAAAATTGCTAGGGAATTTGATAAGAAAAATATTCCTCCTTCAAACAAATTTGGATGACGGTTTATTCTTTTGATATTATTTTCAATATTTGGTTTGATCATATCTTTAAATCCACTTTAAAACATTTATTTGAAAATTTTAAAAAGTAGCATCTATCAAAAAAATAACTTGTAATGTTATATTTAGTAAAATCGTAAAAAGATATTGTTGTTTAAATTTTTCATAGAATTGTTATATATCCACCATGGATGATTGAAGCAGCATTATTTGAGGACTGATTTATGTGCAATGTATTTTTGGTCCAATATGTCTTTTGTGCTTCTTTTAGGAGTTTGGTCACATGGCAGCTGGCCAAAGCTGGAAAAAGAGACACAAAATAAAATAAATGTCTGGATAGAAATTAAAACTTGTAAAGTGTTCCTTGGCCCCATTAGGCAAACGGATCATTCTGCTTTAGTTCATCAACCACAAACAATGAAAAGAAAGAATAAAAAATGGGGAGGCAAAAGTATGTCCCCTTTCTCATTTTTATATCTCAAGATAATACTATTATTTCAACATCAATCAAAACATGGATTGTAAAATTTGAAAACTATGTCATCTACGTATGTGTATACATAGTTGATGATTGAATCTTGGGAAATATTTGTTGTTCGAATATTATAAAAATTGATGTTTAATCTCTCATTTATAATCGAGTTTTAACCGTATGACTTTCATATTGATACTTCAAGTTATATAATTTAACTTGTCATCTGGGTGAGGTGAGGGTAAAAAATTTTATTTAAACTTTACCTACTCCGCTTTTTTTTTTTATAACAATTTATAGATAACAAAAGGTTAAGGTTTTATTACTATAACATTAAATAAATATTATTACATGCAAATTAATTAGTTGAAAATCTTAAAACTATTAGGGTAAAATTTGGATTATTTCCTCCGTGAATTGACTATCTTCAAATTATCCCCCTTTACTTTTGAAAATTTCAAGTTGCCCTCATTTTTATTCGGGAGAAATGGGGTTCGGTTGATAATTTTTTTTATTAACAAAAATAGAGAGTAAATTAGGATTTTTAAAAATAAGAAAGGTAATTTACAGATAATCAATTCACGAGAGATAATTCAAACTTAACCCAAACTACTACCCCACCACCGCCTTTATTTTCAATTTTCAGATTTTAAGTAGGAAAAAAAAAACTGTTTAGAATCTTCAATTTGAAGTTTAAATTATTCAATTATTAGATTAGACACATAAATATTTTTGGATTCCGTTGTTATCCAAATCTTTGAACATGTGATTTAAAATAATTCAGAAATAGTTTTTCATTATCTAATTATTAGATTTCCTCATTTTTTATTGAATATATGATTTGAAATTATTGAGAAATAATTTATTCTCTAACTGTTAAATATTCTCTATTCTCTTATATACATTTATTTTTAACTACTCACATACATGGGTTATTTACATATTCGTATATAATTAACGAAAGAAAATCTTTCTCTCATATTTACAATAAAAGAAACTCATCAGTACATCCTAAATATTGATGTATCATTTAACATGTTAAAGGTAAAATGTTGAATCATATATTGTGAAAAACTATCATTCATTCATTAATAAACACACAATTTGAAATACATTAATTCTTCTTCACATCACTTCCATGTATGGGAGATTATGATTTCAGATTAAAAAAATATATTATTTTTTTATGTGTTACACATTTGATATTTACAAAATATATATCTTTATCTACGAACGGTTAATCAATAACCATCCCTCAATAAATGAGCTCTTAATTAAAAATCACAACCAAAATAAGGTGCGACTTTAAATTAAACAAACTAATACTATTTATATATGAAGCATTAGGTACAACATGTAACCATTTTAAGTATCCATCACATTTATGTATGCACAATGCCAATACTAGGTACAACGGTCAGGGTATATTACTTGTGATAAAATGTAGGTGAGTCGTTTTATATGCATGGTTGATGATGATCGTGTTTATTCAATCATCTAATTCAATATGCTAAATTCATTGAAATTATTATATTTTAGCTAATTGTATTAGCTCTTAAAGAACCTTAAATATGCAGGAGAACTGGCGTGCATACATGCTAAAGATCTTAGATAATTATTATGACTTGATTGAAAGTGGGTCAGCACTCAACAGTCTTGACTGTGGTTTTAACATAAGGTAATTACGATCTAATTCAAGCATAATTTGCCAGTCTCTTTCAGTCCTCACGCAGTCACTTTTTGCTTTTTGATATTTGACTTTTATATAGATATGTGGGGTGCCTCAACCCCATGGCATAGGAGTTTTGAAACACAACAATTAACTAATTAGAAAGCAATCAGTCCAATACCTTGGCTTTTAAATTTCTGCAAATGGTTATATGTAAAAGGGATTAAGACCATTTGAACAATGGAGTTAAACAGAAAAGAAAAATGATAAGAAAGATTTCAGGAACCTTGCAAGGTGTGTGCTTGCATGACATTGGGAAGTTAGAAAGATTTGGTTATATTTTTCTTTTTAAATTTCTCTAAAATCCTTTTAAAACAAAAGGTCAAAAAAACACACACACACACAGATTGACTTTAATATACATATTTTCAAATTTAATAGTATGTTTTAGCTAGATATTAATTTAAAAAGAAAAATGAGCTAATATTCTTCCATATCACTCGGTTTAACAAATTTACAACCTATTAAAGTTAAATAAAATAACCTTTCATTGTTAGTATGACCCCATTTGAAAGTTGTTTTTTCAAAAGCATTCTCAATTTGAGTATCTTTCTTTATATAATTTGAATAATAGAAGTTAAGGTTGACTTGTTTTTTAAAATATTATTTTTTTCCTCAAGAACCATTCGCTAGACACAGATAGTTGGCAAAATTTTGAAATTTTTTTATACATATGTACTTTTATTTATGTATGGTTAAGATTTACTTAATTATTATATTTTTATTTATTAACCATCAATTATGTAAGTATATTTGTTTAGATTAAAAATGAGATGAGGAGAGAATTTTGATCCCATATGATAAATCACTTCTACTCTTTTACGAATGAATATGAATTAATTATAAGTTAGTGATGAATTTTCTTTCAAATATTTGAAAATAGATTTTATTAGTTTTAAATCCATACATGACATTATGCATCGGCCAAGAGTTAAAGGAAGTTCATCACAGTGAAGTAGATGGGCACCCACTAAAATTATATATACAATATATATTTGTAATGTAATTTTCTTTTTTGAAAAAAAAGAAAAAAAGAAACAGTCCCATAATCCTGCTGATAATCTCCATCCACGTCAGTGGAAACATGCCTTCCTGTATCTTGGTAGCTCTCAGTATATTATTGTTTCTCCATTTTGGCCCTTCAACTAACGCCACCGAGGCCGCCCTTTTCTCCTTAAAACTCTCTTCACTTCGCTCTTTAATTATCTCTTCACATCTCAAGACTCTCAGTCTCACATATCTCCCTCTGCATTAATCTCGTACTCGTTTTGTTCCCAAGTCCTTATCTTCAATCTCAATAGCATCTTAGTATTCATTAATTGTCTTCTTTAAAATAAAACACCATCTTGGGCATTTGCGGTTGCATGTTCTCGTAGCCTTCTTTTTTTTTTTTTGTGTAACAGTGTTGAAGAAATATCAAACATGGCAGTTGAGCTTGAAAGTTCTAATATGAGTCCAAGAATTTCATTTTCTCATGATTTTTGTCAGTCTGATTTTATTCCTGTGGAGCAGCGGCAACAGGGGCAACACCTCATTAGATCCAACTCCACAGGCATTGATTTTGATTTCTGTGTTCGCAAAAGCTTTGATCAAGAATCTTCATCAGCCGATGAGCTCTTCTCTGATGGAAAGATTCTTCCTACGGAAGTGAAGCAGTTGCAGCAGCAGAACAAGAAGAAAAATGTTACTCCGGTACAAGCTGCGTTGCCAATATTGCCAAAGGATCAAGAGAGCTTGAATTTGAAACCCAATAATATTAATAATAATAAGATAACGAGGGATGAAGCGGGGGACGATGATGACTTAGAAGAGAATGACCAGAATAATAATAATAACAAGCAAAGTTCCAAGTCATTTTGGAAGTTCAAGAGAAGCAGTAGCTTGAATTGTGGCAGTGGCTATGGGAGAAGCCTCTGTCCCCTGCCTCCCCTTTTATCAAGAAGCAATTCTACTGGTTCAGCATCAAATGATAAGCGTGCTGCATTGTCAAAAGATGGCAGCAACAAGTCGCCGTCGTCATCATCAATAAAATCAAGCTATCTTAAGCCTCCATTGAAGAAGAACTATGGCTCTTACGGTAATGGTGTACATGTCAATCCCGTTCTGAATGTTCCATCTGGGAATCTATTTGGCTTAGGCTCAATCTTCGGCAAAGATAAGAACAAGAAGAAATGATTGATTGAGTAATGAAGTATATGTATGCTTAATTAATTAGAAAATTTAGGGGATTAGTGTGTTATTTTTATAGCCTATATGTTTTGTTTTCGATGATGCGCCATGTAAGGATAAGAAAGACTGAAAGAGTATGAAGATAAAAAGGAGAGCCTCAAACCAAAGGAAAGATATAATTGATCATGGCACATGCTTTTGGAACAAAATGACAGGTAACCCTTGCTTTCATGGTTGTCCCATTCTGTTTTTCCTTTTGCTTTATTTGCTTTTTGGGTATTTTGCCTATTCGGCTATTTGCTCACACATGCTTGGTTTACATACTTTTATGAGTTTGTATTATATGACAAGTGCCCAGGTTAAATATTTGTTCAATGATTTTGGTGCACTTGTATTGAGATTTGTTGATTAATCATTTGTTTGATTGTTGTATTAGATATGTACTTAATTGTTTTGTAACCAGCAAATGAAAATTGAAAAAAATAACCCCATTTGGGTCATTAATATATGGATCTGGTCAATTTGCAAATGTGTGTTTCATTTCATGATTGACCATGTGAAAAACAAAACATATGCACTGGCATTACAGAGAGAGGCCACCCTCCCCCAGTCTCAAGTTCATGCATTTTTTTTTTTTTAATGTTTTCTAATGCTGGTTTGTTTTAGAAAAGTTTGGGAACAAATATGATCATATCGATCAGTTTCTGAAGGCTTCTGCTTTTAAAAATGGCCAAAACACCACAGACGAAGTAAACAATATCTTTTCCTCTTAACTGAGAATGTTCTCATCTAGCAAGCTTTCTTGGCATTAGGGTTAGGGCATGTTTAAAATGTGCAGTGCCATGCTTGAATCTATAACATGAACCAGGCCTTTTCTTGGTTGGATTGTGGCCTTGTTTGGGCCACAGCCGAGTGATGGCATCTCTGTTGTGTAGTGACAAGTTGAAAATTATGGGAGCAGAGAGACAAAACACGTAGTGTCCCTTTCCTTTTCAGAAATTGCTAGTGTTCTCTGCTGAGCTTCCACCATTGATTGATTTGGAATCAAACTTTGACAACTTGATGGTGACCATAAATAGTTACAGTGAAGGTACGCAGGAAAAGTAATGAAAAGTAAAAAATGAAAATAAAATGGGCCACTGTTTATAGGGATTTGATTCTGTTTCATAAAGGACCGTCTTCTTATTATTTTATTTTGTTTATTTATTTTCTTTTAAATGAAGCTGTAATAAAAAGTAGTCTCCTAAAATAAAATTTAAGATTTCCAATAGCATTACCAAGGACCCATTTCATTATCATTGGAAATTCTCACTCAGAATTCAAAGATTATGTTTGGAAGTATGAAGTGCAATGCTAGGCATTCGAGTATTTGAGTTTTAACTAAGATGACATTTATTTAATTTTACAAGTTATGAAATTCATCATTTAATAGATGAGTGACATATAATATTAGAATTCAAGTCGAGACTCAAATATTAGGACGTCACAACATAAATACTGCCTTGTACCTATAAATACTCCCTTGTACCTGTCTCTATATACATAAATGTAGTGCTCATTTTCACTACCTACTCACACACAAATAGACTACTGCTAATGAATCGCAACAATTGTGGATAAAGTGTGCATGAACACAACTATATTACTTGCTCTACTGGACCCTTTTTTTCCAATTAGTGTGGCCCAACCCAACTTAATACTGAACCAATTGAGTTCATCCAATCATAAAAAACTGGGCTTGAATGAACCTGGGCTGGCTGTTTAAAGATATTAGGCTTTTAATTTTTGTTCTCTGAAATTAGAGGACTCTATGACAAAGCAGTTTGTTCTATGTGAGGAAATACTGTACAAACTCCAAGCTAGAGAGATTCCAATTTTCAAATGCCAAGACCCATCCACGTTCCACATCTCCTTGTGATGACCACACAAATCATGGCGATATGGCATGAAAGTGTATTTTCATTCCAAATTTAAGGTCTAATTGATCCCCCACTCGTACTTTGAAAGTCACATGGGTTTGCTACTTTGCTAGACAAGGACTAGAAGACTGGACCTTCTTTGCCAAGCGTTACAATTATAATCTGAATCAAGCAAGGCTCTGTCAGATTCTTTCTGGGTTTCTGAAAGCAGCCTGGACATTTTGTCCACCCACCTTGTTGGTTGTTAAGTTAAGCCAATTCTTGGTGAGGCCCATGTCTTTTTAATAAAAGGCCATAGCATAAGGGTCAAAACAATCCTCAAATTTTGCTGTAACGTATAAATAAGGTATAAACCCGTGACGGTCGAGGACTAAACGGACATACCATTCTTTAAAAAAGATTGGACCCTAGCGACAGCAAATTGGTACTGATCTTTTTAATTACTTTTCGATCTAAATCTTTTTAATTACTTTGTGAAAGTTGATAAATCCACCCATTTTACAGCTTTGTAACGAGACAAATCAAGGGTCAAAACAATTATGACTCCACGCCCAAATCTGAAAAATTTAACCAAAAAAAAAAAAAAGAAAAAAAGATTTTGCGACTTTTGTCTCTTTGAAGGCGTCCAAAAGAAGTGGAAAATTAAAACGAGCTTCACTCTAGTCTAGGCCTCTCCTCAATTATCAATGTCAAAATAATTGGTATTATTATTAATAATTTAATATATCGCACACCAAATAAAAATTTTTAATCAACTTCACCGATACGGACAACATTAATCTCGGTTTGTTGGCTGCTTTGCCGGTTCATGGGAACTCACGTGTCCATCTCAAAAAAGTAAAATAAAATACGTGTTGCTTTTTCTTTACGTTAAAACAAATCTAAATTATTCACTGCTTTGCGCGGCATCATCTAATCGAGCTGACGTGTCCTTTTCATAAGGCGATTGAAATGAAGTTTCTACCGCTGCGAGTGAGCAGTTTTTAAATTTCGAGTTTTATTTTTTCGAAATTTTTTAAAGGGATTCAAATAAAAAATAAAAATAAAAATAAGAGAAAGAAGGCTCCTAATAGTAGCTGTATGTAGCGACAGCCGAAGCTGGCTGACAGACGTGGACTCGACGATTTTTAGTTTTGTCCTTATTTGTCTTGTCTTGTCTCGTCACACGCTTCTCGTTTCCAACTAATTTTTATCAAAAGCAAAAATATTTACACACATTTAACTGTTGAAAAAAAAAAATTTACAGGTTGTGAGTTGTGACTCCGGATTACCGTACCTTCAAATTAAGCACTGTCAAATTATCGAATTAATTGATTTTATTTTATTTTTACATGACAGACTTAACCTTTTTTTATGTAAAAGTTCTAAAAAACTATCAGTTTATCTGCAGTCAAATTAAGTTTTAAGTTAAATAAGTAAAAAGAATAACAACATTGAAGTGCTGACAGTTGACTAGACTGAGTGCGCGTGGCTTACCCTCTTTGTTCCCTCCCTCCATCCCCCTCTGCTTATCCTACGCACCCCCTCAATTCTCGAACACCTACGATGTCACGTATCCCGCGGTCTAATCAATCAATCAATCACTCTAAAATCTCTCTCTTTCTCTCTCTCTCGAGATCCTATCGGTTTCAACAGCAGAGCAGAGCTAAAAAGCAGAGCAGTGAAGAACAGAACACTACCCTTTTCAGCTTTCATCTGCCCTCAAATTTCTCTTTCTCGAGCCCCCCTCATTATTCTTTCTCTTTTCACGATCGTCGTCACCGCCAACAGGATAAAAAAAGGAGAATCACTGGCTCTTTGCGTCAAGACATTACACTTACCTACTATTGTATGCTGTTCTGCTGCGACTCTTGCTCTGTGTCTTGTCATTTTCTTTTCTTATAGAGATACTGTAAGAGAGAGAAGCTGCCACTAGGCATATGATATCCCATTAAAAAATTTTAATTTAGTTTACTCATTACGTTATTCTACTGCATTTCCCATCTGGGTGCTTGTTTTTCCCCTGCCACATTGTGTCTTTTGAGTTCTATCATTGCTTGTTTTTATCAAAATTAGGCCTTTTTTGTAGGAAAATTTTGAATTTTTTTTGGGTTCTGCAATGCGGTGCGACTGGCTTATGAGGGTTTATTAGGGTCAATTTCAATTTTTTTTCTGGATGTTGGAGAAAATGGATGAAACCACAGCAAGTCTGGCGACTTCGTCTTTGGCAATAACAGAGAAGAGGCCTCAGAGAGATAGGCCTGGTGGCTGTGTTGGTATTTTCTTTCAGCTGTTCGATTGGAACCGTAGATTTGCCAAGAAGAAGCTTTTTTCCAAAAAATTGCTTCCTCCAGGTTTGTGTATTTATGAATGTAGTTCGTTGTTCTTTAAAGTCCACATTTTGTGAAGAAAATTTTGAATTTTGATGCTGCATTGTGTTAGTTCGAGCGAAACAAGTTCATAAGAAGTTTGGAGGGGACGAGAAGATGCCCAAAGCAAAGCTCCATTTGGTAAAGTTCTAGTTTCCTTTCTGTATCTGTCATGTTTGCTTGCTTGTTTTTGCTGAATGTCTAAAATAATCCGTGAGTATTTTGTTAATCGTTCTGTTATGGTAGATTGCTAACGAGAACAGTGGGGGTTTTCCTAATACGAAGAAAAATGGTAGCCGTAGTATTGTTGATTTAGAGCCTAAGAATGACATGCGAGCGCCGAGTTTGGTTGCTAGGCTAATGGGTCTTGATTCTATGCCGGATGTACGTAAAGATAAGCCCAAGAAACCTTCATTTGCTGGTTCTTGTGATGTTAGAGACGACAAATTTGTGAATGAGCACAGCGGTTCAAGTAGGGAAGACTTGAAAGACAGAGGATGTGGAAAAACCGAATCTAGGCCGCAAAAGATGCAAAAGACTGAGCCGTTTGAGAGGCGGGTAGTGACTCGGTTTGGTGCCGAGGCATTACAAATTAAGGGTGTTTTGTCCAGGTCAAGAGGGAATTATCACAACAAATTTGCTTCTCCAATAAAGAGTCCTAGGGTCTCCAATGCGAGGAATGTGTCTAGGACCTCTAGGTTGGTTGATGCTGCTACTAAAATTTTGGAGCCTGGTCTGCAAGCTACAAATAGAGCAAAATCTGCTCTCACTTATTCAAGTTCAACTCCTTACACCTCCAAGGATGAGGTTTTGTCAGAAGCAAGAATGGAGGTCGTGTCGCCAGATTTGGCAAAACAGTCTACTTATAACGTGAGTATCTGTAAGTCCTTCATGGGGCAGACTTCTTGTAAAAATTGTGGTAATATGCTGGATGTTATGGACTGCGGATCAAATGTTGAAAAACATCCACCTTTTGTTTATTCAACTTCTGCTTCAGATTTTGTCAATGTCTCATCTCTGGGAGTAGGAAACAGTGAACCAAGATCACCTGAAAAAGAAAAAGATGTAGCTTTTCGACAACAAGAGCAACCTATATCTCTTTCTGCTCTAGGAAAGGTTAGTAACGAAATACAGTTAGGTAGTGTACCCAGTCCTGATAGGAAGCCTTCTTTGCAAGAAGGTCAAATTCAGTGGAAGGCGACGAGCCAGCGGTGCAAGCCTCAAATTGAGGAACCATATTCTTTTACTTCTTTTACTTCCAAGCAAAGAACCCAAACCCAAAATCAGATGTCCATGTGCAGGAATAGGATGCCACCAAGGGCCAAACTGAGTAATCTTCCTGACAGGAGTGTTTCATGTTCTGCTAACACTATTAGTGGGGCCAAAGATTTTGTTGCTCTAAACAGAAATATAAGTGGCCGCACCAGGCCTAGGGTTCCTTCTAAAGTAGATAATGCTAGTTTTGATGCTGAGAGAAAATCTTGTAATCAGCAAGATGGCTCATTGTTACAGTTAAGGACCCCGGTACGGAATAGGAGTGCCAATGGACCAGTCGAAAATACAGGCTTTATCAATTCAACTCTGGGGAGAGGGAGAAATTTAAGGGGCTGTATGGTGACCGGCCAAGCAAAGGGTCTTAACTCTTGTTCAGTGAATCGGACATCTATCAAAAGCAAAGCAGCCCGTGAGAGGGATAGTATGAGAGATAATATTGGCAATAAGGAAAGTGGCGTAATTTCTTTTACATTTAATTCTCCATTGAGAAACAAGACTGAGAATGCCACACACGCGAAGGAGAAAATAAAGGAGCAAAATGACACTATGAGTAAGGGTGCTTGTAACAGGAGAAAGGTAATGGATGAGAATGATGGGTCCTCATTCCTGAAAACACAATTGCCATTGACAGGAGATGCTTTAGGTGCCTTGCTAGAAGAAAAATTGAAGGAATTGACTTTGCAGGAAGACGATGAGTTGGTTACAGCAGGTACCCCACCTAAGAGATCTACTGCTGCTATTCTCCAAGAGCTAATATCCGCGTTGACAGCAGAGCAGCCTATTTCTCAAGATGGTCATGTGTTTACTGCAGATGTTCCTTTCCAGGTTGGTTTCTCTTTCCTTTGGCATATCGCCCCGTGTATTTTGGTTTTCACAACTAAGCATAATATTACTTGTGTTATTGTTTGTTGGTGATATTAATAATTTTGTTCTAGCTTGTACTCTGCTTGTTCTGATTCTGATAACTTTTAAATTGTTCTGAGAAATGACTTGGTTGAAGGGGTCAGTGCCTGTAGAGAGAAAATGAAAATGCCTATAATTATTGATGTTTTTGCACCATTAAGTATTTGTTAAAAGGAGACACAATCGCTTTGAATTGACTATAAATATGTGGGTAACTAATGTTCAAGCAGTTGATTCTTAAAATTTTTAGATATTGTTATACAAGTGAGTGCCAGTGGTTGATTCTTAAAAATTGTTAGAAATCGTTATACGAGTGCCAAGTGTTGCCACTGAGAAATTTTGTACCTTATGGTTATGGGTTCCTTTGCTCATCTCAGACCAAGGCAAAGAAGAAAGTGTCTTCAGTTGGGTCTACACACGACGGTGAACATCTTAGTCCTGGCTCTGTCCTTGAAGCTTCTTTCTCAAATGACAGCTGTGTTTCCAGTAGCATAGATGATAGCTCCGGTAAGGAACTGAATTTATAAGTGAAGATGTCTTTTTGAAAAAAAGAAAAAGAAAAAAATCCATTCTATAATTTTCATCTTTGTTTCCTACCTTTTCTCTTACAAATAGTATTTGGAAAATGCTTTTTGCCAATTCAAAATATCTTGTTTGTAATTCCAGGACGTAGGCTGCAGCTTGACTCCATGGATTACCCCCAAGATCAGTTTCAACCAGCAGCTCCTGATACAGACCTTCTAGATTCTGCAACCTCATTGAGCAAAGGAAGTGCTGGTAATCAAATGGTGATTGACCTTATTGACCAAATTTCTAAATTGCTGCTAAGCATCGAATATGTTGATCTTGGATTAACTGGAAGCAAGCTAAGTCATGCCAAGGATGTTATCTTAAATGCTGAACTATTGTTTGGAAATACAAGTCTGCATAAATCTGGTGGAATGACAGATTTTCTTGTAGCACCCTTTCTACTTGATGAACTTGAAGTTCTTGCTAGTGCTATGCAGCCGAAATTTAATTGCCTTCTTGGTTTTGAAGCAACAAAAGAGGGCAATCAACTTGGGGGATTCCTTTACGACTGTTGGATAGAATGTTTTGATGCAAAATATGGCCAATACAGTAACTCTGGATTCAAGGCATGGACTAGGCTGCCTCTACGAATGAAGGCAGAGATGCTGATTCGAGAAGTTGGAGAGGAGGTTATAAGGTGGACGCATTTGGCTGGGATGACTCCTGATGAGATAATAGAATGTGAGATGAGTCATTCCTTGGGAAAATGGACAGATTTTGATATAGAAGCATTTGAAACTGGTGCTCAAATTGGCTTGGACATAATTCAAATTTTGGTCGAGGAGATTGTGAAAGACATCTGGGAGTGCAGACCGGTGTCCTACTGAATTTCATGAAGCCCCGGTATTCTGACTTGTTGAGTTTCTTTTCTTAGTCATGTGGCAATTAACATGGTTTTTTTTTTTTGTACAAATCGATGGGGATGGTATTTGGTTATCAAGTGATATTTGTTTTTGTAGATGGGCATTGTATCAATACATTGCATGCTTTCTTTATTCTGAAATTTCCAAAGAGCTTCCACAAGTTCAAAGTTCAAAATTTCAAGTTGTACTTTGACCAACAATGTTTTGAATATGAGCTTGTGAATCCAAATTTTGACCCTTTAGATCCTTCTAATGGAATCATCATCCAGTTCGGGAGTTTTACGATACTGAGTTACCCAAATGTATTCACGGCATGAAAAAGGCAAGCATTTTCCTCTAAACTTGTGTTTGTTCTTGTAAATTACTCAAGAAATCCCAAGTTGCTATTGTATCATCATATCATAATAATTGATATTTGATAGAAACCTCCATTAATTATCTGCCAAAAAAAATCAATTGGAAAAAATCCTTGAAAAACAATAGAAACCTCCTCTATTATATTATACATAATCACATGCAAACATGATTATATCCAAAGCTTTATGTTCTATTCTATTAGGAACATAACACACCCACCCGAAAAAAAAAAAAAAATTCGTGATCAATCATCAGCCTGGCACCTAGCAAAAGTTACGACAAATCCAATCAACAACCATTGGAAAAGAAAAAAAAATGAAAAAAGTAAACTCAACCAAACATTGAATATTGTCTACTCAAAACAGTCTTCCTCCCTCCTCTGTTTTCCCCACAAATATCCTTTGCCACTCCCATTGACATGCCCTTCAATTCTTCAATACTCGCATAACTCTTTCTTGCCATCATTCCCTTCTTCTCCCCCGCATTTGCCGACTTACTTCCTCTGGAATTCGACAAATTCCCATTCATTTTCGACCAATTCTTAGCCGGAGGAGTCAACTCAAGTGCCCCACCCGCCGGCTTCCGATTTTCTTTCCGCAAAGTTGCTGAAAAGTCAGGCACTGACTGAGCCAAAACAGAGGAAACAGAGGACCCTTTTCTTGAACCAGTCAAAATCCCCCGAAACTTCACTTGTTTCTTTAAAGGCGATCGCTTTGGCTCATACGCTTCATCAGTTTCATCTTCTTCTCGCATAATCTTCCTTCTCAGTCTTGATTCTCTCAGTTCAGCGTATTCATGGTATCTGGGTCCCCTCTCCATGAAGTAATTCTCTGTAATGAGTTTCAGTGTGACTGGTGGGTTTTGAGGATTAGAGTTCTGAGAAAGTAGGAGAGATATGGGATCAAGAAGAGTGAGGTTTTGTTGCAGAGAGCCGTTAGCTTCTGCCATTTTTTTGTTTTGTTATGCTGATCAAGATGAAAGATTCTAAGAGTTAAATGCTTTTGTAGTTTTGTATTAAATAAAGATTTGCCCCCTTCTCCGTTTCCAACGGTCTAATAAAATTAGAGATTTTTATTTCCCACCCCCCCGACCCAATTTTTATTGTACTGCCTCTGTATTTGCTTCCAACGTTCTTATTTAAAGTGGGTCCTATTTGAAAATCTTAAAGGGCGTTGAAATCACCTTGGATTCTACACGAACCGTTTGATTTGGTTGGAAATTCATGATGGGTTATCTACTTTTTACTGAAAAGTTAAAGGAAGCTTCTTTGATATGGCCTTGGATGCAGGAGATTTGTCACTTTTTTTAACGACATTTTGTTTTTGGTTTTGACAAAATTTGATGCTCCAAGGCCACCACCAGGGCCGGTTGAGTAAAGTTTTTCCAAATGGCAGGAAATTAGGCTCCATGAAATGTGAATCTACGTGATATAATTTTTGAAAAAATATGACAATTTTTTCTCAAATAAAAATAAGAAAAAAAGACATTTACATCTTTAAAATATAAAAAAATTATCATGTAAATTTTTAATTTTTAATGAGAAATGCGAAAATCTTCTTTTGATTATATTATTTTTTGCAAATGGTGAATAAAATAATTGACTTTAAATTTTTTAATAAATACAAATATAATTAAAATTGTTAATTTGTCCGATAAACTAATAAATATTAGTTTTTTTAATACTTAAACTAAATTTTTAAATCTTAAATTATTATATTTATTTTTCATAAAAAAATTTAAATAAATCATTGAGTTAAATTGATTTTACAATTAATAAAATACATCTCACGTATTAATAATGTTTAAATTATTTTATATACTATTGAAAATAATTTAAATTTTTATATATTAATTTAATATTATGTTTTTATTTATTATAAAATTCAGTTTAATATAATATAAGATTATAAAGTATTAAAATATTATAATTATTTGAAATTGTATATATTGTTAAATTTATTTAATATTATATTTTTATTTATTATAAAATATTGGAGTTATTTTTTTGAGTTAATAAAGCAAAAAATTATTATAGTAAAAAAAAATCTTGATATCTTTTATTGAAAACTCGAGGATTTACTTGACTATTTCTTCAAATCTTGAGCCTATAAGTGTCTTTTTTCTTAAAAATAAAGTGGAATTATTATTATTAAAAGAGGTTGTTAAAAAACACTAAAGAAGGATTAGCATTAGTAGAAAAAAAAATAATTACATTAGGATACACATTAAGGATGTATTACAAACAAAAGAAATAGAATTTGACATCCTAGAAGAAATCTTCATCTCTATGGTCATCATAAGTTCCCAACAAAGCATGTACGGTACGATCAGAAGAACACTTTAATCTCTCTATTCTGCATTCTTTTGGTCGCGGACGGTCAAACCGCGTGATACTTATATTTCTGCCCCATGTTAAATCTAGAAATGTTCTGATCAAATCCATTGAGCACCAAGGTCCTCACGGCCTCAACTCCTTGTTCCAAGGCTGCATCAATCTGTTAAAAGACAAATAGACAAATGCCAACTGAAAGTTGTCAGCAAGACTTTGGCAGACATTAGAAAAGCTAGCACAGCCATAGAGATATCTGCAACTAAAAAGCTTTTGCCTTTTTGTGTTCATGGATGTGAGCGGTACACAACCAATTTAGTAAGAATTGGACAATTCTATAGCAATTGCGGAGTTATCTTAACAAGATACATCATCCCATTCAACCCAATCTTGGACTTAAATTCAGATATTATAACGTGTCTGAAAAACAACCAACAAAAAAATTCAAAACAAACTGAAAGAGACGGTAAATCTAAACATTTGGCTGTCTTTTACAATTATATGGCTGTTAATGCAGGTGCAAGGCACCCAGAGCAACCAGTCATCATTAGCTAACTAGCCTTGGAATTAAGGTTTAAGATTGGCATTACAATTAACTAGACGCAACAGATTTTGTCATTAAATAAGTCATCTAGACAAGATGCACAACATAGTTTAACTAGTTTAACCTGTTCCTGCTCTATGGGGCTGAACTTCTGTAGTAGATAAGCTTTCATGTCCATTTTGCCAGGTGGATTTCCAATACCTGCAACATGTGGAATTTGAATACAGTCTTCACTTTAACTAAAAAGGGAGAAAAATTCTTGAAGACGAGAAAATAATATAGTCATGAAAAAAGTGATGGCCCCAAATGAACCAACCTATGCACAGCCGAGGAAACTCACGACAACCATCCAGATGGTTCATCACACTTTTCAACCTGTTGGAAAAGAGAGTAATAATTACAAATATTTCTCCATTCCTATTTATTAGTGACTATTAAACTAGGAATTATTGGATACATTTTACAAGACAGCAAAATAGAGATATCTCATCTTTTTCACTCATTCACAGCACAAAGATCACTTACAGCTTGAACTGTTCCACAAATAAATAAACATTTCAGAAAGCAGCATTTGTGGCAGCTGCGATAGTAACATCTTATGCTATATTGCCTTTTTTTTTTTTTTTTTGGGTCCTAATCATTTTTACATATCTTTTCATGGAGTAATTTTTCCAAATAGATTGTTTGCATTTGAACCATCACAAGGTTTTACATGAGAGTGAGCCCAACAAATACACTAGCTCCACTGACTAAGGGATCAAGACAAAAAGTAGTTCCTTTGAGGAGCATAATTTTCTTTCAAAGCAAAAGGGTGGATACAACGTCGGAATTCGTACAAACTCTGTCACAACTGATATCCAAATAACATACCCATTGTGATGGCCATGCCCTCCTTTTGGCTGAAGTCTGAGAACACCATTCATTAAACTCATCTCATCATAGATCTACAAGGGCAAATCCCAGAAACATTTTGTCAAAACACTATATTTATCGTACGGAGTCATTTGATTTTCGTACTGCCGAGCATGAGATGGAGAATGTTTACCACTAAAATGTGACGCAGCGGTACTTGATAATGTGCAGCAAGAGGCCCGACCTTAACAATAGTGAAAAGAACGAAAAAATAGGAACAGAAATGACTATCATTCAGTGACTACAACTAACTAATGGGAAAAGATATCTACTTATTAAGCCTAAGGAGAAAAGAAGAGAAACCACAGGAATATTTGAGACAGAAACAAGCATACATTCAATGGAACAATCAAAACAATTAGACCTAATTGATAAATGCCAGCCAATCAACACCAATAAATGTTTTTGAGGCTATTGATAGCCATTACAGAAATGTAAGACCTCAGAAGTGCATCATACACGGAATATCCACCTAGATTAAATCCTTTCAAGAAAAGAGCCTTGCCTTGTACCAAACACAAATGAAATTTGGACACTTGAAATAACTTTTTCATAATAATCTAGAATGTAGGATCAAATCACAAACAAATAAAATAAGGAGCCAAAAGAAGTCTTGGACAGCTAATGGAACACGCTCAATTTTTTTAATCCTTTTTGAGATTTAACAATTCTCAACATGGTGTCTATTGGGCCAAGATGACAGCCATTTGCAAATGCCATGTGAAAATGGAGAACTGACATCCGTGGAACTATAGTGTAATTTAAAAGCTGAAATAGGAGACAGAACTAACCGATTCCCCACTGAAATTCATGTATGCCTGAGGTTTTGCCAACAAAATCGGCACCTCTCCAATGGAACCTGTACTGATCATAAAACGAATTTGAACAAACAACCAAGCAGCAAGCACAGCACAACAACAAAAAGGATAGTAAAAAAAAACTGTTAAAAAAAAAATCAACAGAATAAGAACCTATTCCAATTAAAGCCTTTGACTGTATTGTGTTCATAGCAATGCGTTGCGCTTGAGCAATGTGATCAATCATTTCAAATCCAACCTGGCACGAGATACTACATATAGTCACAAACATCAAAATGGAGACAAACTTAAACACAAACAAAAGCTAAAAAGTTGGAGCAGCATTTGGTTGCTTACATTGTGCCTAGTGCCATGGTACTTAATCCCAGGGTTACCCAATCCGACAATCAACCAAGGTGTATACTCCACTTTAAATCCACCATTATCAGCTGGCAACGAAGCATGCACACAAAGCCTTGTCGAAACTTGACGCTTTTGAGGAAATGGAGGCCCTCTCGGACAGGAAATGCAAGTTTTTGGGGCAGAGAGTGCATACAACATTGACCTATATTCAGAAACAACGTATTACCATCAGGCAAGGCGCTTGAAAAATGTATAAACAAATAAAATATAGAAGCATATACATAAACATTTACATATTATTGGGTACAAACTGTGTGTATAGGAAACTCAAGAATCCCAAGTATTTGCATTCTATTTTCACAATCCGAAAAATTTCCTCAATAACTAAACGGGACCTATGTGAAAAATTAGTGGAAGTTCATCATCTGAATCAAACTGAATCCCAATTTTGTATCACTCATCTGAAGCTACAGATACTTAAGCAATTCATTTTATAACATTGCAGAACCAAAAAGAAACAACAACAACAACGTTAACATTTATGCTATTTAAATACCTAAAAAGATAAGAGCCCATAATTGAGCAAGCCAAGTAAAATAATAATAGACAGAGCTGAAGCAATGAACAGTTCAAATTTTGAAGTGGGTATGAACTGCGAAGTGTAAACTGAAAAATGAACAAAGGGTAAAAGAAAATGCACCTATTCTTGGGTTTCTAAGACACAACGACGAAAGAACAGAGGCGTGGCAGAGCTCAGTTCGAGGCTTATAACGTTTCTGCTTGTGTTGTGTTGTGCTGTGTTGTACTGTATGTAACAGAGCGCTGGCCGAAGAAGATAAAATCAAATACTTTTAATCATGGGCTTAAATTGGGCCTCTTCTTTGGGCTAAGTAAAATTGCTTAGCCCATTTACATTTCATGAAGAGCGTTGTGGCATTTATAACTCTTCATTTTATCTCACGAACTGCTAGTTTCTAATTAACCTCTTATATTTCCTCTATTACCCTTATTTAAAAAAAAATATCTTTTCTCCCTCACTTATTCTCTAAGACCAAATTACAGCAATCTGATTTTCAAGTCCATCCCATTTTGGCAGCTTTTCCTACAACTTTATATCTCTTTAGCAAGAGCTTGAGAAGGCTACAAAGGTTGGAAAAGGTAGGTAAGTTTTGAAGCTTCATGTTTGAGAGGTTGAGGTTTGCTTTGATCATAAAAAGATTCATATGAAATAGCAAACTCAGAGTCAAAAGCATCGAAGCATTAAGCACTTCAAGGTTTCTGAGTCCTAAAATAATTACGGGCAAATATTTGAATGTAGGATAATTCCTGATCAAATAAAGTTAAGGAGTGTGTTATGAATAAAATTTAAGATTAGTTAACGATTTAGTGTTTGGAGCTTTTGATTTTATTTCGCAAAAGTAACGGAACTCTAGTTTAGAAGGGGGGGGGGAGAGAGAGAATTTTGGTTGAATAATGCAGGCTAGAGAGAGAAAAAAATTAAAAATTGAAAAGTAATATTTATCTTTAAATATTGTTGTACTTTTAAATAAGGGTAGTTATGTAAATAAGATGAATTAATTGAAAAGGGGGATGTTGAGATAAATTGAGGGTTCAAATATCAACGCTTTTATGAAGATTAATTAGGATAAGTTTAGTACAAGAATTTAAGTAAAAATAATATGAATCGATGATTTTTTTTTTTTTTTGTGGTGAGCTAGCGTATGCGAATTCATATGAGCTATTAGATCAGAAAAGGGTTAAAGTAAATCATGAACATAAGTAATGCATGGCGTGTACAACTAACCTATAATGCACAATCGTTTCTAAACTAATGGGGCGAGACTTCGATAAAAGAATAGGGAAATCTAGAACACAAACAATCTATTATTCAATAAAACTATCGAAAGCATCCATCCCACCTAAAACGTTTTCTAAACAATTGTGTTTTTTTTTTTTTTTTGTGTTGTTTGGGGGGGGGGGGGATAAAACATATGATTAATTAAACATTATTGTTATACGTCGCATTCATGTACACTATTTATCTTATAATTTGACACATACATGCAGCTGGTAAATATAGAAAATTGATTTGCTCATAATCAAAGTCCACAAGATAGAAAAAGTTAAACTTTCTGAAAAATTCACATTATCATGGTACCGCCGGCCCGCCAAGACTTAGATCCAACCCTAACCCCTTATACATCCGAGCCTTACCATCGTCTGGCAAATCTCCGGCATTAGCCCCGGCCTGATGAGGGTACATCACAGCCCTCTTTCCACGGTAATGAGACACGTGTAATGGTGGCGGCATTGCATTTATGTCCCCATGCAACATGTAAACATTAGATGAATGATGCTGATAATCAGAAGGAGCTGCAGCTAGAGTCGGAGCGAGAAGGCGCTGCTGTGGCCGTGGCGATAAATTTGATAACATGGGGTGGTAGTGTTGGTAGTGTGAGGATACGAGATGGCGAGTGGCTTGCAATTGTGCTCGCTTCAAGAGCTGCCTTTCTTTCTTGTGAGCGTTTTGATGACCACCTAGGGCTTGCGAGTTGGCAAATTCACGGCAGCAGTATTGACACTCGTACTTACGCGTGGTATTAGTATTGTCATTTGATTGAAAAGATATGTGGGTTTCAAGTTCAAGAGCCTCATCTGATAAGTGAGTTTTGCTTGTTGCAAATGAATCCGTGTTCTTGTTGTGATCTTCTGAAATGTTGACACCAAAAAGCTTTAGGGTACTTGTTGTTGGGTTATTTGGTTTTGTTGCTTGGAAGTGATCAATATCAGCCATATTGAAAAATGAAAAAAAAATTTTGCAAGCTAGCTAGTAGTGCAAGAATGAGGTGAAAATTGATGAGCTCTATATATAGAGAGTGAGAGGGTATAAAATTCAGAAGATCAAGGTTACGGTGATGCTGTGTATGGAAAAGGAAATCTAATTTTCTAGGGAAATTAGTTGAGAAAATATAAGAGAGAAGAGGAAAGTAAGAATGATCAAAAAATCTAGAGAACAAGAAAGTTTGTCAGCAAGCGCAGTATAAAATCTCAGCACTCTCCATATATACTAGTGTAGACATGGATGAGAGGTGCATATACTCACAAACATACAAGAAAAGGTTGATAGATTCTTCAGATACATATTGTAGTATAAATTATTTATAATAAAAACTTTAATGTCTAAACAGATAACTTAGCAAAATAGAATAGGACAGGTGGCTGTAAAGCACTAGCTCTTTCTTCACCGACTTAAAATTCATCTCTTATAATAATGTTAATAAATGCTGGTAAATCTAGGTCTTTTCTGGACATAGATTTTGGAACTGTATATTAGGTACACGTCTGAGCAATGTTATAATAATCGTATGATTTTACACTCCGTAAAAGGTATATTAACATTTTGAGTTAGGTTAAACATCTTAAAATTTCTTCTGTGACTTTTATCAAGTGAATATTGAGATAATGTATTGATTCACTTAAACATTTGTTATTATTCTTATATTTTATCCTCATAAATGTCTATCATTACTAATATTTTATCCGTATCTGGCATACATTTAAAAATCTCTCTAATTAAGCTGACGAACATTAATCATAATTAAAGGGCCAATACAAATGAATCACATAATTAACTTTTTGCATTGATTCATATATTCCGATATTACTTGCACTGTGTTAAATAGATTATTTTACAAAGATATTATCGTACTTAGGACACATACTTAAGATTTTTTAAATAGGTAATATTAGAAAGCAAATTATACATACAAACTTGTCAAAGCGTTCATGCTCATGTTGTGTGTGCATCTAACAACATTAGATTGACTTATAGACAAAAGGGGTTTGTTCAGAAGAACAAAACCTAACACGAAGAACTTGTTTGAAAAAAACTGAAAGAGTTTAAAGAGCTAGCTAGCTTTGAAATTTGGATTAATCAATCTCTTAATCAATTAGGAAGTTAAGGTAATTAGGGCCTACCATGATGTTAATTTAGTGAATGATTTATAATTAAACATAGTTTGCGTGATTGACGTTGAGATATGAGCTTTGTTTATCAGTGGAAAATCTCTCCGAATCTTACTAACTACCATCAACTTATTGTTTAAGCAATTTATTAAAGCTTCTTTAGAGCGGTAGATTAATTAATTTATCACTAAGTAGTATTAGCTTCTCACTTGTGTCATTGAACTTGTCTCTCGGTGTTCCATCTAATCGTTTCAAAAGTTTCTTAAAAATGAAAATAAAATCTTTCAAAAACCAATAAAAATATAAATGTATAGTCATTGGGAGATTCGAAAATTTGAATAATTCATCTTGTAGTTAAGGAGAGAAAATGTCGATCAATTCAAACAATAATTGCTGATTTAAAAAAATCAAATATATAATTTTTTTTTTAATTATCTTTTGACGTAAACATAGATTCAAATTGATTTCTAATCATAACATATAGTTTAAATTTAATTTTCAAAACGTCATATTGGATATACGCTACAAAATTGTAAATGATGCTTTGTGGAAAGTGGTTACCCATATATACATACAAAGCAAGCATTTATAAGAATAACCAAGTGTAACATATGTGCCAACATTACATATCGTATTGATTCTTGCCGTCTCCATTAGAAATAATAGGTGTGTTTATTTAATATAACGTTAACTAATGGGTGTAATTCGAATCTAGTACTCATTTTTTGGACAAAAAACATTAATTAGGTAACACGTGTGAATATTGGAATAAGCATTTGGGCTTATTATCTCTAATTCTCAATCATTGAATTCTAAAATATGTCGATCTCTATTCGACTTTGTTAATTAATTCAATGCAACTATTACTTGGGCACCGTCATTTTCTTGAAATGAGATCTCCTACCTAATTATAGAAATTTAAACTTCTTAATTGAGAGTCATTGCTCATGCTCTAATTAAGTTTCTTTCGGTTGATTCAATTAACCCAGGTGTTTAACATTGAAAGATTACCTATATCACCCAACATGGCCCACGAATTTTTATATTTGTCATGTTGCATATATAGATAGATATATATATATATATATAACATATGTTGTAATCACGCAACAATGTAATTGAATCATTCGTCTTTTCGCTTCTGTGTATAACTATTTTTAAAGTAAATAGAAACATACTTCATACTTGTAAGTGTACGTAAGCTTTTATCAATAGTTCCAAATGACCATTTTTTAAATGACGATCAATTGCCGGAGTCAATTTCAAGTACGAGAAGCAATTAAAAAAGACTACAATAAAACACAGAGACAAAGTCATCAAGAGTTAAAGAAAATACAAGTGTAGCGCAAATCTGAGGGCATAGTTAACCTAACCACCACGACCTATCATTTACAAAGTATTTTTTTTTTTTTTTTTACAAAGTTAGAACTATTTATAGAAAAAAGAATATCTAGAATATTAAAATTTTAACTCAATAGATAATTAGACTCCCATAATTTGAGAAATTGATTCATATTGTTTCTTAAATAGATCACCCTACTACAAACTTCATTCTATTAGTAAATTTCATCTATTTCAATAAAGGAAATAACACAATAATACATTAATCTATTTAAACATTATGGTATAGTAAGTATATTAATCCTGGGGGGCTTAGTAGTATATCGACGCCATTATCTTATATAAATAGACAAAATCATTAACGAAATGTTGGTAGGGATATCCTTTTTTATAATGTGGGAATACAATAATATCAATTACTCAAACAATATAGAGTTTAACTTTCATTGAGATAAATAAATATTATGAGATATTTGTGCCTTTTTTTTTTTCCTTATTTCTATAACTAGATGCAAAGCTCTAGAAACGTCACTATGTTCATTAAGTAGGTCTTTTTCAAAAGAAGTGTACAAAAGTCATCGTTTTTTATTTTATGGAAAAAAGACAAAGTAAAAACATTACAATATGAACACAATAATTGCAAAGTTAATGAGATTACCAACAAATTGAGACGCTAGGGCGGCTAATTAAAACACATCAAGACACATATGATTATAATTAACAATTCCCATGAAATAATTTAAGCGATGAATTTGGTCAAGAACAAGGTTGGTTTAATTACTCAATAGGAGTCTAGTTAGGTTTGAAATTGGGAGCTTCTTGGCTTTCAAGAGAATTAAGTAGATAAAATTTTCCTTGACTTCAATGGTAAGAACATGTTGTAGGGACCAGAAAATTAGGTTTAAGTTTATTAAGGGACGATGCCAAGAATTTTGTTTTTTTTAACGGGTGGCCCTTTTTTTTTTTTTTTAATGGGTACTTAAATTCTCCTACATAAAGTTGCTCGGGATTAAAATAGAATAGGAGTTGGTCACAATTTTTTCTTTCAATTTATTTGTTGTACTTATGTAAATAATTAATAAATAAAAATGTGTAATTTATTTTCTAAGTGTTGCTACTTTTTTTTTTTCATCTACTTCAATCACCGTTTGATTTTGGTTATAGTTTTTTTTTTTTTTATAATCATGTAATTATTGGATTTTGGATTTTAAGATTTAAATTATTTACTGTAAAATGGGGCAGTGAGATTATTAAATTAGAAAGAAGAAACATTGAAGGTGGGAAACAAAAATACCTCTAGTGGGTATGATGAAGTACTGGGTTTCAGATTAAATTTATATGGCGCATTTTTAAATTTGTATAGAATGACGGACTTATAAATTATTAGACTAACAAACTTAACTAATAAATATGACAAGGAAAATTATGTAAATAATGATATTTTTATAAATAAAACTGAGAGTTTTCCCAAACTTTGAACGGGCTACACAGCCCCGCCTTAACCAGCACATGGCATCGTCCCCTTGGTATCATATATAATGATTAAAAGCTTCAAAAATCTAATATGGTTAGAATGGGCTTTTTTAATCGATCATAGTGTATTTAGAGATTTGGCCCAACATTGTGCAAAGTAGACAAGAAAGAGTCGGCTCAAACAACAACGAGTGGAGCTTTCAACCCCCATCTGAAATCCCAATAACCCCCCTTTTAATTTTTATTTCTTAAAATAACCCTCACTTTAATTTACAAAATGCAATTTTACATATTAAAATTAACTGTTTTTCCATACAATTTTTACCCAAAAATGTTTAATTTTAAAGTTTTTATTTATAAAATACATACAAATCTTAAATTATTTTATTGTCATTATATAGTTTCTGTTTTCATAACCTTAAACTCCTATAATTTTCTCAAAAATATTATTATTATTATTATTAAAATTAAAATATAAAAATTTAATTAGAATGAATGTAAAATTTTTGTTTAAATAATAATTTATTTTAATTTTTTAAATAAAATCTCTTTAAAATAAAAAAAAGGAGTTTTGAGGGGTGCAAAAGGCCTGCACGACCGAAAAATTTGAAGATCTGGCCCAACAATGTTAGACCCCAAAAAGATATGTGACTGATCCATTCATTAAGCCCAACAACAGTGTAAGGTCCAAAAAGGATACGTGACTGATCAAGATGCAAGGCAAAAACGACGTGACAGAAACTGAAAACAGAAAATTATTTATCAGAGACAGGTTTCGATCCTGTGACCTGTGGGTTATGGGCCCACCACGCTTCCGCTGCGCCACTCTGATATTGGTGACGTTAGCCATCCCTTAATAGTATAGTGACCAAAAGGCATAGCCAAAGAGAGATATCACATGAGTGAGCAGAAGAAAGTATTGGACCAGATGAAGACAAATTATGTCAAAAACTGTATAAGAAATATTTTTTATGTCGTAAATCTATTTAATATGAAACTTTAGAAAAAGTAATGGCCTGGGTCTGGAAGCTTACAGAAGTTGAACTTTTATTTTTCAATGTGACAAGACGGCCGTGCGGCCTTTTATCAAGCGATCGTCCTCGTATTGACAAGAACAGCGTAATTAAATATATCAATATTTTTCCGGTGGAAACAATGTGGCCAGCCCTTGGGAAACACTGGCTGTACAAAATTAAAAAAAAAAAAGTTTCTGATAATTTATAGCCATATTGTTGATTGGAAAAACGCAAATTATAGCCATATTCTACAAAATTATTGTTTTAAAGAAAAGTTTCTGATAATTTAATCGAGTAAATAACTCTTTTTTTACCTTCTTTTGTTTTTCAATATGTATTTGATAATCTTGAGTCATGAAATGTTAAAATTGAACGTTTTTTACTCGGACGAGTCTCCACAGGTAGAATGTAAACTGTGATTGGCTCGAATCCTTTTTGCGTATCAGCTGCAATGTACGTCAAACATAAGCAATCATCACCCAGCCGCCCCACGTACGGCCATGCGCCACGACATCTCCAACGCAAGCCGAATCTAATCCAAAATCTGACGTGATCCTCCGGTTATCATACTTCCTCATTTTTTTTTTCACTAATTCCTATGTAAATCCATTTGAGCGTCCAAAAATTACAACAAAATAAGAAAAAGAAAAAAAAAAAAAGATTCCGTAAAAATTAAATCATAAGAGAAAAGCAGGCGAGAATCGAAGGTTGAATTCTGAATTCTCCACCAACTCGACCTTGTTTGGCTCTTGTTTAGTAAGCATAGAGTAGAGTTCCACTCTCACTCTCTCAGCGATATTTCCCAAGCACTCGCAAAATATTATTTACTCATAAATTGCACCAAAAGAGAATATTTTCGTTTAGTTAGAGAAAAGCTTCTCATCGCTCTCTTCTCTCACCATCGCAGGTTTCAATCAGAAACCGAAAAACGGTTGCGTTTCGTTTCAGTTTCGTTGTTTTATGACATTTTTGTCAATTAATTAATTTTCTTCTTTTGACTAATTTGACTTTTCGCCGATGTGATTTGAATTTATTTTCATTGGATCAGGCGACAATGCAGGCGTCCACGTACGCAATCAAAGCGAGTGTATGCTTTGACGCCCGCAATCGGAGGCGTGCGTGTGTGTTGGCTGCTGGCTTTGCTAACACCAGAAGTGTTGCTTTGAATTGTAATTTTACTAGTAATAATCGTATTTGCATGAGAGATATGGGAATGAAGCTCACACGTGCCACTCAGGGCGTTGAAACTCTGTTTAGATCAACGGTTAAGCCCCGATCGGTCAAAGCTCAAGCCTCCGGTTCGGTTTCTCTCTTTTTCTTTTTGTCAAAATTTTTTTAATTGTCAACTTCGGTTGATTGTTATAGTTCTAGGTCTATTTTAGAGTTTGTTTACTGATTCCATTATGAATCACGGGATTGCATAGTGATTGAATTTGTCTATTGTTATTGGTTTTGGTTTGAATTGTATGCTTTTTCACGTTTTGTATGATAATTTTCGGCTAATTTTATAATTCCTCTAGTGATTCAAGTTTGTATCGCTTGTGACTCTTTCGCTATAAATAGTTTCATTCTGTAAATGCAACGCCTTTTGTTTTTTAATGTATATTTTTTCAGTTTTTAAAATTTATGTTTTGATGAGTGGCCTATGAAATTGAACTACAGCTGGAGACATTGAAGAAGCTACTCCTTTCAAGCCTCAGGCGAAAAAATCTTCCGGAGTGGTTTTACCTTTTGTTGGGGTTGCTTGTTTGGGAGCTATTTTGTTCGGTTACCACTTAGGGTACGTCTCATTTTAACTCAAAAATAAAAGTGTCTTTTTCTTTTGTTTTTGAGTTCTTAGTTCACTGATTTTGATATCCTTACACTACCATATTATGCGTGCAACATGGCTTTTGTGATATGTGTCTTATATGGTTCAATCATAAAATTTAGTCGTGGAATGTGAAAGTAAGGATCATATTTATTGTCTTAAATCCTTAAACTGACTGATGCACAGGGTTTACTTTAGTGGTTTACTCTACTTTTTACTTACTTCAGGGTTGTAAATGGCGCTCTTGAATACCTTGCCAAGGACCTTGGGATTGCTGAAAACACTGTCCTGCAAGGTGAGTGCTGGAAATTATGTTTCCACAAACTCTTTTTTTCTCTGTTTCAACCACAAACGATGAGTTGCTATAAAAAAAAATTATTGGCTATGCTATGTAATTGCTTGAAATTTGAATTTTCCCTCTTTTTTTTTGGGTTATTAAACTACAACCAAATAATTAGCTGGCTTATAATAATATGAGTAGGATGGATTGTCAGTTCATTACTTGCTGGTGCCACTGTTGGTTCTTTTACTGGAGGATCATTGGCTGACAAATTTGGCAGAACAAGGACTTTTCAGTTAGATGCAGTTCCCCTCGCAGCTGGAGCATTTCTATGGTGTGTCCTCCGTCAATTATATTATTCACCATGTTTTATGAAAGCTAACACTTAAACTTGTCATAAATGATTTCAGTGCTACTGCCCAGAGTGTACAGACTATGATAATTGGCCGCGTACTGGCAGGCATTGGAATTGGCATCTCATCTGCCATTGTACCACTTTATATATCTGAGGTAGCACGCGTGTGCAAGAGCATATTTTCTATCTTGTGACTCTGTACCCTTTTTTTTTTGTTGTATCACGCCTAACGCTTTTATTTCTTAGATCTCACCAACTGAAATTCGTGGTGCTCTTGGATCAGTAAACCAACTTTTTATATGTGTTGGGATTCTTGCAGCATTGGTAGCTGGACTACCCTTAGCTGGAAACCCTCTATGGTAATCATCTTTCCCTTCTTTTTATTTTTGGTCTTGTTTTGCTGTTTTGCATCCGATTAAAAGAAGAAAATTTTGATGAAACATCAGCAAAGCTTACTCAATGCCATCTGTGTCATTTTTCGTAATTTTAAGTGTTGCCAGTCCATCGTTGAAGATTCAGTTATTCTTTTTTGGCCCTTTATTTATTTTATTCTCTCTTATTTATGCCTTGGCACTTATGTGTTTTCTTGTACGCATTTTATTTTTCTTGTTCTCGTCTCTTTTATATATAATTTTTAGGTGGAGGACAATGTTCGGCCTTGCTGCTATACCATCTATTCTTTTGGCTTTAGGAATGGGACTTTCTCCAGAAAGCCCACGGTGGCTTTTTCAGGTTTTCTTGCATGATTATATCAGTCACATATAATTATCATCCATATACACTATATATCTGCTGTAAATGTTTATTGACTTAAGACATTCAATTTGCAGCAAGGCAAGAAATCTGAAGCTGAAAAATCTATACAAACACTATATGGGAAAGAAAGAGTTTCTGAAGTTATGCTTGATCTAACAAATGCGGGTCAAGGTTCTGCAGAGCCAGAGGCTGGATGGTTTGATTTATTTAGCAGCCGCTATTGGAAAGGTATATAAATTAAACTCACTGAAATGAGCTTCTATTTTATTTTCATCAAATATGAATCTTCTTCTGTATGATTGGACTTTGCATCATAGCTAGCTGTAAGAGTCACTATTTGATGAGTCCTAAAGATTATTCAAGCTTCACTTTTTCTTGGAATCTTGTGTCCTTCTAAACTTATTCTTGAAAGGAACCAAATTTGGACTCGATGTTCCAAATTCTCTGAAAAGATTCACAATTGTACTGTATATGTGTACATATATATTTCTTTAATTATTCTGAACATACCACTATGGGATCTTCCTTATAGAAGTTATTTCACATCAATGGCGTTTACTCTTTCTGAACATACCTAAAGTAGTCTCTTTCGCTTTCCTAGATATTTACTGTGGTTTGCTTCGTCATCTCGTTATCTCACCAACGACCTCTATTATTTCTGCAACTACCTCACTTGGGTAGGGTGTATTGATATCTTTTATCTGTAACTGCTGTTAGAATTAGATACTTCTAGAAACATGGTAAACTGAAAATCTTATATTGATCTATGCCTTGATGCTGCTATCTCATTCCGATTATACCATATGCTTGAGGTGACCGATGCTTTCTGATGTAACATGGTAATGATTTCTTCTCTTCCTAACTACATGTCTTGCTGCAGTTGTGAGTGTTGGTGCAGCACTTTTCTTGTTCCAACAGTTGGCTGGGATAAATGCTGTGGTTTATTATTCGACTTCAGTGTTCCGTAGTGCTGGAATCGAATCTGATGTCGCAGCAAGTGCTCTTGTTGGAGCAGCAAATGTCTTTGGTAATTATAGTATATCTGTCTGATTCTTATGTATTTTCCTTTTTCATACTTTGCATAAATAGTTAGGATGGCTCATTTGCGATCATGCAGGAACTGCTGTTGCATCCTCTTTGATGGACAGACAAGGCAGAAAAAATCTTCTAACCTTCAGCTTTACTGGAATGGTAGGTTTATTTAGTATTTAATTATTTTTCAGCTGAGGCAGATGAACATGAAGTTTCCTGAAATGAGTTGTACTGTAATTGAATACTAGCGCGAAGTCTTCAAAACCCTTTTCTACTGTGTTCTTTAGGTTATTTAGTGAACAAGGAGATATCTTTGTTATTATCTCCATGGGATAAGATTGTCTTTCTTATATTTATGTACTGTTGTGATGGAATCCATATGTATGATCCCATGAATCTTATTAATTTATGAGCATATTTGAATAATACATTGTCTTCTAAGAAACTACTAAATAATAAGCTAACTGCTGAATGGTCGATTTTAATTATGTTTCAGTTGTCTGAACTTGCTTACACCAGTCCCCATTATGTTTGTCATAAATTAACCACTCATATTACCTTTTGCTATTAGAATTCAATATTCAATATTTGCTATAGCTTTTCCGTGATGAGATTTTGTTAGTTACTGAAACCAGGCATATATCTTATTGTTCGGGATCCTTCTGAAGTAGGGCTTTATAACTGCCAAGTGTCAGTCGAACTTTTTTTTGGGGAGGGGGGGAAGGAGAATAGATTTTAGTTATAGATGCAGGATAGATGAACTTATTTTCAAGATGGTTCGTGCCAGAATTAAAATTCTGGGATTTCAATATGACATGCCAGAGCAGGATTGCGCTTAATTCTTGTCCTTCGCCAGTGTAAACTTTGAATGGGTACTAAGGATATTATTTGATGATACTAATAACAACTTTTTATTCTTTCATTCTTCTTCGGTTTGCATGGCAGAAAATGTGATGAAAGAAGAATGATATGAGATATCTTTTGACTTAGTGGGCACACACATATATCTATACTCTCATCAATTATCTTCTAATTTATTCAATTTCTTATATTATTTTTATCTCTCTGAAGGCTGCTTCAATGTTGCTGCTTTCCTTGTCCTTCACATGGAAAGTCCTGGCACCATATTCCGGCACCCTTGCTGTTCTTGGGACCGTCCTGTAAGTCAACTCTTGCCACGCTAGCTTTTTCCCAGTCTTCTTTTTCCTCTTTTATTTTTCTTTGGAAGCTTTTATGAGATCAAAAATCTTCTTGATATGTTATCTTCCGCTTATCTACTCTTATCTTATGGTCCATCAAATCTAAGCATGGCTTTCATTCTGCAGCTATGTATTATCCTTTTCACTTGGTGCTGGTCCTGTGCCGGCTCTTCTCCTGCCAGAGATCTTTGCCTCGAGAATCAGAGCAAAAGCGGTTGCTTTGTCATTAGGCATGCATTGGGTAAGTCATAAGGGAGGAGCTAGCAATTGTGGCTTTGTGGCCATTAAGAATAAATGAATAATTGCTTTGAGAGATCCAGTTATTCCTGAAATTGATGAATGCTGTATGCTTATTATTGTTTTTGCTTTTTTTTGTCCCTGTTTTATGATGGCAGATCTCAAACTTTGTTATCGGACTGTACTTCTTGAGCGTTGTAAACAAGTTTGGAATCAGTACAGTGTATTTGGGATTTGCAACCGTCTGTCTCCTTGCCGTCTTGTACATAGCCGTTAATGTTGTAGAAACAAAGGGACGATCATTGGAGGAGATAGAGCGTGCTCTCAATCCAGTAGTTTGATACTGAAATGGTAGAAGTGGGTGGGTAATAATCTCCCTGCGGCTCGTGGACACTGACCTTGAATAAGCAAGACAATTTTCTTCTGTAGAGCTTTCCTTCTTTATTCTACCTCCCGGACTATCTCGTTTGCTGATTCTCATTTTGCTCTGTTTTGCACAGATTTGAAACCCAACCAACTTTTGTTAAATATATGTGTTTCTTTGAAATTCTCAGTAAGTGACACTGATTTGGCCAGTGGAGCAAAGTGCTTTATTTAATTACTTATAAAGCTGGGATATCTGTTCCTAGCAAGCCCGAAGCTATAAGGGGTATAAAATATGACCCCCCAAAGAAAAAAAGAAAAAAAGAAAAAAAAAACATTAAAATTTTACATTAGACCCGAGCGAGTAATCTGATGGCAACGTCAAGTTTTTGACGACATGCTATAGTTCTTTTGGCCTTCGGTGTCATTATTCAATGAAATGCAGCTCCAAGCATTCCCATTAAACTGACCGAGTTTTCCATTGAAACAAATGAGCAATACTTGTTAGTGCATTTATTTTCTTCTTCGGCGGAGACCATACCTGCATCAGTCATCACGGATGTGGCATCTTAAGAGAGGTTGAATAAAATTAAGTACCACCGTGACTCGTAACACGCTTAACCAAGAAACAAACGGGCACCTGAAAATTATGAGACATTTTTCATGTTGCATGTTACCATGTGTTTTCAAATCAAAAGGTATCAACGAATCAATTAGAATCATCAAATTATAAGGGATCCTTATAGGGTACAGACAGTTGGCTGGAACCTTGATTTTTGCCAAATGATTGTGAGAATTGTTGTGAAAGTACGAGATATTATGTTCTGATATATATTTTCCTTTTTCTATTTCACTTGCTTCATACTAAATGACATCAATGTACCCCACCAAAGATACAAGCATTCCCGTAAAGCATTCAATAGTGACAATGGTAGTCCTATTGAAACTATTGGAGAAACTCAGTGGACTATATAGATGGAGCACTGACATGCCAATACCTACATATTGGCCTTCCTTTCCCATCTTTCCTTGGTATCAAGCCTGCCAAGAAAATAAGAAAAAAGAAAACTATTTATATGGATAATTTGAAACAGTTACTAATGATGCAACTTCAAATTCAACTTTCGGATATTATAGTGCAAATAATAATTATGGTTTCTACTGAAGAAAAAAGTGAAAAAGGAAATGGTAAAAATTCTAAAACAAGTAAACCCTACAATGTATCCAAATGATTCAGCTTATGCCCTATGCTTATAAAGTGAGCAGCTTCAAGAAATCTTACTGAAATGAAGAATGCAAAGAGTACTTTCTCCAGCCTTTCAAAAGAGAAATAGAAAAAGAAAATTGAAATAAAAACCACAAGGATCGCCTGCTGGGTGGATCCATCATGCATTACCACACTTAGAGAGACACAAAACAGAAGGGCTCCAGTTATGGTAGTTCTAAGTTCTGTTCCAAGTATGATCAAATTCTGGTCCTTCATGGATCAGATACAATTATATCAACCCAAAAGAAATGAATGAGCCAGGAATACTGAATTTCTCAATAACTTTGTGCCACTACTTAAGTCTAACAATTCCACCTACAAAATATTCATTAAGTTCATATTATTTCTATTTGCATGCATAACAATCACTTAGTAGCCAAAGGTTAATCATACCCCCAATGTAATTTTTGGCGCTTCTTTGGTGCTAGAGATTCTGCTACATCATCATGCGGTATAGAGGAACTGATATCATTGTTGTGGCTTTTCAAGTTTGATACACTTGAATCTTCAATTGTAGTACTAGCATCTACATCACCATGAGGCATGGAATTGAGGTCTTCGCCACCAGATCTGCTGGTCCCATATGCAGATCCTACAAGGAATTTAATGGGTGAGCCAGATACCTCACATGATAATGAAAGATGTGATTATAAAAGGACAAAATAAGGTACCTTTTGGTTTCTTATGAAACTTTGATTTGGATTTTATTTGTAAGCGCCTCCTATGCAGCTCCTAGCATATTCAAATGAGATTAAGAAAATAACAAATGTTAGAGAAAACTAGGAAGATTGCAGTTAGCAAATAAAGCTCCATATAAGAAATTACTTTAAGAAGAAATTTTCATTATTACAAAAGTCCAAACCAGTGACAACCTCCCGTTCTAGATCACAGTGGCCAATTTAGAATTATCATTAATATGTTCTGTTTTATGCTAGACATAGAGCATCCTCGGTGCTGCTCCCTCCTTCATATTCCAATGTCATGAGAGAAGGCCTGCCAACCTCTTTCGACCTGGTTCAAGGGCAAACCCCTGTTGGCAGAAATCTTTGAACAGAAACATGATCTTTAGGCTAAATCTGTGAGTTTCTTAACCCCATTTGGTCCTATCCTAATCTTGTGTGAGTTTCTTAACCCCATTTGGTCCTATCCTAATCTTGTGTGAGTTCTTAACCCCATTTGGTCCTATCCTAATCTTTTTAAGTTTCATTAGCTAAACTCTAAAAGCTTTGAGCTTGAATTCCTATACCTCATCAAGATTCTCTAACTCAGAAAAGTTACACGACTGAGAAAGCAAATATTCAACGAGCATAATCAACATGTGAAAGGACTCAGTAATTCAGAATCAATCAGAAGATTGAAAATGGACAAGCGCCAACAGATACTGGTTTTCTAATAAGTAATAACACAATTCTCATAAAGCTTCTAAATTTGTAACCATATGATCATCTGTCTACAAATCTACTGTTCCAAAGTCTTAACACACATTAACAAAATTCCCAATCTGGGTCATTATAATCTGCAATAAAGATTCAAATTTTAAAGAGAAATGATGCAAATAAACAAAACCGAACCACGCAAATACACACATGCATGTGTAAACATATAGAAGAGTTGGGGGCAAAAGATGGTACTTGAAATTTGGAGAGCTGGTCTTGGGTGACACCTTTGACCTTGAAATTGGGCTGTAAATATTGTGACGACGCGATCGCTGCTTCTCTTCTTTCATCTTCTTCCTTGTCCGTCACCCTCAACTCCATTCGTGTTTCTCCTCTCCTGCGCGGAACCTAGACGGTGCGTTTTGTCGAGGGCATTTGGCGTTTCCCGCTTCTAAAACAAGAACGAAACGGCGTCGTGGAATCAGGCGTTCCTACTTCCTAGTCCCAGTTGAAGTATGGACTTTAGAATTATTTTTTGGAAAACGGGAAAAAAATAATTCCTAAATTTTTAAGGGGCAAGGTGTATTTATGCTACCCTCTATACTAATATTATGTAAATATTTTTTAAATTTTATTTAATTTGTTTTTTTTTATTAATTATAATATTGTCTAATAAAATTTTTATTAATTTTTTTAATACAAATAAGATATAACTAAAAGAAAACTTTACAATATAATTCTTTTTTAATCCTAAGACATTGTTATACTTTTTTTTGTCTCTTAAGGTTTTAGTTATTATAAATGTTTACAAATGACATACGACAAAATATTTTCTTAAATAAATTTGTAGTGAAGTAACAGTTGTTAATTTATTATTTGATATTGTAGGATTAAAGTGCCAATCATAGGCTATATGGACATGATAAAGAGAATATGAAGTTGTTAACAAAGAAGGATTTGAAACATTGTTATACATTTTTATTTTTTCAGCTATTATTTATCCAAATATTTGTAGTTTGATATTATTTTCAGATATTATTTGAAATTTTTAGAGATTTTTTAATAATTTAAATACTTTTATAATATGGTGTAAGTATCTAATTTTTAACTTACTAAAATTATGTATCCATACTCACTGTAAAATAAGTAAATGAGAAATCAGTTTGGGATGAGAAAATCATTTCCTATATGAGGATTTCTCACCTCCTTAATGAAATTTTAATGAGGTGGGGAATGGACTAGGCCTCCTCATCCCCAACTCGCTCCATTATCATCCTTACCTAAATTAAAGTGAAACAGTGTGGTTATGTGATGAAAATTATTTAAAAAATGGAATCGTTTTTTTTTTTTTTTTGGGGTATCATATTTTAAATGAAAACGAATTATTTTCAACAACTATATTTTATAGAATTAAAAATGAAAACGTAACCGAAGATGCATAGTAAAAATGATAAAACTAATTTTTCTTGTTAACGTAATTGGGATGGAAAGGATATAACTTATAAATTTTCTTTATAAATTTATGAATGATAAATAAATTTAGAGTATATCATTTTTTTAAAGAAAAATAATATGCATCACTTATCCTTTATAAATTTATTTTAAACGATGTAAAATTACATGGATTTCTTTTTAAGTAAATTGTGAAACAATTGTTCATTTCTTTTAAAGAATTGTTTAATGATAATCCATTTTTCACTCCACTATTATATATAGAGTTTGAATCTCCATTCTCTTGTAGGACTTGAAGATGTACATGATACATTATTCTAAATCTTAAATGGAGAAAAAGAAATTGAAACCCTCGTGTTGTTTGATGAAATTAATTGAAATTTGTTTGATATTTTAAAAATCATCCTGTAAATCTTTGAGTGTCAACTTTTTTTAACTGATCTTACCATTTTATCTTTGGTGGTTGTTTGATGCTAGAAATATAATTGTTTTAAATTATTTAATTAATAATGATTAAAAGAATTACGGGAAAAAGTAAGGAGGTATTAATGGTGATTTTTTTGAAAATTAATTGAAAATTAAATGATATATATAAATGATCACCAGGGTGACGTGATCGTGTATGTCCCTTAACTTTTTTCTCAATTTGTTATGACTAAAAAAATTACTCTTCTTAATTTATTTTTCTCATTTAGTTTTTAATTAGTTATGATTAAATAAATTATTCAATTAATTTAATAATTAAATGTATTCATGTTCCCAAAATTAAATAACTGCTAACAATAAAATGATAAGATCAATAAAAAAAATCACATTCACAAAAGTTTGAATATGTTTTAAACCATCAAAAAGTTTAGACTAGTTTTATTAAATAAGAAGGGATTTCGCTCTTTTTTCCCTATTGAATGAATGATCAACTAATGCATCGACGATTTGGTATAAAGATATCCTTTGATTGTAAAAGAGTTCTCCCCTGAATTGCTAAAACGTAACTGAGAGGTTTAGATTAATTTTAAGCAAACTTAACATGCATTGCATGCAAAAATTTATCGACACCCAACAGTCAATATTGTATAAATGATTTTAAATCTGCCCACCATGGCATGAAGTTATTTAATTATCTTCTTAAATCTTCTGCTTCTTCAGCAAATTATTGCCAGTTAAGAAAGCACATTCTCTCCAGCTGTGACAGAAAATTGATATGAAATTAATGAAGCGAAGCATTATCTACTCCACCAAGGTTGACTTTGTATATAGTGTACCTAAGCAAGAGTGAGTCAATGGACACTTTAACTACCTTGCAAGCCACGCACTACTCTTGCCATTTGAGCTCGATCGTATTAATGTGAATTTAGATCTTTTTCTACTCTAAGTTGAATTCAAAGCAAACAATTATTGTATGTAGCGACTACAGTGATCAAAATATCTTATAAATTCAAGGATTATTGTACGTAGTCACTACGGTAATCAAAATATCTTATAAATTCAAGGATTGAATTCAAAACCTTTAAGCTTGAAGCACACTGCATTACCCCACTTGCTTTAAGACTTGAGTAGAAATTTGCTTCAATTTTTTTTTTTTTTTTTTTGGATTGGGGTCGAGACAACTAGGTAGCTGGTGGCGTATATTTCCATGGGACCAAAAAGAAGAAACATGAAACCCGGCGAACATGCCACAATAAATTTAAAAATGTGGTTAACTTGCCTAAATTTCCGCAATGGCCCCGGTGGCTTTGTGCTTCTCGTTTTTGGTTAGTACTTAATATTCAATCGGACACTTGCGATGGCCATAACATATTATTTAATCATTATCCTTTTTTGGCCATAGACCTAACAAATTTGGTTCACCCTTTTGTTGAAAACTAGAACACATTGGATTAATGCCTACTTTCCAGTTCCTATGTTCCATAATTAGGTTCTTAAATTTTCAATGTTAGACTATTTAGTTTGTAGGATTTGATTTCGATTTTAACGTGTGTCCTTAGCTTAACGATTCCCTAAGAAAAAAATGTGTTTTTTTATTTTATTTTATTTTCCTTAAAGTGGATAATTTATTTTATTCTAAAAGCAATTAGCAAATTTATAACGAAATTGGGCTTTATATTGAGACATTAAATGTTTTCGCTTTAGCAATTAAGATATTCGTTTAAAGTGATATTTACGAGTGGTTTCACCATACCTAAAATTTAGAACGAATGAGGGGGAGAGTTTCTCATTGAAAAAAATTCTTAGTCTCAAAAACATCGATTCATATCCACGACAAGGTTGCTTCAAAACTAAATTAGGCTCACAAATTAATCTTAAATTTTCCCACGGCTTTCTCAATACAAACACTTACTACTTAACTTATCTTCCCAGTGTTTATCAACAATCAAAGTCAATTTAATTCCCACTAGTCCTCTGAATTTCTCTCTGTGCTTCATCATCGACAACAATGGCTAATGCGCAGCCGCAGCATCAACGACAAAAACAACAACATCTATTTGGATCAATTTCAAGATCTGTGAATACCCATGTGCATTTAAATCATGTCTATCTTTTTCTTCTATTTGTTATTGGGTTTTCTCTTGGAGTTGTGATAACTTTATTTCTCAAAAACTTCTTATTCACCATGGCAATAGCGCCATTTGCTTCAACAAACACTACTAGCGTTTCGCTGGAAGCACAAAGATTCATCAAGTACAACACGAGTGATGATGAGTTGTTTCGGAAAGCAACGTCAATGGTTCAAAGTAAAAATACCGTTGTAGCAAAAGTTGCTTTCATGTTCTTGACAAAAGGGCCATTGCCACTGGCTCCATTGTGGGAGAAATTCTTTGCCGGGCATGAAGGGTTTTATTCAATTTATGTGCACTCACAACCTTCTTATAATGAAACAGTTCCTGAAAGTTCTGTTTTCCACGGCAGAAGAATCCCCAGCCAGGTAAACTTCTTTAATCGAAGTTCATTATCACTTTTTAATTTTCATTTTCGTATATTCATAATCATATCATGTAATATAAGATTAAAAAATGTGCATGAATGAAAGGAATTTTTGAGATTGATTAGGACATAGTATCATTTATATATAAAAAAAAACTTAAAATTATCTCTATGCTAAATGGTTAAAATTTTGACATGTTATTGTCTCTGCGTGTGTTTTTTACAGCCAGTTTATTGGGGAACCACAACAATGATTGATGCTGAAAAGCGACTTCTAGCGAATGCCCTCCTTGACATCTCCAATCAAAGATTTGTGCTTCTTTCTGAATCTTGCATACCATTATTCAACTTCACAACAATTTACAAGTATCTCATCAACTCAAATCTAAGCTTTTTAGGCTCATTTGATGACCCAAGAAGCCCAGGCCGTGGCCGATACAACCCAAAAATGTCACCCTCAATTAACATAACAGACTGGAGGAAAGGGTCTCAATGGTTTGAAGTGCACCGTGACCTAGCCCTTCACATTGTCTCCGACACCAAATATTATAGAATTTTCAAAACACATTGCCTCCCACCTTGCTACGGCGACGAACATTATATCCCAACTTTGGTGAATATACTTTACCCTGAGCTAAATTCGAATCGGAGTATTACGTGGGTCGATTGGTCGAGGGGCGGACCGCATCCGGCGAAATTCGGAGGGAATCAAATTACGGATGAATTTCTGAATCAGATTCGGTATCGATCAAAATGTTTGTACAACGGTAATACTGTTACTTCAGTGTGTAATCTCTTTGCTAGAAAGTTTTTGCCTAACGCATTGGGGCCTTTACTACGGATTTGTCCCTTGTTACTCGGTTTCAATCCTTAGAAATTTGTGGACCATTTTTCGGTCCGATACCTGTATACCAATGCTTTTGAATATATATCATGTCTTGTTTACGTTTATCGGCTTTTGTTTATTTTGTCGCCACTCGCCAGCATTAAACATGAGCAGTTTTTACGTAAATAACGCGGTTTCAATCCTTTCTTTCTTTCATTTTTTTTTCCCTTCTCAACACGATTTAGCCAGACCTTGAACGGGCAATATTATATCATGATGTGTCTGGTTACAGAAAGTTTTTCTGAAATGTGAGTGAAAGACTTCTGGCTGTTTTTTAAGCTTTTGATATTTGGCATTCCTTCCCTTCTCAATACTCAAGATTTTTATTTTTATTTTTTTTTAGAATATTGTCAAGATATTTTAAGCTTTCAAATGCCTTCCCTATAATATTATTGAAAATTCAAGACAGGGTTCCACTCATAAGGACATGTTTACCAAAGGAAATATATATTTTTTACTTGGAATATTGACATGAAATATCAAATGTATCGTAGAATTTCTCCTTTAAGTGGCCATTGGTCTTTGCCACGTGGCGAAAGCTAGTGCAGTAGTTCTCTTACTTTTTAGAGAGCAGAAAAGGATAGCTGATGTAGTCTCTTCCTATTGTTTTGCTTAAAAAACTTTCGTTCTATTTGGCTTCTTATTCTTAGTAAAAAAAAAAAATTATTCTTCTTATGATAACGTACTGTTCATGCATTGTCTTTAACTACCAAAATTTGAGTTTTGATAATATCCCTTAATGTTAGACATATTTACCAAACCGTCTTTTTTTTCTTAGGGAGAGTATCTTCTGACTTTTAAGAGCTATAATGCCACTCGATCAAACGAGTTAACATCACTTCATTGACTTTCTTTACAATGTGTCATCAATTCATTGGTCCATGTAAGCCTCCAAATTTCTCCTCAAACAAAGGTGAATTAATATTTTGAGAACATTAGAAATTAAATTGAAAATTATTTTTTAAACGGGAGGTAAATTTTAATTAGAAAATTAAAATCAACTTTGAAATAACAATGTTTTAGAATAAGCACAATCAAATCACCTTGTTAATTATAGACGTAGACAAAAGCCCACTTACTTTAAATCGATTATTCCCTTGAAACTCACAAAAATAAAAGAAATTAATGCATCATTCAATGAGTGTAGAGAAAATAACTTTGATAATAATGGTCAATGGTCCGCCACCATAGCCAATTAGCCATTATAAAAGCAAAGCCAGATCCGAAATATCAAAATTCTGTGGTCCCATCGTACTTTTTGGTATGTAATATGATATTGTGGTGGATTTTATACTGGATATGATTCAAATTCTATTAGAGTTGCAGGGCATTACAATACATTTGTAGTCTTAGAGCTCAAAATTTAGAAAAATCAAAATAGGTCAATAAATTAGGAGGTGTCACGTGTTGTTAGTGCTGATGGCTGTTCTCATTAACCTAATCTAGATTGATTGGACAAATGAAGAACCAAAAAAGACGGTAGAATTATAGAGGGATGTGTGTGACTTATATAATTTGCATGCTAGAAGATATGACTTAATAGAATTTAATGGAGGAGTGAAACTTATTTTGCTTGTATAATGAAATAAAAAAAAAAAATAGTATGATTAACTTAAAAACCTGTAACGTGCGATTGTGGAGTGAAATACATGACCTTTTGTACAGATTACAATTTCCAAAATGTGTCCGTAATTTGATAGCTGACAACTGAAAGGTGAAATGCATTATGCATTTCTTGATGGGGTGTATTTGCACCACCAACCAATCTTGAATTTATTATAAATAGCGGATCTTGTAAATTGTACGATACATCTAGATTCATTCATTCAACACGAATTGAAGACGAGCACGTGGCCCGAAATTTGTCTCACATTTTTTCACTTGCTTATTATTATCATTATAATTTGTACATTTTGCAATTAGACCCACAACACTATATTTGATAAATGATATTATTAGTGGAGCTAAATTCCTTGGTCTCTGATAAATAAATAATAATCTACTTGGAAAATCCGAAATTAGCCCTGTCTATCGAATCCAACAGCAAAATGGCCCAAGTGTCGAAGTATGATTTAACCCAATATGACATCCAAAATAACCAACACTCATTATTCCAATTTTCCAATTCCAACTCCAGCAAGTGTTTGATATTTTATTTTTCACAATATCTTTGTCTTCTTCCTCGTCGTCACAAAAGTCCACACAAGATTCCCCAGCTCAGTCCACTCGTTTGCTCAACAGGCACATGCAGACTCTCTCTCTCTCTCTTTCTCTTTTTTTTTTTATCTGTCCAAATCGCCGGCGATGGGCGACGATTATCTGCAGCTGTTCGTGGACGAGACTACTTTGTACAACCGCATCGTGTTGGCCAACTTGTTACCCTTCAAATGGTGGGACCCTCTTCCTCACGTTTTGCAGACGTGGCTTCGTAACTACATTGCCGGAACTCTTCTCTACTTAGTTTCTGGCCTCTTGTGGTGCTTCTATGTCTACTACTTGAAACGCAACGTTTATGTCCCTAAAGGTAACGTTCATTTTTATTATTATTTTATTTTATTGAAGTGTGTTGTTAATGCTTTTCAGATTGATTTACGAGATGGGTTTAGTTTCTTTAGCAGTTTTATTAATCTGGGTTTTTCTGGCATGCATGTTTGGTTTCAGATGAGTTTCTTCATAATCTTGAATCTTTTGATCAACTGGGTCGATTGATGAAACACGTTATGGTTTATTTCTGTAGCTTCGATCTTTGTTCATATTGTCTTGATCGGTTGCTCGTTTTGTTGTTTGAGCGTTGTATTATTACAAATTGTTTGAATTAGTGATTTTTTTCCCCCTTTTTTCAATTGGATTTATGTTGTTATTGTTATAGATCCACTGCTAGTAAGGATCAATATATCGCAGCATGATCTCATGAATCATAGTGTTGACAAAATTTGCCCACATTTAGAGCTTATTTATCACTCCTTTTTGGTATTAATCACATGAGTATATATTTTTATCTAGATGGATGCGACTTTTGGCAGTTGCTGACCCTTTGAAAGATTTTTTTTCAAATTGTTATATTTTTAGTGTACATGAAATTGACGCATGTGATTGTTGTTCAGTGTACATGATTTCATAGAGTATCGCTTCTTCATGGGTCTAAGATCACATTATTGTTTTATTCCCTGGACAACATTCTCATTGCAGATGACATCCCTACTAGAAAAGCTATGCTGTTGCAGATATTTGTTGCTATGAAGGCGATGCCATGGTACGTTGGCCTTCCAACTGTTTCTGAGTACATGATTGAAAATGGCTGGACAAAGTGTTTTGCCAGAATAAGTGACATTGGTTGGTTTGCTTACCTGGTCTATTTGGTTATTTACCTTGTGCTTGTCGAGTTTGGGATTTACTGGATGCACAGAGAATTGCATGACATAAAGTTTCTTTATAAGCATCTTCATGCAACCCACCATATATACAACAAGCAGAATACCCTTTCTCCATTTGCTGGTATGTTTTAAGTCTACTCTCTTTGATTTCTGTAATTTATACGGCTGGTAAAAATTCAACTTTTCTTCTTAGCCTTTTGCTTAAGAGGCTGGCTGCAATCTAGGAAATATGGTCATATCTTGCCTTTGCTTTCTACTTGGAATGAGCCTTCATCTAATGGAATAAATCATAACATGGTAGTGTTAGGGTAAAATCTGTCACCTTACCATTGGAATGGCCATCACTTAACTTCATTTATTCTCACTGTTGTCTCCTTACCATTCTGCATATTTTCTTGCGGTTCCGTGTCTGTGAAATTGGTCTTATGAATTGAAATAAATATCTTCTTCTGAAATTAATGATTGAAAGATGGGGTTGTTTCATGGTATGTGTAAATCTGCAACATTTATTTGTTTATGTCAAGTAAAACTTCTTATTTCTTGTTTCTTCTGTACACACTATCACACCCACTTTTTCCTGCTGTTTTGTTTTAACAGATATAATTTTGGATCTGACTTTATCATTCTACGGAGTTCGAAATAGAATTTGCATATTGTACTTCTGCAGTTCTGCTGAGATGGGCTAATATACAGATAACTCTATTTCAGTAAATGAAACCTATGTTGGTTGATTACTGAAATAAGGTCTAAGATAAGAACAATGCAAAGCTAGCAACAGAAGCAAGATGGTTATGGCTGAAATTTATTTCTTACTGGCAGTTTTAAATTCTGATGCAGATCAATCTTCTTAGCCCGTTTGTAATTAACACTTTGTGCTACCTCCGTTGTTCTCTGGTTACTTTGATTTACTCTAATTGTTTGGCTAGCAATTGAAATATTTCTCCCTGATGGCTTTTCAGTTTTCAGTGCACTTTTTATTCCCTATGAGATTCTATTTGCATTTTTTATTGAACTGGTGACTGAAAAGTATTTCTTTATTTCAGGTTTGGCATTTCACCCACTGGATGGTATACTGCAGGCCCTTCCACATGTTATAGCACTCTTCATAGTGCCAACCCATTTTACCACACATTTAGGGCTCTTATTCCTCGAGGCCATATGGACAACAAACATTCATGATTGTATCCATGGCAAGCTATGGCCTTGGATGGGCGCTGGCTATCACACTATTCACCACACCACATACCGACATAATTATGGTCATTATACCATATGGATGGACTGGATGCTTGGAACTCTTTGTGATCCAGCTGATGATGACTGGGGAAAGACGAAATGATGAACCTTGACCCTTATCTTAGAAGAATCCGACTGTGTTTTTTTCTTTTTTGGTTGGTCTTGCAGTTGGGTTGCTTTTATTCTCATGTTTGTGGTCTTTTGCCTGTAAATCTTGATTGTTAGTTTTAGTCCGTTGTCCATGGCTATGAAGCTGGTGTCAGAGAGGAAAAAAGCATTCCTGGTGTTTAGTGCAGGTTTCTCGCCTTTAATCCTCATGACTGGTTCAGTTTTATAAGATGTATTGCACAAACTGTGGGAGATATTTTCAGTGAAACGTACTTTCCTCCGATCTGAGCCATGTTATTTTTTTTCAAACCATGTTAACAAAGAAAATGTGCTGCAAAATGTATGATATGTATCTTTCATGTTTTCATTCATTGTGTATCATCATAATACAAGTGAGCTCTGCTGCTTGTGCAGATTTGTCACTTGCGTCATATAGTGTTTGGCTTACAAAGCTTATTGGATGATGGGTTGGAAATGCAATTTGCAACTACCCAGATAAACGCTGCCATTGCCTGGCCTGCTCTCTGCAAAATCAGTATCTTCAACATTGAGTTTCAATGAATGGTTTTATAAATCTATCTTAGAATTGAGAACATTCCTTGGAGACAAGGGAGAATTGTGTAGGATATACTCCGTTTTCCTCAAAATACTCAAAATATGCCTTTAATTGTTACACTCTGTAATTATACACATATATACTTTAAAAAATCAAAGAAAGAACGAAAATATCCTCAATTAAATCCTATCAAAACTGAATTGATATCTTGAAGTCAAGCAAAGTCAGTAACGAGTTGAGGATATTCGACTTCAAATGAACTACAACGATTAAGTCCCCTGGAAAAATTCTCAACTTCTTTAACCAAGTTGAGTGTACTCAATCTCAATTGAACCACGACTAATTAAGTTCCCCGAAAAAATTCTCAACTTTTTTAATCAAGTTGAGTATACTTGACCTCGAACCACGAATAATTAAATCTCTTGAAAAATTCTCAACTTTTTTAATGAAGTTAGGTAAACTTAACTTTAGTTGCACAACGATCAATTAAGTCTCTTAAAAAGTTCTCAACTTCTTTCATGGAAGTTGTGTATGAGTCGAGCATACTCGAGTTCAGGTGAATTACGACCTATTAAGTCTCTTGAAAATTTTGAGACTTTTCATTCAAGTCAAGTTTCAAGTATTGAGTATGCTCGACTTCAGTTGTATCAATAAATAATTATCTTCCAAGATATGCAATAACCATTAAATAATAATAATATCTGCAACAACCATAAATTATCCAACAAATATTAAGTACAACGTCATTTCATAATAAGTAGCAAAGCCATCATATACATTTTCACTAAGGAAATCCTTATACAAAGACTAAGGATAGTCTTTCAGTTGCTCCAAGCACCCAAGCCATGGCCCAAAAACTCTAAGATGCCACTCCTTAAAGGCAACATATCATCTACAATTCTCCATCAAATCCTATATAGATAAATATTTTAAATTTAGTACATGTTTAAACAATATTAAGAAAATAAATAAACCATTGTTTGTCAATTATCCCATCCATTAGTTATGGATAGGTAACAATAGATCATATTTTAGAATCATACTTGACGTGTTCAAAAAAACTTACTCCACTTATTCAAACAACTTAAAATAGTTAATACTCGATTTGTTCAAAAGATTTACTTGGTTCTTACCCGACTTGTTTAAAAGATTTACTCGACTTAATACTCGATATATTCAAAAGATTTACTCGACTCCTACTTGACGTTTCCAAAAAATTTAAAATTAATATTTGACTTATTCAATACACTTACTCGACTAACACTCGACTTATTTATAAATGCACTTGAGTTTACTTGAGTTGTTTAGAGACTTGTTTACTAATTATCCTATCCTACTCTAACTAATTACTTGACTTATACTTTACTACTTGGCTTACTATTACCCAACATATTTCGCGACTTCCTACTCAACTTACGTCGTAACTTACTCGACTCACTTAAGTTTTTGTTACACTAGATACTCGGCTTACTAGACTTCATGTTCGACTAAATATTCAACTTAATCAACTACCTTACATCATTTCTTGCACAACTAAATGCTTGACTTATTCTTGGAATCATTTTTCAATATTAACCAAAACTTAAATTAAATACTTTGATCTTAAATCCTTATATTTTATGTAATAATGTGTGTGTGCAAGCACTAAAATGAATAATATACTATTATAAACTCATAAATCTTTAGCAAATATACTTGTAATGAAATCAAATCAAACCCTAAGGATACAATTGTACACAATGTTTATATTTCAAATATACCTTATCCGTCACTTGACAAAACACCAACAAGACTGTTATTGAAGAGTTTATGCTTATCAAAAACCTTTGTATTGAAGGTAAGAGATAAAATGGTAGGAGATGAGAAAATTGAGAGAGGGAGAAAGAAATGGTGATGTGTGAGAAAAAATGAAATGGTGAGATAAGGAAATGTAGATAGATGGTTCTTTACGAGTTTTTTTTTTTTTGCTTTTTCCTTGTTGGAGCATAAGTATGTAATGGGTTTAAGTTTGTTAAATTCAAATTAAAAACCCTAAAGATAAGACCGAATAACAATTCGTTATTGTAACCACCTGGCCTTTGGTCGAGTGGCCAGGCAAATGCCCGCACTTTCTCAATTATAACAAATAATTAAGTAGAGACGGTCTTCTCCCTTACCGATGTGAGTAGACAGTGTTTTATAAGAACTTATGTATAATTGAGTGACTTTATAAAAAATTATGTAAACTAGTCCCAATAATAGTCTGATTGTAAATATAAATAATAGTTTCATCTAAATATAATTGAATAAATGCATTTTTCTCTCTTACCAATGTGAGTAGAGTAAATGTCTTTTGAATATCAGTGAGTGTAAAAATCTGAGCAGTGCTTCATAAAAACTTATATAAATTAGTTGCAGTAATAGTCTAATTGTAGACATCAGTAATAGTCTCGTGTAAATATAATTAATGGTCCAATGTAAATACAATTAAGTGGAGGCAATTTTTTCATTTACCAATAATAGTAGAGTAGACGTTTCTCGAATATTAGTGAAGATAAAAATATGGAAATTACATCATAAGAACTTATGTTAATTAATCCTATTAATAGTCTGATTGTAAATATCAGTAGTAATCTCATGTAAATATAATTAAGTAGAGACAATTTTTTCCTTTACCAATATGAGTGGAGTAGACGTTTCTTGAATATTAATGAGGGTAAAACTCTTAACAATTTTTCGTAAAAACTTATGTAAATTAGTTCAGGTAATAGCATGATTATAAATGACGTCCTTCAAATATTAGTTGTAAATGACGTCCTTCGAAGATTAGTGAAAGTAAAAATTTAAGTAATTTTTTGTAAGAATTTATATAAATTAGTTTTAATAATAGTCTGATTATAAATACCAATAATAATCTCGTGTAAACATGACTAATCGTTTGATTGTAACGGTCAGGGTTGAAAAAAAAATCCGTTATTTTCGTAATAAAAAAAAATCCTATTATCTCAAAATTGTGAACAGTTTTCTTCATTTACAATTTTTAATAAAGCAGCAATTTAGAAAAGATTAAAAAAAAAATACATATTGCATCGACCGACATCACAAAGACACTGAATATAGGGTGTGTTTATTTTCTGGAGTGGGAGTGAGGAGTGTGGATTCCTCCCACTCCAGTGTTTACTTCACTTATTTAGTGAAGGATTGGGAATTCCACTCCGTGGGTCCCACCCATTTTTGGAGTGGGGAGTAGGGATGGCAAAAATCCCCACGGGGACGGGTACCCTCGGGGATTTTCCCCATTCGGGGAGGGTATGAGGATAATTTTATACCCAATTTCTTATTCGGGGAGGGGACGGGGAAATTTTGTTACCCAATTTCTTATTCGGGGAGGGGACGGGGATGAGGTGGAATCCCCATCCCCTACCCATTTCCCCATTTTAATTTTTTAAAATTACTAGTAAATAAATAATAAAATTTAAATTATAAAATTATAAATATTGGTAAAAATAAAAAATATCAAAATATTTATATTATTAAACTTTTAGGCCTAATTAACTAATTAAAGTCCTAAATTTTTATTTAGGACATTAAAAAGACCGAGTAGATTCTATTAGCCCAAAAGTTTTTTTATTTTTAATATTATTTAAATATTTTAAACTTAAATCTATTTTTTATTTATTTTTAGATGTTATAATTGCCCACAGCGAATCACAATTTTAATATCTAATCTAATCTAATCTAATATTTACTCTTGATTTGCTCCGATTTAACTATTGTGTTGTAAAGGGAATAGTCCACATTTATAAAGTGCCCATGCCACCATTGAAAAAGTTAATTTTGAATCTAAATTCGATTTTATTTGTAATAATTTTGTATTAGACTATTAATTTGTTCATGATAGTTTGTAAAAGAAGTTTGTATCCCTTTCATGCTGCGTTACTTACTAATTTAATGTATGTGACTTTTGTAATGGATATTAATGTAAGATATATTTCGAACTTTACTTTTATTTAAATTTTTTATTTTAATATGATTAACTCAAAATCGAAAAAAAAATGTATTAGTTATTCGGGGATCGGGGACCCTCGGGGATCCCCTGTTATTATTCGGGGAGGGGATGGGGATTCGCTCAAGTAATTCTGACGGGGACAGGGAGGGAACGGGGACATACGCAAAATATCAGGGATGAGTACGGAGAGATTGGTCCCCTCCCCTCCCCTCCCCATTGCCATCCCTAGTGGGGAGGGGGAGTGGGACTCCCATTGGGGGAGGTGGGAGCCACTCCCACCTCTTCCTTTTCTACCTTTTTTTTTTTTATTTTAATTCAATTTAATATTTTATAATTAATAAAATAAAATAAATAATATTATATTTATTTGAATAATAATATTATATTTATTTGAATAATATTATTATATTTAACTAAATAATAATTTACATTGATTATAAGTTAAAATTATTTTAAAATAATAATATTATATTAATAGAGAATTAATAAATATAATATTATTGTATTTATTTTAAAAATAATAGTACTATATTTATTTAATATTAATAATAATAAATATTTTATTCTAAGAAAATATTAATTTTGTACTAAATAATATTATATTATTATTTTATATAATAATAAATTTAATATAATTATATTTAAATTTAATATAATTATATTAAATAAAATAAAATAATGTTTCATTTTATATTAGAATTAAAATTAATAAAAAATTATGATTTACATAATTAAAAATATTATTAATTATTATTAATTTATAAATATAATAAAATATTTATTTTATTTTCTAAATATATTTTTTATTAATTTTTTAATTACAAATTATAATTCTTTACATAAAGATAAAATTATAATTTAAAATAATTTACTCCCAATATAAAATAAAGTAAACAAATAATTGAGATTATGATTAATAATTCATACTTTTATTTAGTCTAACTAAACAACCTATTCCTACTCTCACTCTACACTCCTAATCTAATAATTCCCGATCCTCCTGATTCCCAGTTTAACCCAAAAAGTAAACGCAGGAATAGTTTGTCAGTTGTACGTGAGATGAGATAAACAAACAACCAAAACCAAAGCTTTCTTTGAATTGTTGCAAGAAATTATTACAATAGCCACTCATGTCAGCCATTCTCTTTCTCTCTTCTTCTTCTCAGTTAAATTCTCTTCAATGCCACTTCTTTTCTGTGATTTGCTCCTCTTCAAACCCAAATCAAAACTCTCCAAAAACATTAAAACTCCCAGATATTAAATTATCTCCAAACGCACCCATTAAAAAAATGCCCACAGCCCCATGGATGAGGTCTCCCATTGTTCTTCAACCAGATGAAATCATCAAACCTTCCAAACCCAAGACCAAAAAAAGCTTTAAAAAGACAGACAAGGGATTGACTGCTAAAGAAAGTGGTGTTAGAGGAAAGCAAGCAATGAAAAAGATTATTGAAAACATTGAAAAACTTCAAAAAGATCAAATTTTGGATGAAACCCAGAAGAAGGATATGGAAAAATTTGAGTTTAGAGGGTGTTTTGAGGAGAATGGAAGTGATGAGGAGGATTTGAGGGGTGGTTTTGGCGGGAAAGTGCCGTGGTTGAGGGAGGAGAGGTTCGTGTTTAGGAGGATGAAGAAAGAGCGGATGGTGACTAAAGCTGAGACGATGCTTGATGGGGAGTTGATTGAGAGATTGAAAGATGAGGCTAGGAAGATGAGGAAGTGGGTGAAGGTGAAGAAAGCTGGTGTTACTGAGAGTGTCGTGTTTGAGATTAGGTTGGCTTGGAGAAGGAATGAGCTTGCTATGGTCAAGTTTGATGTTCCTTTGTGCCGGAATATGGATAGAGCAAGAGAAATTCTTGAGGTTTGGTTTTGTTACTTTGTGTTGTTACTTGTGATTTTACATAACCATGTTCAAGTTCATAGATTATTTGTTTTACCAATGAATTGAAGAATTTAATATAAGAATTTTGGACGAGTGTCTGAATATTGATGACTCTAAGACATGCTCTTAATGGAACCTTGTACTTGTGCTGTAATTTGACTATTAGATGTACGGAGTAACTTAGTGTATCTGGATTGGGGTTGAGTTCCAATTTGAGGAGACTCACTGTAATTAAAATATTTTTTCTAATGCTCAATTTTCGATAACAAAGTCTGGTAAGTACTACTGTCAAGATAATATGAGTGAGAAATAATTTATAAGCATTAACTTCACAATTTGTACTAATTCAGATGTTTTTCTGAATATACTATAACTGATTTTTCCTTTCTTTTAAACAGCTGAAGACAGGAGGCTTGGTTATTTGGACTAAGAAAGATGCTCATGTTGTTTACAGAGGAGACGGTTCAAAATCTTCTGTGAAGATGTGTCCTCGCTCTGCTGATGATCAAGAAGCACCTTTGTCAAAATCGACTCATTTACATTTAGAAAAGAAAGTCAATGTTTCTTGGATAAAATCAAATACTGCTACTCTGGACCAAAACAGGAGTTTAAAGGATGGAGAAGAGAATTCTTTGCCAACTAGCATCTTTATGGATAAAAATTTGAGAATAGATAAGTCTCTGTATGAGAGAGAAGGTGACCGATTGTTGGATGGCTTAGGACCTCGCTTTGTTGATTGGTGGATGTGGAAGCCATTGCCAGTAGATGGAGACTTACTTCCAGAAGTGGTTCCTGGATTTAAGCCTCCATTTAGGCTTTCTCCACCTGATGCGAGATCAAAGCTGACAGATGATGAATTGACATACTTGAGGAAGCTTGCTCATCCTTTACCTACTCATTTTGTCCTTGGTATTGCCCTGCCTGCCTATTTCAGTAATCTATGTAGCACATAAGCATAACCTTATAAAGATTACCATAAAGTTCTCCATTTCGCATGACAGATACTAGGTTATGTGCATTTGATTTTGTGTGTTCACATACCTTTGTCTAGCCAAGTTTCTTGATTCAATCTATTCTTATTTTCTGAAGGGAGGAACAGGGGACTTCAAGGCTTAGCTACTGCTATCTTAAAATTGTGGGAGAAAAGTCTTGTAGCAAAAATTGCAGTAAAGTGGGGAATTCCAAATACTGACAATGAGCAAATGGCAAATGAACTTAAGGCAAGTTTGGCAAAATGGAAACCTGTTTAGCTTTCAATATATGAAGTCCATGAAATGTTGGTATTTACCATTTTATTACATTTTTCAAGGCTGAGCCAACCAATTTTCAGTCAGTTGGCTAGTTTCCCTTATACACCAGTAGTCATCATTAAGTGGCACTAGGTGCTTATTAGTCAGCTGCACTCTTGGAGAAGGCTGCGCTTCTCCTCACTGTCCTTCCATAAAAGTCATCTTGATTTTAGCACCACTGTTGCTGTTTCAATTTTTGGCTAGTTTCTTGCTTGAATCACCATAGTATTGCTATTATATCCCAACACCATCTGTATCAATTTTTGAGGTATTCTTTCGAAATGGTTGTACCGAGGGGTGAAGGGTAGGCTGCCATGTTTCAAAAGCATCAGCCATGCTTGTCTATGGCCCTTGCATTTGATAGCATGCTTGTCGTTCTATGTATGCTTGCATTATGCCTGTGATTTATTTCTGCAGAATTTCAAGTTTTCTGATGATGGTGTCTTACTAATGCAGCACCTCACAGGGGGAGTACTGTTGCTGCGCAATAAATTTCTTATAATACTGTACAGAGGTAAGGACTTTCTTCCTTGTGGAGTTGAAAACTTGATAGTTGAGAGAGAAAGGGAACTCCAAATATGCCAAAATCATGAAGAAGGAGCACGGCTGAAAGCAATTGAAACATTTCATTTACCTGATGAACCACTGGAAAAAACTAGCAAAGCTGGAACGTTATCAGAATTCCAGAATATCCAATCCGATTTTGGAGATCTAAAAATGGGTAATAGAGAGTTTGAACTCCAGTTGGAAGCTGAAATAGAAGACTTAGAGAGGGAACTAAGAAAGCAAGAACGAAAGCTTTTTATTGTAAGATGACTATCTTCTCATTATTTGATGCGCAATTGTTAGTCGAACAAAACTCACAGTTGTTTTTGCAGCTTAACATCAAGATAGAGAAGTCAGCAAAAGAGCTATCAAGGTTGAATTCTGCATGGAAACCCAGAGAGCAGGATCCAGACCTGGAGATGATTACGGAAGAGGAGAGACAATGTCTTCATAAGATAGGAATGAAGATAAATAGTAACTTATTACTTGGTAAGGCAAAATTTCCCCTCTGTACATTTCAGTGTTCTTGTTAAGGAGTTAGTGACCGGCGATATCATTATTCTTGGTCAGATATTTCAAGAAACATAGAGATCACTTATTGGTAACATGAGTTTTAAATTTTTGCAATGCATTGACTCCACTTTCAATGGTGTTCTGTAAAATATTTTTCATTTCTCATAGTGGATTCTGACCTGATCTTTTACCTCATGGGCTTCATGCTTTAATTGATGTAAAGTTTTAATCCAGGAGATTGTTGATGCAAATTTTAATTGAGAAACGAGCGTTTCAAACACAAAGATTTCACACATGTTCTGCCAGATATGCTATTGATTGTAGCAAACAATCCTTGTTGCCTCTACAAACTAGTTCTTTGCAGCTGTCTGATCTATCTCTATGCTCACACTTCCTGTTTCAATTTTGGCTTCAGGCAGGCGTGGGGTCTTTGATGGTGTCATTGAAGGACTTCATCAGCACTGGAAGTACAGAGAAGTTGCCAGAGTGATTACCAAGCAGAAATTGTTTGCTCAAGTAATTTATACTGCAAAATCACTTGTGGCAGAAAGTGGTGGAATTCTTATTTCAGTGGACAAGTTAAAGGAAGGTCATGCTATCATTATCTACCGTGGCAAAAATTACAGACGTCCTTTAAAGTTGATGACTCAGAATCTGCTATCTAAAAGACAAGCGTTAAGAAGATCTCTTGAGATGCAGAGACTTGGAGTAAGTAGAGCCCTTATTTCTTCAGAGCTTAGTGTTTGCTCAGTTTTACCTTAAGCTTATTGAGCCTAATGGACTTCTTCTTTCTCCTTCCCCCCTTCTTTTTTGTTTGGGGATGTGGTTATTTGTTGTTACAGTCATTGAAGTTTTTCGCATACCAGAGACAGCGGGTCATCTCCAATTTGAAAATCAAACTTGTAAGCCTTAAATATTTTGTTCCATGCCTGAATCTTGGACATTTCAAAACTAGTATGTGATGAGCATGGTGAAGAGTTAATGAAGCAATTCCATCTGTTTTTTTACTTATCAATTGTCCCAAACTGACATATCAAAATTATACCCCGACATATGCACACTTGGGTCAGGAACTTCCTTATTGGTGAACAGTCATTTTTCAAGCCTTTTCATTCTTTAGCTGATGAATTTTGCAGGCGGAGCTGCAGGAAAGCAGGCAAAAGAATATGAAAATTATTGCACAAACAGACGTACGACATACTGACACGTCTTAAATTGTCAATTAATTAATTGGGAAATGATGCAGATTTGCCAAAGAAAGCGAAACTTCTCGCCCATCTGCCACTGTATTGCTTGCTTAGCCAGGTAAACTTTTTTCTTGTCTTATTCAGTTGTTTAGATATTGAATGTTTGCATATATTTTCCCTTCATCATCTGATTCGCGTTTACATGTTTTCAGGCATGAAGGAAAAAATTGTGATGAGATGATGGAGTATGCTTGACATTGCATTTGGGACATCCAATTTAAGTGGTTTTATCCTAAAATAAAAGGTAGGGAACTTGTTTTATCCTATCGCTTGCTTAGACAGGTAAACTATTTTCTTGTCTTGTTCGGGTGTTTAGATATCGAGTGTTCGCATATATTTTCCCTTCATCATCTGATTCGAGTTTACATGTTTTCAGGCATGAAGGAAACAATTGTGATGAGATGATGGGGTATGCTTGACATTGAATTTGGGACATCCAGTATTCCAATTTGTGTGGGTGGGGTAGGAACTTCTCAATATCTCATTATGGAATGCATTTTGCGTGCTGTTAAAATTCAAGTTTAGTTACATTTCACATATAACTTACTTCATGAAGGATGATGTTGGAGAAGACTGTTTGGCGTATCCTGTTGGCAAAGACAGAGAAGGCTTTGGTGGAATTTGCAAGTTTTCTATGCTACCTTCCAACATCTCCACAACCTTCGTCATTGATGGTCTGTCTGGTGGATGGGTTTGAATGCACCACAAGCTCACCAAAATCATCTTTTTTGCCATCTCTTTCTCCTCTTCAGTTACAACCCCATCGAGTTGAAAATCATACTCTGTTTCAATTTGCTTGTAAATTGCATTGGGAAAATATTCACTGCTGCAAGATACTTTGACATCGGCATTCTTTCTTCCTATAACCATTTCATGAATCATCATCCCATAACTATAGACATCAGACTTGTGAGAAACTCCTCCAAAGTGTCTGCAAAATACCTCTGGTGCAATATATCCTGCAGTTCCTCTTGTGTCCAACATTGATATGAAACTCTCTTTCTTTTCTGTTTGTTTTGCCAGCCCGAAATCGGATATCTTGGGGCAGAAGTCTTCATCTAAAAGAATGTTGTGAGGTTTTATGTCAAGGTGCACAATCCTTATGTTACAACCTCGATGCAAGTACTCTAGTCCTCTGGCTATGCCGACTGCAATTTGATACACTGTCCTCCATTCCAGTGTTCGTTTTCCATTTGAAGATTCATGATCATATATATACTGATCCAGAGAGCCATTAGGCATGAATTCATAGATTAGAGCTCTTTTCTTCTTCTCGTAACAAAAGCCTAGAAATGGAACAATATTGACATGCGATGTTCTGCTAATGCTGGCCACCTCATTGATGAATTCCTCTCCATTATCCTTCAAGTTCTTCATGACCTTCACTGCAACAAGACGGCCATCAGGTAATGTTCCTTTGTAAACATCAGCGTAGCCTCCTTGACCAAGTTTATCACTGAATGATTTTGTCATCCTTCTAACATCAGAATAGCTAAATCTTTTAGGAGCAAGAGATCCGTAATTCCTAACAAAAGCTGCCTCTGCATTTTGATCATGCCTTGTTTCCTTCTTCCAGTATCGTCGTACGGAAGTAGTGAGAATAATAGCAAAAGTCAATGTTGTCCCCACTACACTAGCTGCAATTCCTGTTATTCAAACATAGGAGCAATCCAGTGTGCTTGAGAATGAATGATAAATTGTTGCTGCAGCTAGAGAAATAAACAAGGTGGATGATGCGTATTACCTATGTATATGTTCCTTCTCTTGTTGGAAGATAATCCTGCAGCAAAACCAAAAAGTCAAAAGTCAAAAGTCAAAAAGTCTTTTGAGTGGCAAATAATAAGTCTTGAAGTAGACCTACTCTGAATTTTAAAAGTCTAATATCGATCAATTTGATCCTAAATTTGCCCCCCTTTAATGATAGTGATATAATATAAGGGAAATTATCATTGCACAATATTTATTTTGCCTTATGTTCATTCAATCACTATAAAATTTTAACATGTATTTTGTATCATTTTTTTTTTCACATTTGTATCAATTAGTCACTTTTGTATTAACACTATTAAATAATTTTAATAAAATGACAATTTTACCTTCAAATAAAGTGAAAGACTATTTTATCTTATAAAAACTTTTAAAATTAAAAATTATAATCATAAAAATATTCTTAAATTTAATAAAAAATAAATCCCAAATAGATGTGCTCAACTGATTTTTATTAAAAATTATAATTTCACAAAATTTTAATAAAAATAAATGAATTTATTTATTAAAAAATTATAATTTTGTAAAATTTTATTAAAATAACTGAATTTATTTCTTAAAAGAATAAATCCTAAAATTTTAATAATTTAGGGGATTTTTATTAAATCCCAAAATTTTACAATTATTTTTATAATTATAATTTTATATTAAAATGATTTTTATTAAAAATAAAAATTCTAATTTTGGGATTTATTTTTATTAAATTTATGGATATTTTTATCATTTTATATTTTTTTAAATTTTTATAAAATAAAATAATTTTTTAATTTATTTGGGGGTAAAATTATCATTTTATTAAAATTATTTAATAGTGTTAATGCAAAAATGGCTAGTTGATACAAATGTGAAAAGAAAGGTGGTGCAAAATACATATTAGAATTTTATAGTGATTGGATGAACATAAGACAATAAAAGTGGTGCAATAATAATTTTCGATAATATAATAAGAAGGTAAGAACTGCCCTAAAACCACAGGCCCATACCTCTTGCTCTTTGTGGGGCTAGTGAAGTTGAACATCCTGGTAAGTTGTCAAGTTGTCCATCTGGGCACAGGCAAATTCCTTTGTTTGAAAGGACATGATAACTACAACTGCTGCAGTTCTTACACGATGAATTCAACTTCCATTTCAGCTCAAATCCTGTTTCCAACGCCTCTTTCAAACCTGCCAGGCTACCTTTTGCTGCTGAGAGTAAAGTTTCCGCAACCGGAATGGTAACACTAAAATTACAATCCGGAGATCCTGTTTGCATGAAGCCATTGGCATAGTTGAGCCCATTAATATAGCAAACGGAGTTTCCGGACATTGTTGGGCAACCAGAAATCAAAGTAAGCATCTTATACCCATCAGCATAAGTAAAAAGTGTTGAATCGATGGTGAAGTTACGCTGTGGGCAGAATCCATCAAAGTACACTTGTTTTGCAATCCTGAGGAGTTGTTCTTTCTGATCGATATTTAAAACCCGGTACTTTACTTCACCAAGCACAAGGGTAGCTGTATCATTCTCACAATTAAGATTTAAGCTAGGATTGCCGCAAGTATACTCTCTTTCGCCTCCCGAAAATGGATAACTGGCTGTGATCTTCCCACAACGGAATGGAAGACTACAACTTCTTCGGAGACTATCCGAATCTGTTAAAGATGGATGAATCTCGACAACAATTACATATAGAAAGCATAGAAGAGAAAGAAGATTAGGAGACGGCAGCAAAAGCTGGAACCCATTTCTGGTGAAATTAAGTAGATAATATAGATTGGCGGGTGTGTATGGGAAAGACGGAGAGAGTTTCATCACTTCTCAGGAAGAAAAATGCAAGGAAAGCAGTAGAAGAGAACGAAAATATTGATGTAGTTGACATCAAGACTTTGTTTTAAGCTTTCGCACGCTTCCATGTTTTTCAACATTCGTTTGACTATGATTGCAAGTTATAGTCTACGATGTTGAAAGTAAATGATCCATAGACCGTTTTGTTTGACGAATTTTTTATTTGATGGATGTTAAAAATCAAGGGGAGAGATAGTAGCCTGGTAGGGTCGGTGAACCAAAATAACTATTGACTCACTCTATCATTAACAGCTAGACAAGTGTCGCCGGTTGCTTTTTTGACTCTTTAGCTTCCGACTACTTCCAATGTCAAGAGAAACCATACCTCGTTGAATAGCTTTTTCTAGTGAAAATGGTAAAATAATTAGTTTCAAAATATCGTCCAAGCAAGAGGAGTTCTAGAAAGAAACTACAAGTTTTCGGGTAAATACTTGGTACTTCCCTTTAGTATGGCTATTTCAAAACATCACTTAAATTACTTGAGTTGAAAGAATTCTAAGGGAAGCTTTAAAAGCGAGGTATGACAGTTTCTCTAGGTAAGGCAAATGATGTATTCAAGTTTTCGGTTGTGATTCTTGTTCCCCAACATTTATACACTCTCATTTGTTACTAAAATCGTCTTCTTCACATCTGGAATCATGATATTGGTCGTAATTGAGAAAAAATAAACTTGAGGGGTCATAACAAAAAAGGGTAATTTTTAGGGGGTAAATGAAAATTTTACACAAATAGGTAAATTTTAATAAAATCCCTTATCTTTACTGAAATATTTTACCTAAAAAAATATTTTGCCCTTCTATGAGATAAGCCAAAACCACATATGTTATAGTGCTCTTTCTCTTTGAGATTTGGCATTTCCTTCGTGAAATTAATGATGGTGCAGAAATTTTTCTTGGTTACATCAACATGAGGCGAGATTTTGTTCTATTCACATATAATTATGCACTTTTATGCAAAGCGCCACATTAATTGATTTGTGTTCATGATGATACACAATCCGGAGGGAAACAATGTACTTTAAAACTTAATTAGCACTCATTTCGCATAATTAATCATCATCAGCCAACAGCCAACTAATTTTGTACCTGTTACAGTTACAGGTTAATGACATTTCAAATTTCACAGATCTCTTACTCGATGCTGAATTCCTCCTGCGAAACAAGCTCCATTGGCAACGATGTTGGTGAACACTAAGTGGCTGAAAACAAAGAAGGTTTTGGTGGGATTTGTAAGTTTTCTATGCTACCTTCCAACATCTCCAGAACCTTGTGCATTGAAGGTCTCTCAGATGGATTGGTTTGAATGCACCAAAAACCCACCAAGATCATCTTCTTTGCCATCTTTTTCTCTTCTTCAGTGGCAAACCCATCAAATTGAAAGTCATTGCCAGGTTCAATGCGCTCATATATCAAATTGTGACATATACTGGTATCAGTCACTTCATCATCAAGATTCTTTGTGCACCCAACCATTTCAATAATCATCATGCCATAACTATAGACATCGGACTTGTGAGAAACTCCTCCAAATCTTCTGCTGTATACTTCTGGTGCAATATATCCTATGGTGCCTCTTGCATGCAGCATTGATATGGCACTCTCTTTCTTTTGGGCTTGTTTGGCAAGCCCAAAATCAGATATTTTCGGGCAGAAGTCTTCATCTAAAAGAATGTTTTGAGGTTTAATGTCAAAATGCACAATCCTTACCTGACAACCTCGATGTAAATACTCTAATCCTCTAGCAATGCCGATGGCAATTTGATACATTGTTTTCCATTCCAGCTTGATATTCCGATCATTATGTATAAACTTATCAAGAGATCCATTAGGCATCAATTCGTAGATTAGAGCATTTTTCTTATTCTCATAACAAAACCCCAGAAATGTCACAATATTAACATGGGGTGTTCTACTAATGCTGGCCACCTCATTGATGAATTCCTCCCCATTACATCTGGAGTTCTTCAAGACCTTTACTGCTACAAGTTGACCATCAGGTAGTTCTCCTTTGTAAACTTCTCCATAGCCTCCCTGACCGAGTTTGTCTCTGAATGATTTTGTCATCCTCTTAACATCAGAATAACTGTATCGTTTTGGAGCAAGAGATTCGTGGTTCCTAATAAAAGCTTCCACGTTTCGATCATCCTCTCTTGTCTTCTTTTTAATTAGTGCCTGGATTACTATGAGAAGAATACCAAGAATCACCATTGTACCGAGCACACTAGCAGCAATTCCTGCATTCAAAGATACATCTATCCTTTATTCATCCTTGAAAAGCAATTGTTGAAAATGCTAATGCCAAAACAAAGCAAAAATAGCTGTCAGATGTAGAAATTAATTACCTACATAAATCTTCCTTTTCTTGTTCAAGAATGATCCTGCATCGCAAAGCCACAAAGAAAGTGTCAACAGCTTGTATGGATCTCTGGACTGTCATGGGATAAATTTGATGAATCTAAAATTTAAACTCGAATGAAAACTGCATTAAACTTGCATTTTAGTTGTGTACTTCTATAATTTTTCAGGTGGAAACATCCGTATTTTGCAAAAGACAGATTTGTGTACGGTAGTTAAATGACTGTTCATACATAATTTTGTGTGTTGCTTGGCTATCTTTTGTCAGAAACCTGTGTCATCTTGACTCTTGTCATGCTGGAAACAAATGCAGTTAATTCTTTCTTGTAATTGTATCATTTTTAACAGCAAGTGAAGTGTTAGCAAGTGAAGTGCTCTGTAAAAGATGCAGGCGCTGGCAAGCCATAAAGAATTCTTAGCATCTTGCAATGAATTATGAATGAAGAGAAAGAAAAGATAGGCTGAACCTCGAGAAAAATATGAACATTAAACGTAGAAGATAAAAAAAAAAAAAAAAAATTGTGACTACAAGATGAGCTGGAGACTCATTTCCACTGACATGGAAAAAAGGGATTATGAACGAAGGAACTTTGTAGCCTACTTTAGAAAAAACCGCTTAACACGTGAATGTGATTGCAAAGACTGAAGAAAAGCAAGGAAATGATTAAAAAAATTGCTGTAGCCTGTTGTAGTTGACTTAAAGACAATGCGACACATGCTTCCCTGTTCTCATGTATGTTTTGATTTTGGTTCGAAATGATTGTCTGCCAACTATCTGTTTTCACTGTACAGTAGAATAGCTTGTTGCAGAGGGTTCTGATTTCGTGAGCTAAACTAACAACAGCAACAAAGAAACTACCTGAAACCAATAACTTACTTATTCCTATGCAATAAGACATACCTGTTCGGGAGTGACAAGATGACGAATAAGCTCCGTTAGGGCAATAACAAATGAATTCACCAGTCTTAGCAATGTAACCACAGTTTCCATTTGATTGTTCACATTCTTCACACAAGCGATTATTCGCATGCCATTGCAGTCCAAAACCTACACGAAGAGCACATGTCAGATTTACTGAATTTAGATTGTTCACCATATACCGAAGTGTTGATTGCCACACAGGAATCACGACACTATTCGCACAACTTCTAAAGTAAGCTCCAATGGCTGAACTGATGCTACTATTGAAGCTATTGCTATCCCAAGAGAAATAGTAATTGTTGGAGTTTTTTCCATCTATGCTGCAGTTAAATCGATTGGGAAGCAGTATCCCTGAAATATTGTTCATAAAGCTGGCAGGGCAGCTATAATATAGAGTCAAGTTTCGTGTGTCCGAAGCATAATTGAAAATGCTGAAATTGAGCGAACTGTTGCTGAGATTTGCGGGACAATTATAATCCCAGTAGTCTTGTCTAGCAACATTGATTCTCCGCGACTCGTTATTGATGTGCAGAACTTTGTAAGCCCTGTCCATGATGGTAATCTCTGGAACATCACCTGCGCAATCCAACTCAAAACCTGGATAGCCACAATGTTCTGGACGGTTTGAGCCCCAAAAAGGATAGCCAATGTTCCGTAAGTTTGCACAATGAAACGGGGCACTGCAGTTTAGATTTTGGACATCCTTGGCTGACACATGAGTTGGAAAACGGACCAAGTGGATGGTTATCACGAAAAAGAATAAGCACAGCCTTGAGCTGAAACGGAGATCCATTTTGAGAGAGAGAGCGATAGAGGTACTCGAATGGTATCGAGAAAATGAAAATGCAATTGTTTAGTATGACCATAAAGGCTTCGAAGACTTAATCACGAGTAGTGGTCGGTGTTTCCTAAATTTTGTCAAAAGAAAACTGCTAGAACAGACATTTTACTTTCCTCAATGAGTAAAGATATGTGAACACAAAATTTAAAAAAGTTATCAAGCAACAAATTTTACTTCTCTGTTACAGTTTAAAGTCTAAAGGAAGCCATGGTTCGTCGATGGGACAGATTAGTATACACGTTGAAAGCATTGCAATTCTCATCACTCACTAAGACAAGGAGGACTCCTGCGATGCAAGCTCTGTTGACTATGATGCAGAAGAAGACTGTTGGGCTGATCTTCTTGGCGAAGAATTTTCAAGTTTTCTATGCTACCTTCGAACACCTCCAGAACCTTGTGCATTGAAGGTCTATCAGATGGATTAGTCTGAATGTCCCGCAAGCTGCAATTCCCGTATTCAAGGATAGGAGCAGCACATTGTATTTAACGATGAATGACTAGAAATTTACTCTCCTAACAACTATCGGTGCTGAGATTGTTTATAAATTGTTGATGCAAATAAAGAAATAAACTAGTTATCTAATGATGCATATTCCCTAGGTAAATTTTTCTCCTCTTGTTGAAAGACGATCCTGCGGCACAAACAAAAGCGTCATAATTGTTTTGGTTTTGCTAGTAATTTTATAGACATGGAGGATACGGTTTTTAACATCATGAATCATCATGGTTGTTTTGCAAAATACTGGGAACTGAGCTTTAAGTCAGGGTGGCCGCAAAAACTGCAATCGGTCACCTCTCCGTAAAGGATAGCTGACTGTTAAATCTCGACAGTGGTACGGAGCAGTGCAACGTGGCGAACACTCAAAATAGGCTAAAATCGGCTTAGTCTTGCAAAAAACTGAGAAGATAAACAAAATTGGATGGTGGAGGGAAAAGCTGGAAACTCTTTTTCGGTGAAAGTAGATTCCGAGGAAAACCAATCAGGACTTAACTTAGATTATTGCATCTCAGGAAGAAAATTCGAAGAAAGCTAAAGAAAGACCAGTATGAATGTAGTTGACCTCAACACTTCTTTTTGTTGACCGCGCATGCATATTTGTTTCTACTCACCGTTTGATTTGGGTTGCAGCTTGCAAGGCATAGTCTGTTATGTGCTATCGTTGTGAAAGACTGAAAACAAAGTCTTTTTGATGTATACAGTTGATAATGAAGGACATTTTTGCAGATCTCTCAGGCTTATTCTCTTCCCAATATCCATCTCTAAGTTTCTCTTCACTATTTTGTACCTTGCCACTCTCAGTCATGAAGAAATTTGTACCTTGCCACTCTCAGTCATGAAGAAACCTCTCTTTCCACTCCCCACTTCCAATCACATATTTCCGATTTCCCTAATCTTTATCCTCAAATCTACCATCCAATTGGGAATTGCTTATCATTGATACTATAAAGAACCTCATGCTACATAAGATTGGGTGATGAATTTTCTCTCGTGGTTATAGGTGCAATTCTATGTTTTTTACATTTATGTATGATTATTTTAATATTTTATTATTGAGTTCTAGTCTTCTAGATTATACTTGTCTAACGAGGCTATAGACACAGCAGATAGAGCTCACCTATGCAATCGACAAAGCCAAACCAACTCTACTAGCCTATTGAGAACTTAGCCTTACATCGAGATCTCTAACTTGCCACCAATGTCTCTAATCAAACTTTGTCCTCCAATCTTTCTTGAGCTAGACCCTCCTCTTTTATCTCTTTAATATCCAACACATCAAATAGGACATCTTACGTGAGATTTCTCCTTAACTCAGCTTTGACTAAACATCTTACGTGACAGTTGATGAAAGAAGAATGGTAAACGGAATTAATTTCAGTCTCACATTATATTAGTATGCATTTTTTGTGCTATAAGGTTCTTGAGAACTGAAATGAAATATGGGCTCATTCGAGATATAATAAAAGATTAATAAATATTATAAAGTAGGTGGTGTTGGTTAGTTCAATTAGTAAATTCTTTGAGGGTCGTATTAAAAGACTCAAAAAAAAAAAATCGTATTCGTGGAGGACACAGTTTTGGTTTGATGGGGACCATAATAGAGATAACATAAATTAAAGTAGGGTATAACATATTATTTCTAAAATCTAGGAAGCCAAAAGTATGGCATATATCACGCCACAACAGCGTTATATAAAATTAAGCAGGCAAAAGTAAAATTTATATGGGCGTGGCAAAATTTCAATTAGTGCCTTTATTTTGACTGAAATATTTTTTCAGCCTAGGCATGTATGGTATAGTAATAAGTTAAGAAAACCTGAGGCGCTTACCTTTTGGTTTCGGTGACGCTGGTAAAATTGAACATGCTTTTGAGTTGCCAGGGCAGTGGCAAATTCCTTCATTTGAAAAGATGTGATAACTAAAACTGCTACGGTTCTCACACAAACTCAACTTCCATTTCAGTTCAAATCCTGTTTGTAACGCTTCTTTCAAACCCGCCTACTATTTGCTGCTGAGAGTAACGTTTCCGAAACCGGAACAATGACACTAAAATTACAATCCGGAGATCCTGTTTGCTGTAAGCCGTTGGTGTAGTTGAATCCGTCAATATATCAAATGGAGTTTCCGGACATTGTTGGGAACCAGAAGCCAAAGTAAGCATCTCACACCCGGTAGCATAATCAAAGAGTGTTGAATCGATGGTGAAGTTCCTTTGGGGGCAGAATTCTTCAAAGTAGACCTGCCTCGAGATCCTGAGAAGTTGTTCTTTGTGATTGACATTTAAAACACGGTGTTTTGAACAGGGGCACGCAGGATTGAATATTACCCCAAACTAAATTTTAAAATTTATATTTTAAAACAATCATAAAAATTTATAAGTAAAAAGAAGTACATAGGAGAAACATCAAGAACCTTATCCCTCTAAATATGTATTGTAGACTAATTATAAAAAAAAAAGTAGAAAATAAAAGGCAACTCAAATATGAAAACACTAATTTTCAATTATAGAATTTGACATTACAACCTACAATAACATGTAATTTTATAAAGATTAAAAAATCAATTAAGAATTTCAAATTAAAATAAATCAATACATATAATTGCAATCAATTAAAAATTACAAGTAAAACTTTTATGTTTAAAGTGAAGTACTAAATTACCAGACTTAATATATTAAACAATTAAAATTTATTCATCATTTCAAATCATAAACGTATTATTAGTCAAAAGTTTCAATAATAAACTAAACTTAATTCAGCAAAAAGGTATTTGGGTGCAATTGTTTCTTCGTGAGGTCCTCTGTCTCTCTTTAAAGAACTAGATATTGATGATTCTTTTATCAAAAGCTCCGTAAAATACTCAAATTTTATTTTCTAACTTGTCCTCTTAGTTAATATAACTAATAAATAAAATATGAAAATTCACATAATTTTTTTTATGAAAATATTGATAATTGTTACTATATGTTGTTTCTGTAAGTACTTTTAATACTAGTGATGATGTTATATTACATTGACATATTTTTTTTCAATTAGAAGTTTTTTAAAATAAATTAAAGCAGTAATAAAATTTTAACTCCCTAATGTTTTCAATCTAATCAATAAACATATAATTTAATTATTTTATAAAATAAGTCACTAATTTCAATTGAAAATAATATAATTAAATTGGAGACATATTTAGTAAATAAAATAAAAACTCTATTATTATACTAAATTGATGAAAACACAAGGGCAGTTGAATTAGGGATATATATGAAAATAAAATAAAAATTCTATTATTTTACTAAATTGATAAAACAGTAAGAGGTATAAACGGTTTTTTATTAACCAAACTGGGCTAGCCCACGTGTAGGCCCGCCACTGGTTTTGAACCACCAATCACTGGGGCAGCTGTATCATTCTCACAATTGAGGTTTAAGCTAGGATGGCCGCAAGCATACTCTCTTTCGCCTCCCGAAAATGGATAGCTGGTTGTGATCTTCTCACAACGGAACGGAATACTACAACTTCCGGACAATATCGGAATTCGTTGAGGTTGGACGGATCTTGATAAGAACTACAAATAGAAGGAATATAAGAGAAAGAAAATTCAGAGACGGCAACAAATCAAGGAATAAAACTTGTTTGAAGTTTTAGCACGCGTGCTTCCATATTTTTGAATTTGTGCAAGTAATAGTCTGCTATGTGAAAACTGAGTGATCTATTGTCAAATGTTTGACAAAATTTTCATGACAATTATGGCTCCATTTGCCATTGCTGTCTAGCAATTTTGGCCTTTGAGCTACTACTACCACTTCTAAAGTGGTTGGTTGACCACAGTTGATTTGAGATTTTTAGTCATCAAATTTATCCAAATCAGAGGTGAAACGCAGTGTTTTGAGCTGTAATTTACACGTGCTAGTCACGTGAAGCGATTAAAGTCAAGGCTGTTCAATTAGCTGTGAAAACAGCTTTTTTTTTTTTTGGCGCCGTTCACCTCGATGATCTGATTTACGCTGATGAAGAGAGATCGAGTGGAAAATCTGTTAAAGATTTCCTCTATACAATCTATTCTTCATTCTTGCAAATATGTATCTTGTTGTTGCAGAAGCACTAGTGGATGCACACCATTTTTGCTTCAACCACCATAATTGCCTCGTGTTGGTTCTTTGTTTCTTGATCTGATTTGCTGATTTCTTTATTTCATTTAGGTCAGTGAAGTCTCGCATCTATCCTTGAATTATAAAGCTTGATCTTACGGTGTTCTAATTGAATCAAATTTTTGTTCAAACTCAACTGAATGAAATCACTATTTTTCTTAACAATAAACTTGGAAATTAATCAACCAATAAACTGGCCAGAGATAACTGTTGGGCTGATCTTCTTGGCGAAGACAGTGAAGGCTTTGGAGGAATTTGCAAGTCTTCTGTGCGACCTTCCAACATCTCCAAAACCTTGTGCATTGAAGGTCTGTCAGATGGATTAGTTTGAATGCACCACAAGCTCACTAAGATCATCTTTTTGGCCATCTCTTTTTCTTCTTCGGTGACAACCCCAGCAAGTTGAAATTCATTCCCTGGTTCAATATGCTTGTAAATCGAATTGGGAAAATATATTTCACTGCTAAGAGACACTTTGACTTCAGCATTCTTTCTTCCCACAACCATTTCAAGAATCATCATTCCATAGCTATATACATCGGACTTGTGAGAAACTCCTCCAAAGTTTCTGCAGAATACTTCCGGTGCAATATACCCTATAGTTCCTCTTGCACCCAACATTGATATGAAACTCTCTTTCTTTTCGGATAGCTTAGCCAGCCCAAAATCAGATATTTTCGGACAGAAGTCTTCACCTAACAGAATGTTGTGAGGTTTTATGTCAAAGTGTACAATCCTTATGTTACAGCCTCGATGCAAGTACTCCAGTCCTCTGGCAATGCCGACCGCAATTTGGCACATTGTTCTCCATTCCAACTTGCGGTTTATATTTGAAGATTCTTCATCATATATAAACTGATCCAGAGAGCCATTAGGCATGAATTCATAGATTAGAGCTCTTTTCTTCTTCTCATAACAAAATCCCAGAAAGCTAACAACGTTAACATGCGACGTTCTACTCATGCTGGCCACCTCATTGATGAATTCCTCCCCATTAACTTTGGAGTTCTTTAAGACCTTCACCGCCACAAGACGACCATCAGGTAACTTTCCTTTGTAAACACTACCAAAGCCTCCTTGACCAAGTTTATTACTGAATGAGTTCGTCATCCTCTTAACATCAGAATAATTATATCTCTTAGGTGCAAGAGATACGTAATTCCTAATGAAAGCTGCTTCCGCATTCTCATTCTCTGTTTTCTTCTTCCGAAATCTTCCGAAGCCAAAGACATTCTGATCATTCTCTGTTTTCTTCTTCCGAATATGTCGTAGGCCGACCAAAAGAAGAATAACCAGAATCACTATTATCCCCACCACACCAGCCCCAATTCCTGCATTCAAAAATAGAACTGAATAATAGTGATAGATCTGTTGTACAATCATCCCTTGAAAGAATTGTTGAAAATGCTGCTGCTGATGTGAAAACAAGCTATCAGATGTAGAAATTACCAAAGGAAGTCTTCTTTCTCTTGTTAAAGAATGATCCTGCAGCATAAACAAAGCGTCAACAGCTTTTCTCTAGCTCCATTGTCAATAAACTGTCATAAAATGGTCTTGATGAATATAGCTCTTTACCCTCTAATTTGAACGGCATTAGAGACTTGCATACTTTTGTAGCTCATCAGATAGGGACGTCCATATTTTACAAAATATATTGTTGTTTGTAATTCAGCTGTTAATCACTTATGTTCACTAACATTTTCGAGGACTCTGTACAAATACACATTTTAAAAAATGACTGCTTATACTAAATTTTATGTTTGTCTCCGGTGGTTTGGCAGAAAAATTTTGGCATCTTTACTCTTTCTCATGATGGTGACATATGAAGTTAACATTACAATCAGTTAAAAATGCTCGAGCCACTCGTTAAATCAAAGAGGAAACGGAAAGAGAGGGAAAAAAAAGAGGCTGTAGTGCAGAGGTTCAGGCAATTGCAAAGCTCTTGGAGCCTCAAAAGAGCTGCTGAACAATGGTGGTCAGGGATGTGACGTCAGCGAATGGGCCCCAATCGAAGCTTGAATAGTTGTGTAACTTACCTGTGCAGCTCTGCTAGTTAGTGAGTTCCTCTTTGTAGTGACGAATTGTTTGACACCTTCAACCAGCTTGGGTGCACTTATCGCATGCCATCCACTTACCTCCCATTTCAACTGGAGTACTTGTTTCAAGACCAAGCAATTCCCTAATACTATAGGAAGTACACTTTTAGGAACCGTAAAAGTCACACTAGCATTACATGCTCCTGAAGCATTAGCTCATACTAATATGAAGACATTCTCATAATTGATACCATCTATAGAGCATCTGAAGTGTCCAGAAAAAGATGTAGATGATGGGCAACCAGGAACAACTGTGAGCATCTCATAATGACTAATGAATAAAGAGAAATAATGGTGCATATAAACAAAAGCAAATGATCTTGATGATTCCCTTGATATTCCATATTTCAATTAACAAATTGACTGAAAGGAAGTGTTGAATATGTTTTAGGATGTGTGATTGCAGGAAATATATCCACATGACCTGGTTTGTTTATGAAATTTTTTTTTACTAAACCTGACTGGTACCTGTTGCATGCACAGTATGAATGTCACCAAAGGAAAGTCTTTCCATGACATTAGGTTGCTAAGACTTTTGAACAATGGATCCAATAGGTTTGCTCCCTCTAATATTATATGTTCAAACAGAAAAATGAATTTAATTGTGTGCATGTTGGAAGGAAGAAAATTGTTTCAGTTTGAGGGAAATTATAGAAAACTATTTCAGTTTGAGGAATATTATACCGAGTCCTGAAACGAGTTGAAAGTAACTGTTCAGAAAAATTTTGGGTCCCTGTTCAAGAAGAAATACTCCAGCCTGCTAGACAATAAGAAAACAATCTTCCGAGAACTGATGGCTTAGAACCTGGTTATTTCCTTCTGGAGGTATACCTCTTTAGTATCAACAAGACGCTTAAATTGACGACTACTGATTCGATTTCATGGCAAATCGACCCTATAAGCGTCGACTCTTATCATGTCATTGTTGTTGGATGAAGAGAACTGTTTCAAGATTCAAGTTTTTGTGATCATCTAAATTTACGGGTCTCTGTTCCGGGGAGACAGAGCATCCAACTCGACCCTAAGTGGACTCTTAACAACAGCCCAATCCTCTTACGAAAACTAACTAATCTGGAACCTAATGGACGGAATCCTTACTGAGATGCTAACAGAACAATCAGGAAAAGGGACGTACCTTCTTGGGGTGGACAGGAATCGGTATAAGCTTTATCAGGGCAATAACAATTGAATTGACCAGTCCTTGCAGAATACCCACACTCTCCTTTTGATTGTTGACACTTTTCGCAGAGATTATTATTTGGAAACCATTGCAGCCCAAAACCTTCCTGAAGAGCTCTAGTCAGATTTTCCGAAGCCGGATTTTTCACCAAAGACTCAACTGTTGGTTGCTGCAGAGGCAGTAGAACGCTCTTCGCACAACTACCGAAGTAAGCTTTCACGGCATCAGTGAAGGTCTTATTGAAGACACTATCGACATCCCATGAGTAAAAGTAGTTATCGTCGGCGTTTGATTCATCTGAGTTGCAACGAAACTTATAGGGACCCAGCAACGACAGCACTGACATACCATTCATAAAGTTGGCGGGGCAGCTGTAGTACAGAGTCAAGTTGTCTGTGCCGGGAGCATAATCAAAAAGAGAGAAATCTAGAGCAGTATCGACCAAGTTTGATGGACAGTATTTGTCCCAGTAATCTTCTCTAGCAACAGTGATTATCCGCGTTGCTTTATCGAATTTCAGGACTTTGTAAGTAATGTTTAAGATGTTAATCTCGGGAACATCTTCCTCGCAATTCAACTCAAATCCCGGGTAGCCACAATATTCTGAACGGTTTCCTCCCCAGAAAGGATAACCAATATCGTCTCTGTTAGCACAACGAAACGGGGCGCTGCAGTTTTTATGCTCCTCATAATCGGCGGACACAGGAGTTGGAACACGGACGAAAATGATATTTATGACGAAGAAAAACAAGCCGATCATGCTTGGACCAAGATGGGGATGGAGTCCCATTTCGAAAGAGCATGAGACACTTGCAAGTAATTGGATATATAATTTAGAAGAAACGAATTGTTTTAATTTCTCGTTCTTTGTGATAGAAGTATGTAGGAAAGAGTTGCATCACTTCTCAAGAGGAAAATTCATGGAAAGTAATACAAAGACTTAATTTTGGCATGGTTGACCCAAGAATACGGGTGGGCGGGGGGCAATTTGGGTGGGTAGTTTGTATTAGTAGCGTCAGAGTTGAACTTGTCAAATTTTCAAATTTTCGACGGCTATAAATTTGACCAGCAATCATTTTGCATCATGACCCAAATACCCTAGCGACTTTAGTTTTAGCACGCTTATGTATTTCCATTCACGTTAAATTTATCTTGTATTAAATAACTGATTTTTTTCTTAAAATTTTAATTAAAGCCCATCTCTTGAATCTCAATTGGCGGATGCACCAAAAAAAAAAAAAAGAGAAAAAAGAAAAAGGAAAAAAATGTCAATTGGCCAATTGCAAGAACGCAAATAAAGTAATAGAGAGGAAAGCAACTCTTGACGCGCAAGATGGAATTTTTTGTTTACTAATAGGTGGCGTTGGAATCTTTTAATTAAAAATTTTTATCTTGTATTAAATAACTATTTTTAAAAAAAGTCTTAAAGCCATTCTCTTGAATCTCAATTGGAGAAAGAGTCGTGACAGGCGGCTAGAAAGGTGAGAGAAGGGCGAGAGAAACGGCGGCACTATCATGCGCCCTTCTAAAGAAAGAAAAAAACAATTAAAAAATTTAATAAAAGATAATAGAAAAATGCTGAGAAATTGAAAACTATATCAGCTAATCCACTCTCACCCCACTCCCCTCCGTCCTCGCCATTTTCTTCCTTCTCTCAACAGTACCACTGCCGACGACGACACGACCGCCGACAACAACACGGTCATCGCCCAAGTTATTATTTCATGATTTCTCTCTCACTCATGAACTCATACATAGTTTCCATGTACTATGAAAGAAAGACACATAAAACATTAGATTATCATTTTCTACTTGTGCTAATTGACATCACTGATCTCAGGCTTTCTTCCAAAGTAAAATCAAAGCAGAAGAATACCGTCACAAAGAGTAAGTACATTGTAAAAGTAAGAATTTTTATTCATAAAAGCTTAAGCCTTTTTCTGTTTAATGTAAATAATAGAAACAGAGGTTCTTTATTCTCAAAACATCGAGTTAGCTCCCCCCCCCCCCCCCCCCCCAGGGAAAAAATTGGTTATTTCCCCCAAATAATATTTTGTTCATCCATTCGGAAGAGCAAATAAGCAAGATTGTAAAAGAAACACAAAATCCACAAAAATAGAAATTTTGCACGCATTAATATAAAACAATGACAAATCTACCAAAAATAATAAGGAGAGTGTAAACAGAGGAAGAAGAAATGCAGGGAATTACCCTGAAGAGAAGGGAGAGATTTGGGTAATCAAAATGAGTCAAAAAGCTTAAAAAAAAAGGGAAGCTTTTCGTTTCTAAGTATAATGGCGCCACAAATATTATTATTCCCACAGGTTGCCAAAACTTTTTACTTTATTTATGTTTTCTTAGTGCTGAAATTTTTTATTAATTTTTTTGTCTATAAATGCGTGTGATAGTGGAGGGAGAAACAAGCAGCCGTTTCCCTCACCCTTCTCTCGCGATTCTAGCCACTAAGCATTTTCCTTGGAAGACCAAATACACAGTTAAAAAAAAAAAAAAAAATCTCAATTGGCCAATTGCAAGCACGCAAAGAAAGTAATAGAAAGGAAAGCAACTCAAGAGGCATAAGATGGAATACTTTGCTTCCTAATAGGTGGCGTTGCAATCTTTTAATTAAAAAAAATTATTTCAAATTGACTAAAATTATGAACAAATAATTTCTTGCTCAATGAAACTTCAGAGGACTCTTTTTTTAATTTGTAAATTTTTAAATAGAACATGGACATTTATTATAAACCAAAACTCCTTTAACCCAATGATAATTGGATCTAATACAAAATTCTTTGTGCCAGTCTAAAAGATCTTATTTGTTTTTTGTTTTTAATTATTAAAAAACGATCTTACATTTTTATTTTATTTTTAATTATTAATTCACGTATTCATGGAAACTCGAACCCAAGATTATCTAAAACAAATTACTTCTTACCCATGGAATTAAATCTTACAAATTGAACCCAATGATAGAACATCAAACTTCTAAGTTTCAAAGACAATAAGAGAGTTTGTGATGGAATTCTATGACGGAGGAGTTGTTGTCATGGAAGAATGTCGAATTGATCTTGTGAATGATGATTTCAAGAAGGGCTTCGGAGGAACTTGCAAAGCTTCAAGGCCACCTTCCAGCATCTCTACAGCCTTATTCATTGATGGTCTATCTGATGGATTGGTCTGTATGCAACACAAGCTCACTATAATCATCTTTCTCACGATCACTTCTTCTTCTTCGGTTACGAGACCATGATGTTTTAGATCCTCTCCCGGTTCAAGTAGCTTATAAAACCAATCTGGAAAGTACATTTCAGTACTGCTGGTGTGTGTTACTCCACTAGCAGTATTATTTCTTACTCCAACCAATTCAAGAACCGTCATTCCAAAGCCATAGACATCGGATTTGTGAGAAATTCCTCCAAAATTTCTGCAAAATACTTCTGGAGCAATATATCTAACAGTCCCTCTTGCATCCAGCATTGAGATTATACTTTCTTTCTTTTTACAGTTTAGCCAGACCAAAATCAGAAATTTTCGGACAGAAGTCTTCATGTAAGAGAATGTTGCAAGGCTTTATGTCGAAATGCACAATCCCAGTGTTGCAACCGCGATCAAGCACTCAAACCCTCGAGCAACACCAACCACAGTCTCGCTTAGTGTTGTCCATTCCAGGCGGTTATTTTTGGTGCTCATAGATCCTTTATCGTATATGAATTTATGAAGAGATCCATTGGGCATAAACTCATAGACTAGTCCTTCACAGCAAAAACCAAGGGGAGTGACTATGTTGACATGGGAAGTACCACTGATGCAAGCAACTTCATTGATGAACTCTTCTCTATTCCCCTTGGATTCGCTAAGGACTTTTACTGCAGCAACGCGACCTTCGTGTAGCTTTCCTCTGTACACAACTCCGTATCCTCCTTGTCTTACTTTATCACTGAACGAGTTGGTCATTTTCTTTACATCAGAGTAGTTGTAACCTTTCGGAGCTAGAGAGCCGTACTTTCTTATTACTGCGTCGACATCTTGATCATTCTGCATTTGTTTCTTCAAAAAGAAAATGGGTTTCCCGTGCATATAAAAGAGAACAGAGATTACCCCAATCCCAACAACACCTGACAAAACCCCTGTATTCAAAGTGACGTCATGACTTATGAGAAATGTGTTTTTACAAATGATGCATGAAATTATTTCGGCTAATTTCAAAAAACATATTAGGCCTATTAGAAAAATTAGGAGAAATTTATAAGGTAAATTATCTCTGAATTACCTTTGTTTTGTCATATGTACATCTAATAACTATTTCAAATTTTGACATATTCTTTGCACCATTTTTATTTTTAAATTTATATCAATCAACCATTTTGACAATAAAAATAACAATTTTACCCCTAAATGACTTAAAAAAATTATTTTATTTTATAAGATTTTAAAAAATAAAAAATTTATAATTGCAAGAATACCCCTAAATTCAATAAAACGAATAAATCTCAAAATATAAGATGATAATTTTTAAATAAAATTATAATTTTAAAAAATTAACATCCTATAATTATAATTTCATTTAATTTTTGTAATTAAATTAAGTATAGAGAGGTTTACAAAAAATAATATGAGGAGAAAAGATCCTTATAATTATTGTAAATTTCTCTATAATTAATATTGAGAAACTTCCCTATACAAATTAAATGAAATTATAATTACAAAAAATTAACTTGATAATTTTTAAATGAAATTATAATTATAAAAAATTAATATATTGGATTTGATAATTATTTATTTTATTAAATTCTGGGTATTCTTGTAATTATAATTTTTTATTTTTTAAAAATTTATTAAATAAAATGGTCTTTTAATTTATTTAGAGGTAAAATGATCATTTTATAGTGTTAAAGTGGTTTATTGATACAAACTTAAAAACAAATGTGGTGTAAAAAATATGTTTAAATTTTGAAGTGATTAGATATACGTATGACGAAATAAAGATAATGCAGATATAATTTACCAATTTATAATTATTTGAAGATCATATTACCTATGGCAACTTTTTTGGGCAAGTTGAGATTGAGCGATCCTGCAATACCAAATTTACATAACTGAGTGTTAAAATTTATATATTCGACAATGACACAACTGGAAAATAAATTCTCTACCCACTAATGAAAGGAGAAGTCTACACTCAACCCCATATAACAACTTAAGAGACATTATTAATGAACATAATAATAAAATAAGAAAGGTAATATATAATATTTGATTTCAAATTTGTCCATTAACCCCTAAAATTTCTGATATATTTTCTTGAGTAGCTACAATCTATGTAATAGTATATTATAATCTAGGAGCTACTGGGATTTTAAATACATACATTAGAAATACAACCTAAAAATCTATGGAGATTTAACGACGAAATCTAATTCCCCTCATTTACTTGTACTTTTATTCTGAGACCTGTACAAAGTCAAGAACGTGCAGTGTGAAAAAGAGAAAATTGATAAGCGGACAACCCAAAAGATAGGGCAACATAGGGGTCCCATGAAATTAATGGTGAACTTTTCCTCCGACTTCCTTTAGAAGTGACAGAAGTAAGATAAACCAAAGATCACCCTGTCTCCTCAGTAGTTTTTATTAAAAAAAAAAAAAAGTTGAAAAGGAAATAAAAAACCAAACAATACCATCCTAGAATTTCTGCAACAACATAACATAGAGATCGGATTTGGACAAACCTGTAGGCGATTGGTTCGGTGGAGAAGTGAAGGGATAAGGGTGCTCAGGGCAATAACAAATGAACTGCATCGTGCCGTCGTCATGTCCGCACACCCCTTGAGAACGCTCACATTGATCACACAAGCTATTATTAGCATTCCATTTCAACCCAAAACCAAAATTAAGAGCTTCAGAGAGAGTTATTGAATTCGGACTTGTCAACAGGGCTCGAGCTGTTGATTGCCATACTGGAATTACAACGCTCTCACCCCAACTTTCCAAGTAAGGTAAAATGGCTGCTGTAGTAGGAGTGATACTGGAGTTCCATGTGAAATGGTAATTGTTCGTCATTGTTTCATTTAAGCTGCAGTTAAATTGATAAGGGAGCAGCATTGCAGAAATCTCATTCTGAGCCGGCGGGCAGTCGTATTAATCATCGAACACAAATTTAAGGCTCAATTTGTATACAAACTTGATTTATCAAATTGGCTTATAACTTACGAGCATTCTCTTCATGTATTAATCATCGAACACAAATTTAACTAGTTAAAATTAGCAGCTGCGCTTAGCTCATTGCTGGGATAGACTGTCGTACAAGCTTGATTAATACATTTCACCCATGACTTCCTCGATCCCTGTTGATGATGATGTCCGAGAAGACTGTATGGCTGATTTTTTTGGCAAAGCCAGAGAAGGCTTTGGAGGAATTTGCAAGTCTCCTGTGCGACCTTCCAACATCTCCAAAACCTTGTGCATTGATGGTCTGTCGGATGGATTGGTTTGAATGCACCACAAGCTCACTAAGATCATCTTTTTCACCAACTCTTTTTCCTCTTCGGTAACAACCCCATCAAGTTGAAAATCGTTCCCTAGTTCAATATGCTTGTATATTGAATTTGGAAAATATATATCACTGCTGCGAGATGCTTTGACATCCGCATTCTTTCTTCCTACTGCCATTTCAAGAATCATCATTCCATAGCTATATACATCGGACTTGTGAGAAGCTCCTCCAAAACTTCGGCAGAATACTTCTGGTGCAATATACCCTATGGTGCCTCTTGCATGCAGCATTGAGATGGTACTCTTTTTGTCTTGGGATTGTTTAGCCAGCCCAAAATCAGATATTTTCGGACAGAAGTCTTCATCTAAAAGAATGTTGTGAGGTTTAATGTCAAAATGCACAATCCTTACGTTACAACCTCTATGCAAATACTCTAGTCCTCTGGCAATACCACCTGCAATTTGATACACTGTTCTCCATTCCAACGTGCGGTTTCCATTTGAAGATTCTTGATCGTATGTAAACTGATCCAGAGAGCCATTAGGCATGAATTCATAGATTAGAGCTCTTTTCTTCTTCTCATAACAAAATCCCAGAAAGGTAACAATGCTAACATGCGATGTTCTGCTAATGCTGGCAACCTCGTTGATGAATTCCTCCCCGTTACCTTTGGATTCCTTCAAGACCTTCACTGCTACAAGACGACCATCAGGTAACTTTCCTTTGTAAACATCACCATAGCCCCCTTGACCAAGTTTGTCGCTGAATGATTTCGTAATCCTCTTTAGATCAGAATAATTATATCTCTTTGGAGCAAGAGATACGTAATTCCTAAAAAAAGCTGCCTCTGCGCTGCGATCATTCTCTGTTTTATTATTCCGAAGTCGTCGAAGACCAACTATAAGAAGAATAGCCAGGATAACTACTATACCCGCCACTGCAATTCCTGCATTCACAGTTGTGACTGAATAATGTTGATAGAACTGTCCTACAAAAATCCCTACAAAGCAATAGTTGACAATGCTACTGACACGGAAAACAAGCTGTCAGATACACAAATATTACCTACTCCAATTGTTATCTTGTTCCCTGCAGTATTCCCTGCAGTGGTCATGACATCCAAAACTGTCAGTTCGGATAAATAAATAACAAGAGAATAAATGTCTAATTGGATACTTATAAGCAACCTTCTAACTCCCATTTGAAGCAAACGATCTCGTCCTTACAATTCCATAGCAGGGGGAGTAAATTTCATGTTGTTCAGATATTTCAACCACCAAAATGTGCCAATGTCCATGTGCAATGAGGCTATGTCCAAAACAGTTATGTCTATGCGTTTTAAGGCATCTACAATACGAGAAAGTATTGCCTTCGAAAAACAGAGAACAAGATCCTAATATCATTTAAGAATTAAAATTCAACTAGTGATCAGATATATATATGTATGTTATTGAATGGAATCGCCGCTGCTGATGGCCTTCTAAGTTAAATCGAGCTAAAAATGAGTTATATATAAATAAAGATGTTTATTATTGGCCTAATTTCGCATTATTCATAGTCAAAAAAGAAAGAAAAAAATTGCATTATTCGCAAAGACCCGCCAAACTTATCCATTCCGTATGTATAACAAATGTCATCGGATTGAAAAATCTTTAACAAGAGGAATACCATATTGAGGATTAGAGACATCGAAATTGACGGCCCAACTTATTCTGTATACAAAATAAAGTTAAATTTCTAATTTCTGATGCGTGCATTCTATGAAACCATTCCCTATGTATTAACAGTGACATCGATCGAAAAGAACGGCCTAACTTATTCTCTATACAAACAAGTTATAATATTTTCTGATGTATGCATTTCATCAAACGCATGATTTTTTAATTTCCGATTGCCGAACATCTACTAGCTAATGTAATTGAATTAGTTGATGTTTGGTACTGATTTTTGCATAACAACTAAAAGCTGAGGAGCAAGCTAGCGTACCTTCTGAATTTGAGGCGGCTGATGGTGATGGACATCCAGAAGATGAGATATTAAACTGGCCACCGGGGCAGTAGCAAATTCCTTTATGTAAAACCAAATCAAAAGCACAATTGCTGCAACTCTCCTCACAACCGAACGGCTTCCACTTCATCTCAAATCCTTCTTCCAGGGCTCTTTGTAGGATCGATTTACCCCTTTTGGCTGCTAACAAAGCTTTAGAAAACGGAACAGTAACAGTGGTATTACAATCCCGAAGAAACAGAAAACCGCCTGTGAATTGTACGAAGCCATCCAGGTAATTGTTGACATCCTTCATATTGCAAGTGAAACTTCCAGGATACATCGGGCAACTATAAATCAAGTTAAACATCTCGTACCCATCTGAGATGTCAAAAAGTGATGTATCGATGGTAGCGTTACTCTGCGGACATAACCCTTCAAAGTATTCCTGTCTTGCAAGCTTGATGACTTGCTCTTTCGGATTGACATTTAACACACGGTATGTTACATCAGCAAGCTTCATGGTAGTCGTTTCATTCTCACACTTGAGCTCAAAGATAGGGTGGCCGCAAAACTTAGGGCGCTCACCTCCCCAGAAGGGATAACCGGCTTTTATCTTCCCACAGCCGAATTGAAGACTGCAAAATTTGTACAACTCAGGATTGGCTAAAGATGGTTGAATCTTGTCAACAACTAGTACTGATAGGAAACACAGTAGAGAAATTAAAGGCAGTCCTGACCAGGAAAACTGGAAACCCATTTCTAGTGGAATAGTGTGAGTATATAGTTTAGGTCAGTTGTTTTAGCGGCAGTACAGAAGAAAGAGTTATATCACGTCTCAGGAAGAAAATTCAAGGTAAGTAATAGAAAGACTTAGATTTTTGCACAGTTGACCTCAAGACCTGAATTTATTTATTTATCTGTTTATTTATTGAATTATTATCCTCAGTCGACCTTGAGTCCATTATTAATAGAGCACTTATCGCCACAAACGGAAAAATAAAAGTCTGCTATGGAAAAATAAAACAAGTATGATATCTGATTACCAACCATTCACTTATGGAATCTCAACTGTAAGCAAGTTAGGAAATTACTGAATCGGAAACACGTGAACTTTTCTTGAATAAAGACAAGCTACAACTATTTTACATCATTGTCTCTTTGATGTGAAGCTAAATGCCTTGTAATATAAAAGCGATAGTATGAAACTTCTTGTCACAACCTTGAGTCCGTTGTTAATAAAGCACGTATTTATCACGACAACGGAAGTAAGAAAACCTTGCAAACAGAAAGTGTCTTTCTCCTCTTAATTTCCATTCCCAACCAAATTTCACGGAAGAGAATTAGAGATGTGAATATGAGTTGTAAAAGCAGTCAGCATTATTAACTATTTGCAATTGATGGACTAAGGGTGCGTTTGAGATTGAGGTGCTACAGTAAAAAAAAACTGTAAGTATTAAATAAAAGTTAGTAATATATAGTAAATATAAATTTTAAATAATAATTTTGATGAAATTATTAAAGATATAATAGATTTTTCATTATACAAGTGAAAAATTATATCAATATAATTTAAAAGCTACAGCAGCCAGTGTTTACCAAACACTTTAGTGCTGTACCTTTAAGTTACAGCCGACCAACCTCAATTATAAACGCACCCTAATTGATTCTAACTTGTACACTTAAAAAATACTGTACACTTGAAAGATAGTAGAAAATTGGCAGCCTGATCATCTTAGCGTCAATCGTTTATCGTAAAATTTGGGGTGCAAAAGTTGAAACTAATTAAAAAATATTGTGTGTTTCGGAGTGCTTTCTCTGCAACAATTTCGAATAAAAACAACTGGCTTCACTGTGTTGCATTTGCGCTTAAGCATGGAAGAGGGGATCATTACTCATTACTCGTTCAAGATTTGCCCATTTGATATTCATTTTACTAGTGCTACTCAAGAGAATTTCTTTTAAAGAATATGAAGCTGAAAAAAACCCCTTCATCGATCCATCCTTTCGAGATTGATTTTGCCCCATGCATACATGATACACCTGTTTGATTTATGTCATTTAATGACAATTAATCTGTTATGATGATTCTTACTTATTAACAAATCCCGAAGAGATTAAAAATCTTGCTCTAAAATTAAAATACAAAGATCCGGAAATGACCACGGTTGGCCGTGGTTAGCGATGAATTCCTTGGTCTTCCAATAAACAAGAGACATTGGTTGAAACTACTTTGACTTTTTTCCCCCCCCATTTATCAAATGAAACAGTTGTTTTTACAGCAAAAAAAATATTAAAATGCAAGGTTTCGCTTAATCTGACTTGTACATACAGAAAAATTAGAACACTTATGGGAAGAATCACACTCAAAACTGACATTTTATGCTGGATCCGAAGAAACATTACACGAGCAGTGCCAAAACTAAATTACTTTCCCAGCAGGATAGGTGATTATAACTTATTGAAGATGTTCCTCGTATAAGTATTTACCACACTAAGCGCTTCTTTCTCCTAAACCTATCAACATGGTCAGTGCTCATCCGAGACTTTTCCGGCTTGTTTGACTTCTTAGACTTCTCAAGTCGACTATCTAAACTGTTTCTAGAAACCTCGGGAAGGTCAGCACCCAATTCGAAAGTATCTGATGGACCACTGTCAGACGTTTTGCTCTGATTGTCAGAGTCTGCTGTTGGATTTTTTGAAGCATTAGTTGCTGTTTTAGATTTCCCAAGTGATAACACAAATTTCTTCAGATGTCTGATGAATTCTGGATAAAGTTCAAGATTGCAATGTCCTCCTCCATTTATCCATAAAGGTTCATACTTTACTTTGCAAAGTTCATAAAGCTGTTTCCCGTGAGAACAATCAACAACTTCATCTGTAGTTCCCTGAAGATGAAAGAAAAGTAACTTTATGCCAACAAAATTGCTATGATGATGAAGTGCTATATAGCTCTAACACTCTTAAGAAGAAGAAAAGCAAACCGATTGACTTTTTTTTTAAGGGAAAAAAATGAAATAAAATAAAAATAGAGAGAAAAGCTAAGGTATAACAAATAGAAGAGTTTCCAAATTTCTAGTTCAATGCAACAAAACTACTAATACTTGCATGCTCAAAAACACTCCTGCTCTCAGAAACATTTAGGATTTTGATGCTTACACACACTCTCAAGCTCTCGTAACAAGGCTCAATTTATGTGGCTTAGTTCCAGAGGAGCGTTTACCCTATGACAAGCAGTCTGGAAATTAGTAACTGCAGACAAAGCTATTGCTTTGCTAGGTTGACCACATTAGTTGAGCAAATTAATGCAAAATAATGCCAAAAGTACCAGCTATTTTGTTACATTAATGTCCAAAACCCACGTGTGCTCGTGCACAAACACCAGAGAGAAAACGACAAAAAACATGAGGAGACTTAAAACAGAAATGAAGAAAAATGATACTCACATGAACAACCATAACAGGACAGTTCACCGTGCCGATTTTGTCAATATTCTGAAAATAAATAATAATAAAAACAAAAGAATCAATTACTTAAGCTTGCATCTGCAAAATTAAGCATGGATGTGGAATACCATTACTTCTATTAAATCACCTTGTAAATGTCAAACCAATATGTCCTCTTGACAGGGTACAATACCCTCATACCAGATAATATTGGGCTATGCAAAACTACCCCTCTCAGGTTTGGCAAGCGCGAAGCAAGATCAACAGTAGGTCCACTACCAACAGATTGACCATATAATATTAATTGTTCATCTTTAACTCCATACTGCTCCTTGAGGCACTTATATGCTGCATCTATGTCTGCATATGTATTACATTCAGACGGCTGTTTCAAAGCAAAAAGGCAATGGTTAATATGTGAGCAATATGGCAAAACTTTTGCCAAAAATATTATATATATGGAATTCCAGGTGCAGACACCTGAGATAATTTTAAAAAATGCTGATGTCCAACTCTTAGGATAACAGTTTTTACTGTACAATCAATGTCTCTAAATTCTCAATTTTTTGTCTTTTAATAACTCTTTAAAAAAAAAAAAATTACAGTCATTCGCACGGGAGGACTATAGTGAAAACTATTTACACTGCAAAATAGGAGTCATAGGAAGAGTTCTTTTTTGAGAACTGACAAGAAATGTATTGAGGTACCAGCAACCAAGCGAGAAGTTCAAATGATCTTGTACAATCCAAAGATGCAGGCATCTGCGAGTCCTATGCACAAAATTTTAAGGATTTTCTTATAAAATTAAAGTTTTAATTGATCTAGGCACTGACACAGCTTGCAACAGTCTTCCTAGCAATGCAAGGGCAGGAGAAAGATCCTTGACACTTTCTAAAGTTCTAAGAATCATAGTAGTAGGGGATATCAATCAGTAAGAGTTAGAAAGCACGTGAGAGTGAGGGAAACCACATTTTTCCCTTCACATTCAAATACCAATATTTTCTCAATATTAGACAATTCCATGCTTAGTGAGTGAAGTATAGAACAATCAAATACAATCAATATCTATCAATCATTTGTGTTGGCTTGCCTTTGCACTCCCAAGGATCCTAGTATCAATTACTTTTGGAGAGAAAAAGGAAAGGAAAAAATAAAATGCTGCACCCTTTTTGCAGCAATATTTTAATTTGCATTATCCTACATTAATGATGTTCTTCGGCATTTAAAGGTAGTACATCCTAGTTTCCCAGAGGAAATTGGGAGACAAATGCTTCAATAATATTTGGGAGGTTCATGACTGACAGTAAAATAATGTATGCATTAACTGAAATAAATTTAATACTTCTCACTAAAGAATCTTGCTAGGACCAATTGAATTCACTAAACCATACAATTACTATCATATGACAGATAAAATCAAACAATGCAAAAGAAACTTAAACAAATACAAATACACTTAACTCATTAGAATCTAGAAAAGAAGGATATCTTATTATAAAAGAAAAAAAAAATGAATATCCTACAAAAAATGTAAAATTGCTACAAGCTAAGTCAAAGCTCTCTTTCCATCATTATCAATTAGGAAAAGCGAAGTTAGATATCTAACCTTTCCAGTTGATTGTCCATAGCCAGAGTAATCATACCTAAAAATGATGAGAAACAGGGTCAAGAACGTAGTCCGCGAATACATAGATAAAATGAAAAGTCAGGCACAAAATAAAAACATCACAATTTTGTTTTACTCACAACAATTCTAGTTATAAAAGAGATTATTTTATTTCATACATGTGTCTTCTGAGAGCCTTGTAATAAGAACATTTCACCAGATATGAGATGACCAACTTCAAATTCAATTCATCCCCCATGATTTATTGCACCAGAAATTCAGCAGTTTGACATATAGCAAAGTCAATGGGGGACAATAAAACAAAAAATATCAAATAAACATAGTTCTCACAGAATGGACTAATACAAAACAAAAGCTGTTATTCACGGACTATGACATAAAACATATGATATTAAGATAACCAACCAAAACCAGTAATACAACAAAAAGAGTTATCTGCTGGTTAAATTTTTAATTTCACTAAACAAATAAGACTAATGCCACTATCTCACCATTTTCAACAGATAATATGAACATACTTCTCTCCAATAAATAAATGATGCGGCAACCTGGTCCCCAATGATTTCTTCATAGAAGGTGACTGATTGATGTCTAAATCCATTATACCACATACAATATTTGCAATTTTTTTTTTTCAATTCAAATAAGATAAGGGCCAAATTTCCCAATTAAATACAAAAAGACAGTGGAATCTTCATATTTATTGAACTTCCATAAAACGCATATAAGATTTCGATAATAAACAGTAAACTCATATTGGTTTTATTACTTCCATGTTAAGCAAAACTGAGGTCACTCCTCAGAATGTGTTTGGAGAAGACTCAGAGTCTGGAATAGGCCATGAAAAAAGGGGGGGGGGGGGGGGGGAGGAGGGAGCAGCCCTATATTCTTTCTCAGCCAGCTATTAGATCTTACTGTCTATACACTTTTACCTAAGAATAAAGAGAATCTTCTAACAGTATTCAACCAGAAACTTTAGCCTGCGAAAGGAGGGGGGAAAAAAAAAAGGGGTCCTATCACCAGCTATCTACAGTCTCCCTCACAATATTCTTCTCTCTCTCTCTTTATTTCCAGTTTTCATTGTCTTCATACAAACAGAACGTTCCTTTTGGCTTATAAGCATTAAATTAAAGGAAAATCCGGGAAAGAGAAAACTGGAGATTCGGAATTTGGCTCCTCCTTGCTCTTAATATAACTAAAGCCGCTTGCAGGCAAACAAAAACGTTTACTAATCGACCATCAAATCAATGACAACTAGCAAGCAATCTAGCATTCGGAGAAACCTAATCACATGATGAGCTTGCTTTCCAGTTGAACCTTTGAACACTAATCATACCCAAATAACTAAATTAAACTAAAACCAACAAAGAAATAAAAATTACAAAAGAAAGAATTCTAATAAACTCAAGTAAATAAAAAAGAAATTTTTTTTTCAATTATGCTTCCAGTGATTTTAATGATAATAATAATTTAAAAAAAACTTTTACAGCAGTTCATTAAATTAAGCAACGATTATTAAATTCTACAAGCTCAAATAATTGCACAATTAAATTTCTTCCAGCAAGCTCAAAATTTTCATCTAGTACGAAATATATATATATATATAACTTTTAAAAAGAAATAAAATTAGATAGATAAAGTTACCCCATGAGATTAACGCGAAGGCGATTACTTAATTCAACAAAGAGCTCAAACATCTGGCCCAAATCAGCTGCATTTCCATGAGAATACAAAATCGTGGCCGTCGATTTCGGGTGCTTGATATGAACGGCCACGATGTCGGTTCCACGGCGAGTGCGTACCTTCAAAACGTCGACGTTGTCCCTCCTCGGAACCTCTGGAATGTAAAGCCTACCTCCGCACGACTCGTCCGTCACCAATTTGTACGACGGCGGATTCGGCGGGAAAAAAGCGAACTTCGAGGCGATCGTCGAGGTAACTCCTCCCATGATAATAATATTCTCCTTCTGCTTCTGCTCATTACATAACTATCGCTCATGAAAAATTAAAAATAAAAATAACCAGATCTTCGTGTAAAATTATTAAAAATTGAGAGCTTAGAGATGTGTGTTTGTGAGGTGGCGCGTGAGTGAAGCGAAGCGGCGCGTGTTAGTGGAAGGAGAGGGGAGAGTGACGTGTCAAATATTGTTTAACGGAATCTGAAGAATTGTTTTTGAATGTCAACTTTACAAAAATGCCTTCTAAGATTTTGGTAAGAGAGGGAGTTGATGTTCCTGAAGCTGGGAAATACCCTCCTGACGGCGAGTATATGAAGATGATTACGGTGCACGTGTAATTAAGTGACATCTGTCAAGAGTCCGAATACGAAACATTTCTTATACTGTAGCTGTGGGGAGTCGGTTGTGGGTGAAGGCGAACTTTATTTAGATGGTTTTTCAGGAAGCACGTTTAAAGTTCTAACGACTTTCTTTTAAGACAAAATCTATTTTACTATGAAAACGTTTTCTTTCTAAAAAATTTACTTTTTGGTTTTGTGTATTATAAATATCAAAGGAAATCATTTCCCAATCTTGACCTTGGGGTGAATTGAACTTTAATGTTTGTACTATTATAATATATTAATAGTTGAATAGGAAATTATATTAATTTTATGGCAACGATAAATATTTTAAAATTTTATTTTAAATTATTTTAAATGATGTAATGTGGTATGTAATAATTATTAAATAAATTAATTATATTATTCTACAATTTAATTAATAAATATTATTTTGAAATTTTAAAATGTGTAGCACAGCTCTTAATTTTATATTAATTACATACTGAAAGACTAATAATATAAAAAAGTTTTTAAATTCAAACGTATTAAAAAAAATGTTTAGCTTCTCAACAAAAAAAAAAATGTTTAGAAGCACGTAAAAAAATCTACAATTACAACCAAACACGTCATTTGCTTCTGTCGTAGGAGTGGGGTCCATATACGGTGGTTCAGTTCTGACGTGTAACAGATTTTAATGATGTGTCGCAATATAGTAAGGCGGCACGTACGGTGATGGAAGATGTAATGTTTTATGTAGGACCGGGGTTACATTGTACAGCATAATATTGATCCCCACTTTCAGAATCAGTCCGTGCCTGCACGCGCCGGCTTGAAGTAATTGCCAAATGCTAATTGGCTGAATTTTTTAATTGGGATCTCACATTGGATAATTCAATTCAATCCTCTTATCAGGAAAAAAATAAAAATGAAACCTGATAAGGTACGGGTAATGCCAACCAAATGGGTCCGTTCAAAGGCATATTCTCTTCCTCAATCATCATAATTGAAGTTTCGAGGAATTTATTAAATTTGGAATAAAGAAAAAAAAAAAAAGAGAGTGCATAGTGGGTACAATTGTCTTTAACAATGCTTTCAAAACTCTGGCCACGTCATGTTGCCCCTTTAGTTTATCTCGGAGCGAAGAGATTGTTGTTAGATTGAAATGAAAAAGATATCAAGCGATCATAAAACTGATACACGGGAGTCCGTCTCAACTCGTAGTAAATATTCAGCTAAAGAATTTGAGCTTTTAATAATTTCGCGGCTTTTGACCTTTTCACTCTCTTCATAAATTCATCATCGTTTTCGTCAGCTCAAATGGTAACACGTTTCTATATATTGAGTGTATCGCGTATATAAAACTATAGCCTTTGGATTATACAAGATGAAATCCAACAGTTGTTTCGAATGGGGGCAAAAAATGGGGTACATTGCCGGAGGAGCAAGGTATATAGCTGGACCCTCAAACCCTACTCTCTTTTAAATTTTATAAAAAAATTTCACTCTCCCATGTATGGGCAAATTTTTCAAATAAATAAAATCCCAACCGGTTTCTAAATATAAATACGACTTTTCACACAAATACGTTTGAAATTCTTTAGCCTTATGAGCACAAAATTTCAACCTTCCACGCCACGGTGTTTACATAAACGGTGGTTGAATTGTCAAATTGTTTTCGTTTGATTTAATTTACTTGCTTTCATATCTGTAGAGAAAAAAAATATATATGCTTGTAGATTGTCTTGTAAATACATAGTGTCTTATTCAACTTTTACATCATACGATTCACCTAAAAAAACTATAATAAAGAGATTATGAGGTAATTCTTATGGTTTATTTAAATATTATTTTGTTTCATAATCGTCTAATAACTCATCATTTAGGGTTGCGTCTTGTATTCTCAGTATCATTTTTTTTTTTGCATTATAATATTTTGCCATTCTACCAAAAATAAAGGGGGAAAAAGAAGAATTAGAAGAAAAAGGGGATTATGGGCATATAAGTAGCTATGGATAGATAGATGATTAACAATTTAACATTTTGGAGGAGGAGGAGGACAAAAACAAAATGCTTGTATAGCACTACCTCTCATCGTACCACATTGATACTATCATAAATTATATATACATATATATATATATTAGGTACAAGATGAGAGGTAGCAAACTTCGTTAGAAAACCATAAAATAACAAAAATAATAATACTAATAATAATAATAAAACAGTTTTCTTGTAACTTTAGAAAGGAATATCCGCCACTTCGGCCTTGGTCGAAGTGGTGGGCCGCTGCCCTCACACGCTCAAGCCCCCACAAAAGCATTGTGGGGGCTAAATGTTCTTAATATCTATAAATCCTTCTCTCTTGCGAAATGCGAGTGGAGCATGGACATCCCTCCTCTGTGAGGGGTTATTTGTCTGGGCATATACTTCACAGAATTTAATGTAATAATGTAAGTCCCAATCATGTATATCTGATTGTAAATATCAGTGTAATATATCTGTTATAATAGCAGTTGTTGTAAATATCTGTATAATATATCTGTTATAATAGCAGTTGTTGTAAATATCTATGTAATGCAGTAATCTGATGTGTAATCAGTATTAAAAAAAAAAAAAAGGAATATCCAAAAAGAATTAATTATACCTAATTTCCACCCACGCGCCTTTGAAATTATGTAACTAGGTCTTCGTTGAGCACCATACACATTGCTCTGAAACAGTTTCTCAGAGAAACTTTCTCTTTTATAATAATTCTTGCAGAGGCGAAAAAGGAGAAAATTGTGTGCTTTAAAGAGAAATATTTTGGGTTTAATAAGGGGCAAAAGAATAAAGAGAAATGAATGAGGTCCACGGGGAGGGCCTCAATATTCATGCATCAAAATTATGACGCTCAGGCGCCAAAGAGCTTTGCTTCCTCTTGTCTTGTGTTGACATTTCAAAGTCTCATAAATTGTTTATTTGAGTTGAAAATGAAACGAGAATGTGTATAAAGATTCATCTGCTTTGATTTTTTTTTTTTAATTTTTTACATATGTGTTATTATAATTTTTCTGGAGACAATATTAGAGATTTAACATTTAGTAATGTGATTTATCATCATGTATTAATCAATTATTATTTTTTTAATAGAAAGGATATACCAAACCAAAGTAACCGGTGCTATTGTTAAATCTTTTCAATAACTTTTTTGTTGCATGTCTTTTCTCTTTTGCTTTCATAGAAAAAGCTCTTTTCCACTTTTTGACTTTACTTCTTCTTCTTTTTTTCTTTTTTTTTCTTAGGGAATCAATTTTCTTATTTGAGAAGACAAATTAAAAAAAGCTTATACCTACCTACCATACCTGATGCAACACAAATGTTAATTAATTATCACCCTTTAATTACCAGTGTTTTCCATGAATCGATTAATTTGGTTAAACAGACTGACAAGCAATTTTTATTTAAAACTTAATTAAAGTGTTTGGAGATATAATTTTTTTGTTTTCGTTTTAGAGAGAGAGGCGAGGGGACATGCGTTTGTGGTGTGTCCGGTCCACTGGGCCAAGCCTTTAATACCCATGGGCTTTTTGGGCCAAAAAATCCTGAAAAGCCCATTAAGGACATCCCGCAGGCCATCGCTTGATCGTAATGGGAGAAGTATTGTGGAAAAATTCATTAATCGCATACAATAACAATACTTGAGAATAAATTTAAATAACGTCAGATTATCTATACATAACAATAAATTTATACAGCAGACTTTTCAAGTTTCAAGCAGCTGTGAGCTGACCTCAGAATTCCACATGGAATTGTCTGTCTTGTCTGTTTGATGCTGACATTTTTGTAATAAAACTGAAATTATTTTGTTTAATTTGTCGTCGATAATGAGAAAAATAGGTTAAGGAAAACAGGCAAATAAATAAAATTTAAAAAAAAATAATGTCAAAATTAGACCAAAATACTTTCTAGATTTGAGCAATTTCTTACGAGCATAATTTATGTAGATAATTAGTGATTAGTATATAAAATATAAGAGAAAGATGAATCTCAATCTTATATTATTATCACTCATAGACATGAGATATAAAATCTTTAAAAAATTCATGTGAATGAGAGAGAAGTTAAAACAAAAAACAAAAAACTTACATTTGTTATTTAGTCTTTTTTTCATTCATAAATCTTGAAAGTCAACCTATCGCATTCGATCTCCTCCCCTCATATAATATTCAAACATATACATGTACAGCTAATGTGGAAACTCCAAACGAGTTCAGACGCTTTATTGAAAGAAAAAAATATATATGCAAAAATAATATTATATCTCAATGTTTCAAGTTTATAAATATTACACCCGAATCAATAGACGAAGCTGTAACCCCATTAGCTCATGCAACTCTTTTTCGTAATTCAATACTGATTTCAACACCATGTACAAATTACTTCCTCAATTCGATAATTTAACTTCACAAGTTTCGGTCTCTGAACCAACAAATTTCTTCAGTGAAGCAGTATTTGCAGGAGGTCTACTTTTCTCTTCATCGCCGGTGTTCTATTTTTGTTTCATTTTGGTTTTAACTTGGATTAATTGGGTGGGTTCTTGCAGGTAATTTTTTGGATCTTGAAGCAGCATTTGGACGTTTAAATGGAGTCATGAGAACTGCTACAGGTTATTGCGGAGGCACCCTCAAAAAACCTACATATAGAGAGGTAAAATTTTTTAAAAAAATGTTAAAGAATGCCAAAAACTCTTTAAACCCAATTCAGAATACATATTTGTTGATATGCTTTTCTAAATTATTATTACAGGTTTGTGAAGGAATAACAGGCCACACTGAAGCCGTAAAAGTCTTTTACGATAAGCAGACAATATCATACAAATCACTCTGTGATATTTTCTGGGAAACTCATGATCCCACTAATAGAAATTACCTTGTAATTAATGATCTATCTATTCATTTTCCATTTTAGGATTTTACGTTAATAGATTAATGTACATATAAATCATCATAATGATGATTATTCATCTCTCTCTCTTTCTCTTTTCTTTTTTTTTTTTTCAGAATTTTGGTTTAAGTACACACTTGAAATCGGCTATATATTACGGCAATGAAGAAGAGAGGAAGCAAGCGCAGGAATCGAAGATTAGACGGCAGATGAAGCTGAACAAGAGAATTGTGACCAAAATAATACAATTTGATTCTGAATTTTGCACGGCGGAGAACCAATTTCAGAAATACTATTTGCAGAAATGTTGCTGGCTTTGTGAGAGTTTGAGTCTAAGAAGCACCGTACAATTCGTGGAGTCAAACATTGCTTGCAAACTCAATGGGTAAGATTGGATTTCTAGTATTTTAATTAATTTGGATTCTAACAAACGTAATCAATGAGGCTGCAGAGTCAGAGAAATTATCGAATAGCTTAATTTAATCTTAGTGACATTAACAGTGAGCTGACTTTTTTATTAAAGTGGTCATGAACTTAATTTCGGCAACATGCAGGATTGATGCGTGCATTTTAGCTATAAATTCATGTTTCATGTTGTTCTTAGAAAAACAAGCACCAGCCGGGAATCAATGCCTCATCCCCTAGGGTGCTTTTCTGACAAATTTACCCATTTTAAAAACACATGAACCACGAAATAAGAAGTCACATTAAATTAACACGGGGTATAGACAAAGCTTTGTAAATAATAGTATTGTTGAAGACTAGCTTAGGAAGGCTATGATTTCATTTCTCACATACATTATCACGTCTTGCAAAACCATATGTAGGATTTTGGCTATGGATGGGAGTTCGATTACCGACGAGCTAACAAGGTTTCTGATAAGCAACAATGAGTTACCAAGACAAACCAAGATGGCTTTGGGAGAAGCCATTGAGGATCTAAGAAAAAATAATAATAATAAATGAAGAGGAAAGAGAGAGAGCCCATGAGATTCTGCCGTGAAGACATTGTCAAAGGTCACCATGCGTACTTGGGAATTTTTAACTACGTCGGCAGCTAGGAACGTACGGTACAGAATTTTAGGATAAAAAAAAAAAAGGGGTCAAGAGAGATTTGGAAATTGGAAATGTGTGTGTTGTATTATGTACGTTGAGTTGAGCATTTCGCTTTAAATTAAAGGATTGCAATTGCATCATGAAAATGTTGGGAGTGCAGATCCAAAGCAGAGCGACAATGCAAACAATAAACACGGGGCATGCTTAAGTGCTTTAAGTCTTTAGTATAATACAATATTCTCTCTTCTCTTCCCCGTCGAATAAATTTTTCATTTTCCAAAAAGGCAAAGAAGAACCTGGCACGGGAAAAATTCTGCAGCTGTACTTGGTTGTTATTCTTGTGCATAAGCCGCCGATACAGAAGAATTGACCAAGACTTCGATTTTATCAAGTCACCATGTCACTATCTAAACCCGTTGGAATTTGGAAAGGGTCTGTGAATTCAATCCTTCACATTCAGTGCATACTTAACCTGCGTGTTTCGGGTGAGTGGAGAAGTTTGTTGTCCCAATCAATCTGAAATTTTGATCCGAGCCTGCCCATTGACTTAAATTTGACCCATAAAACGCGTTTTATTTTTATTTTTTAATGCAGAATGAAAAAGAAAAAAATAAAGTAGCAACAATAAACTTTTTGAAGGGCAAGTCACGCAATTGGAACAACCTACATACCCAAAAGGAAACATACCCTTTACTTGCACCATACTAAAGCTATAAATCAAAGCACCAAAATTATTAAAAAAAAAAAAAAAATCAAAGATCCCCCAAGTGGGATGCTTCATCTTCCCAAAGATTAAAGCACCCTTAATTTCAGGAAACTATTGGAATACAGAAAGACCCATACCGTAAACAGAATTATAACAACCATGATTACACATCAAGATTTGGTGCTCAACATCATAATATTGAGCCCCCCAAAACTTTGCCAAGTGTGACCAGTTGATCATATCATATGCTTCCCAAAAAATCATTCATCATGGGTCCTACTGTAGTAGTATGTACAAAGTACACTAACTTGTTTTGCATTACTGAACATTTAACACATGGTAGCTGCAAAATCGACACTCGACAGGCTTTATATTAAGAAATTATTAATTTCCTCGATTCTTTGTCTTGGCCCTGCCTCCATGATCTATAACACCTTCAATATTCTTGCCCCCACCCACAATATTATTATTATTATTCACATAACTCAACCATTAAATCTAAAATAAAGTAGTATTTCCACAAAATAAATACTACAGTAATCTTAAAATTTTGCTAAAATAAGCCCGTACACATCTTTGTGTCATCTACCCTAAAATACACTATACATCTTCGTTAAGCATTGATACGATTAAAGTTCGAGACCAAATTGTTACAAAAATATCTAGTCTAATTTGTAGTACATATAAATATTGCCCAAATATTCTTTTTTAGCAAACAAAATTAATAATTTCTTCATCCAAAACTTTATTCATTTACCCAAAAACTAAATAAAAAAATCAAACTAAATTTTAATTTATCCATACATTCTTTTTCACAACTTTAATTTTAATTTATTTCTACAAATTACTCTGGGATGGTAACAAGCATGGGTCGCCAAGCTCTTCTCAAAAGTCTATACCGAAAAGTAGCCGAAACCGGTCGAAGCGAACCGGCCGAGCCTCGCCTCGTAGCTGAACCGCTACCCACAGTTCCGGTAACCGGTAAAAGCCCTTGTCTATCTCCACTGCCACTACTCTCCGAGTCTCTCTCCTCAAACGGCGGCGACGAGACGAACAAGTCCTTCAACTTGGCTCTAATCTTCTTGTTCTTGATCTCCGGTAACTCATCGGCGACTTCCCGGTCCAAATTGTCGTCGTCTTGGCGAGTAAATCGGCGACGATTGAGTAGCATTCGGAGTGTCTTGCGGCGGCGGAGGTGGATGACGGGGCTCGCGGTCGGGCTCCTCGTCGGGCTGCCGGCGACGGCGCACTGGGTCGCTAAAAGCTTGACTTTTTGAAGAGTTGCCATAACGAAAAATCGAAAGTTTATGAGAAAAAAAGAACACAAATTAAATGAAAGAGAGAGATCTGAGAGTGGAGTGAGAGATTAGAGACGCAGCGTTTTACATTTGTTTGTTTGATTCTTTTGTTTTGTTTTTGTGTTTCTAACAGTCAATAATGGAATTTAATTTTGATGGGGAGTCGAGTTGTGGATGCTGTGGGGTGCCACGTGGCGGGTTTGGATCATTTGCTATCATTGTCTCTTCTGTTTCATTTTTGAAAGGAAATAGTATTAGTAGGTATCGGAGGTGTTCGAAGTGCGAACAAAAAGTAAAAATGTTGGTGGTGTAGTTAATAATTAGATGAAATATGGAGACAAATGAAAGGGGGGTTGTCATTTGTGTGTACAAATTGTTGATTTGGATGAGTGTGTTTGGTTTTCTTTCTTGGGATTATTTTAAATGGGCGGAAAAATACATTAGACATGAATATTTTTGTATTTTCAATGAAAGTCCACTACTTATCAAAGGTAGGGTTGGCAATGGGACAAGATAGAATAGGATTTACTAATTTTAGTTCTGTCTCGGCTATACAAGTAGGATAAAATAATATTTAATTCTCGTAACTTTATTGTTTTGAGAGAAAAATTTGTTCTAATCCCGTCTCATCCCATTATCTTGAACAATCCCAAAAATAAATAAATAAATACAAAAATTTATTTTAAGGATCACCATAATTCCATATAACAAAAATTTTGAATAAATACAAAGTAGAAAAATCAAATAATAGTTTTATTTTTATTATATGTATTTTCGAATACAATTTTATACTAATATTTTTTAATTGTCTATTTGCTTCCATTGCACATTAATATTAAGACTTATACTTCAAAAATTATAGAATTAAAGAGTAACCAACTTATATTTTGACCATAAAAAAATTAATTTTAATTGTGGCTTTTGGCTGACAATTCACTTTCTAATTGTATTATTTTTATTATTTAATTTTAGCATTTAGTTTCAACTTTGAACATTACTTAAGTTAAAAGTATGAAATAATTAAAAATTTAGAATAGTTTTAAAATTATATTATTAATGAGATATACATAACAGACGAGATCTTATAGTTGGTCCTCCTCCCGTTCCACAAATAAAGACAGGACTTATTTTTTGTTCTTATTCTAACCCATTTTAATTTGTAATGTAAAAATATGTCTCAATTTCATCCCAAACAGGACGAGATTCCATAAGATCCCATCCCAAGAGAAAAAAATTACCATCTCTTATTAGAGGCACTAAAAAAATGTTAACAATTGAACACTTCTAAAAGATTTAGGACTTAAATATAAAATTAAAAACGATGTTTATTTAGTTAGTCATCTTGAAAGTGATTGATAGCTAAAATATAAATTTAGAAATGATGTTTATTTAGTTAGTCATCTTGAAAGTGATTAATGGCTAAAAAAATTAAATTAGGCTTTGCTTATCCTTGGCCCTCAAAAATGATTTTTTCTAATAAAACTTTATTCCCTGACATTGTGGGCCTATAGACAAAAGGAGAACGAGCCACAATAACCTCCGCCTACTTCTCTCAAAAAATTAATTGGGCTTATGAACCCACGAATGTTGATAGCTGCCGCATTCAGATAAATCTCTCAAATTTCAGCACCAAATTTGAGCAAATGCCATGTAACCAACTTAGTTCAACGGCGGAATCCTCTTCCTCCGGACCAAGCTCATTTTAATCTCTGCAAATATCACAATGACATTATCTTCACCTGTGAAAACAATAAAAATTAAAAATCATATATAAGATTTTTCATGTACTTCCCAGGGTTTATAGTTGACCAACTTTTTATCGTCAGCCATTCAGGAGCCAAGTAAGAGAGGGGGGGGGGGGGGAATCAAAAGCTATTTTTACATTTTGTAAGAAACTGAAAATTTGTTATAGGAAAATCAGAAATTGATTAAAAAATATCATCCAACATTCAAAGCATACGTGTGAAGGCACAACAAATATGTAGGATCAGCCACTTTACAAAACCTTATAACCAAAAAGCTTGAAACCTGATACAAATAAATACTAGCGAATTTCTATGTACTATGTACATTGCCTAGCTTGCATCTTTGGACAATATTTCTGGTATTAATAACTGAATATAGTCAAGTGCAAGAGCAAATTAACTCTGAATTTATGCATAAACAGGACAAGTGAATCTGAAATCTGATGAAACACTCTAGAAGGAACTGGATGGATTGGAGCTGCTAACCCATTTATCAGTCCCAGAGTCATCTGGTGACAGCGAAGGAGAATCTTTCTTCAAAAGCGCAGCATCATCCGCTATCCTAATATCCACCACCTTGGCCTTTGACGTTCCAAGATTTGAATCCTTGGTCTCCCTCAAAATCTCCAACACTTCTTTCATTGTAGGCCTCATGTCTCTGTCTTGTTGCACGCACCTGAAAGCCAATTCTGCCACTGAAGTCACCATGTTTCTCACTGCATAATCCTTTTCAAACCCCAGAGATGGATCAACAAGCTCGTTCAATGCGCCATTCTGAATCTTGTTAATTGCCATGTTAGACAAGTTTATATCATGCCGGTGCCTACTAGTGTCCACAGCTTGTAACCCTGAGATGAGCTCAATTAGAACAACCCCAAAGCTGTACACGTCACTCTTGTCAGTGAGCTTGTAGCACTGGAAATAATCAGGATCAACGTAGCCAGGGGTCCCCTGTGGAGCTGTGGAGACATGTGTAACATCAGTTGGAAACAATCTTGATAGCCCAAAATCTGCAACCTTTACACGGAAATTGTTGTCCAAGAGAATGTTGTTGGATTTGACATCGCGGTGAATGACATCTGAAGCATGTAGGTAAGCAAGTGCATCAGCTGTTTCAATGGCAATGCTCAAACGAACAGGCCAAGGGAGCAAGCAAGAGTTCGGCTGCCTGTTGTGAAGATGATCTGCTACTGTTCCATTGGGAATGTACTCATAAACCAGGAGCAGCTCCCGGCTTTGTCTTGATGTGCATCCGTATAATTTCACAAGGTTTGGATGCTGCAACTTTGTAAGAATCTCAACTTCAGTCATGAATTGCTCAATACGCTTGAAATTGTTCTCGTATAACCGCTTTACTGCAACTATGCGGCCATCCCTGAGGATACCTGATTAAAGCTTAAGCTGTTAGGTAAGTGCTCGACATTAATATATTAAGTCAAGCATACAACTTCTGCTACAATGATGCATTTTCTTACCGAGATAAACTGCTCCAAAGCCTCCATCTCCGAGTTGCTTAGATGAGTTGAAATTGTCGGTAGCTTCTTCGAGTTCAGAACAGCTGAAGACTTTAGCTCCAAAGTAAGAGCTTCCCCTTTCAAGATCAGTTATTGAGTAGGGATAAGAAGGGATGCTTTGCGAGGAATTAGTTGTTGTTGTTGCTGCTGATGTTGTAGCTGTAGCTCCGCTTGCACTTGAAGGAGGTGTTTTGAGGTCTCTGCTTTTAGCATAGGCTGCAGTTTTCCTTCTCCTTCGTATAATGAAAAAGAAAATGAGTCCCAGAATAACAGCAGCGGATCCAAGTGCTATACCAATTCCTGAGGAGTGAGAATGAAGTAGCTTAGAGAGTTTCTGTATTGCTAATTTTTGGTTAAAATATTTAATTAGTTATTAATTTTGCAGTGAAATATTACCTGCTCCGGTTGAGAACCCATTTTTCCCTGCAATAATCATGGGATCCAGAAATGTCAGTTCGCGTTCATAAATGGATAAACAAGAAATTGAATCTCTAGTTGGATACTTATAAGCCACATCAAATTTCCAGTTTTTAAGAACTCATCACTTCTTAGTTTCTTGTCCTAAAATAGTTGTGCGTTTTAAGGCGTCTACAATAGAAGTAAGTATTGGACACTCCTAATGTACACCTTTTGCCATGAAAGAGCGAATGTAGCAAAAATTCGAGTGAAGATTGTGTATGCATTGAAAATATTTAGAGTTTCTCCTGTATTAGTATTTAGAACAAGAAGTAATGATTTCTATATAATCCTTTTAAGTGCCCAAAAAAAAAAAGAAAAAGGAAAAAACTGCATTTTAAAAAAGGGCCCAAGATTTTCTTCTTATATGAGGTTTTTTTTTTTTGAACAAAATATAAGAGGTCATTTGTAGTTATTAGATGATAATGTAAATTTAATTAAATTTTAGTCATATACTCATGGCCCAGAGATCTTTTAAAAGTTCAAACAAGCTCAAATTTATAATTTTTTTTAACATTATATACAATGCCATTAAAGCCCAACACATCATGTATATTTTCAATCAAAGTTCAGGATAGGAATTCAAAGAAAAAACTCTCATAACCATTTGATAGACTCAAACGCCCCACCTTATGGTTAAGAGAAGGAGGAGATGCCAACTAACACCATAAAGAGGTTTTTGGGAACCTTAACAAAGGATTTAAAATCATAAAAATTAAAGGAAATTATATTTTTAGATAATACTTGGTATGCGATAGGTTACCGGCGGCTTAACTACCATTGTTTTCACAAGTAATTATAATACTACCCGTCGACCCCAATCTTGAATTTAGTCAACAAAGCAAGTCATTGTAATGTGACAATCGGCCACCAACATAACTACACAAACCTAATCCCTGGAAATCAAGAAACAATTTTCTTCTGGTTAATTAATTGCCGTCAAACACATTTGTAGCAGTTCTTGTTTGACTGTTTCTAGATGCCAGTCATACGCGAGCACATGATCTACGTGTAACGCGTCCGAATTAAAATACGCCTGACTTCAGAGTAATCTCAAAGGTAGGCCCCACACTTGGAAAAAATTACCGGAGTTGTTGTAGCCCATGAAGATTGAAGCGACTAAGGCAAACTAATAAGGAAAGGAAATTAAATTTAAAAAAAAAAAAAAAAAACTTTTGGCAATCGAATTTGAAGATGAAGGTTTGAATATGTCAACGCTTTGAAGAAAAAGCAAGAAGGTTTCTCTATGAGGTTAGGTTACTAAAACCTTGAACAACAGAGCTTCTAATGGCTTGTGGTTAATTACGTGCTCTGAGTCTCTGCTTCAATTAAGGACTAAATTCACGACTAGTGATTCGATTTCATAGGTCCTATCAACTCTACCCAATAAGCGTGGACTCTTATAATGTGATTGTTGTTGGTTGAAGAAAACTCGAATCTATTGTTGTTGGATGAAGAGACCTGTTTCAAAGATTCAAGTTTCTGTGATCGTCTAAATTTACGGGTCTCTGTTCCGGGGAGACAGAGGATCCAACTCGACCCTAAGTGGACTCTTAGCAACAGCCCAACACTCTTACGAAAACTAAGTAACCTTGAACCTAATGGACGGAATCCTTACTGAGATACTAACAGAACAATCAGGAAAAGAGACGTACCTTCTTGGGGTGGACAGGAATCGGGATAAGCTTTATCAGGGCAATAACAATTGAATTGACCAGTCCTAGCAGAATACCCACACTCTCCTTTTGATTGTTCGCACTTTTCGCAGAGATTTTCATTTGGAAACCATTGCAGCCCAAAACCTTCCTGAAGAGCTCTAGTCAGATTTGCCGAAGCCGGATTTTTCACCAAAGACTCAACTGTTGGTTGCTGCAGAGGCAGCAGAACGCTCTTCGCACAACTACCGAAGTAAGCTTTCACGGCATCAGTGAAGGTCTTATTGAAGACACTATTGACATCCCATGAGTAAAAGTAGTTATCGGCGGCGTTTGATTCATCCGAGTTGCAACGAAACTCATAGAGATCCAGCAACGACAGCACTGACATACCATTCATAAGGTTGGGGGGGCAGCTGTAGTACAGAGTCAAGTTGTCTGTGGGGGAAGCATAATCAAAAAGAGAGAAATTTAGAGCAGTATCGACCAAGTTTGATGGACAGTATTGGTCCCAGTAATCTTCTCTAGCAACAGTGATTATCCGCTTTGCGTTATCGAATTTCAGGACTTTGTAAGTAATGTTTAAGATGTTAATCTCAGGAACATCTTCCTCGCAATTCAACTCAAATCCCGGGTAGCCACAATATTCTGGACGGTTTCCTCCCCAGAAGGGATAACCAATATCGTCTCTGTTAGCACAACGAAACGGGGCGCTGCAGTTTTTATGCTCCTCATAATCGGCGGACACAGGAGTTGGAACACGGACGAAAATGATATTTATGACGAAGAAAAACAAGCCGATCATGCTTGGACCAAGATGGAGATGGGGATGGGGATGGAGTCGGAGTCCCATTTTGAAAGAGCAAGCAATTAGATATAAAATTTAGAAGAAACGAATTGGTTTTAATTTCTCATTCTCTGTGATACTAAATTATTTTTTTTTTCACTTTGACGAAGTGGGGGTGATGAAAATGGGGGGAACCTTCTGTGGAAAGAAAGTGGGCTGGTCAATTTCAGCTTTGATCTCCAAGGAACGTGCTGCAAATGCTGATATTCGCTGGCCTAAACGAGTATGAAGCGCGTTTGGTAATTTTCCCATGGGCTTTGGAAATTTGAAAATTAGAAGGCATAGTATGAAGTTGAATATTGAATACCTGAACTCACATGTTGCATTGGAACGAAACTAAAGTCAACAAATGATGCCTATGTTTAATATTTTAAAACTTACAAAGAAAAAAAAAACAATTCCCATCAAATGAATTATTAAATGGTTACTAGGTTAGGTTAGCACGGTAGGCTGATGATGACATATTCTAGATCAGCTCATAGGTCAAAGCCGACTTAGGGGGAAAAAATAAAAAAATAAAAAAAAAAGAGAGAATTATGAATTGCCAAACAGACCTAGCTCACAAGGCTCCGTTTTGTACTGCTATCTAGCAACTATCCAGCAACTACGCTTACACAAAGTACGGTTGCTAAAATGTGCACTGGAAGCTTCTAAGTTAATTTTTTTCTGCAGTTATTTCATGAAAAATAAAGATAAGAGAGCCAGTTTTATCCTATCTCAACCCTACAGCAAACAAAAGTTTGAGATATTTTAATGGGTATCCTTAAAATTTGAATTAATGACAAAGTTGTCCCCAAAAATTTACATTGTGGAGGGTGCATATCATATTTTTTTAATGAAAAGTTCAAATTAAAAGTCATAATTATCAAATAATTATCTACGTTTACTTAGTCCATTTCACAACAGTGGTGACTTCAAAAAGCCATAGCAGTACCATCTGAAATGAAGGATAAGAGCCTAAAAAGTAGTTGCTAGAGGATCAGTAATAGAATAGAAGACTTACTTGGCTCTGATGAACATTTCATTACACTAAGCTCGTTATGGCAAAAGCAAACGAATTTACTCTCTACAAATCTGCATTTTCCTCCTGATTTTATGCATATCTTGCATTGATCACTGTCTAAACCCCAATGCAAATCGAAATCCTCATCGGCACACAAAGACGTTTGAGTGTTAATTAAAATGATAGAAAGGATTATCAGAAGAAAGATGAGAGAATGTGGTTGAAGAAGAGGATGACGAGGCTGCATATCTTTTGGGCACTATACTCAAGAGGAAGAAGAGTACTTAATTAAAGATTAATTACAGACTAAAAAAAAAAGGAGTAATTTGATTCCATTGCTTGTCTCATTGTGGCAATTTTCAAATTTGCAAATAGAAGTGACTAGACTAGAGATGCTGCTATTCAGGGTTTCGAAAAACTGCGCGAGTCTAAATTAATATCATTAATGAATGGACTTCTAACTTGTCTATTATTAAAACTTGGAAATTCTATTTTGAAACCAAAAAAAAAAAAAAAAAAACAAAGGCTGGAATCATTAATAATTAGAATCCTCTTCTAATCTGCTAACTTCTTGTTTAACCCTTGAACGAAACTTTGTCGATAACTGTCGTACTTACTATTATTATTGATAATTAGGAAGTGTCAGAGCTAGTAATTAACCTTGGGATGAGTTTTTTGCAATCTAATCCACGTTGTAATTAATTTTGTCAGAAAAGAATAAAGTTTTCGTAAATAGACAATTAAACCCCCAGTAACTTCGAAAAGTTAGACCATCAAAAGTCAAAACGCCGATATCTAACGCTATCAAACGACGACATGTAAGATTAAAATCCCAAATTTGCCCGTCAAATCGTGTAACGCCAGCACGGCGAGGGCGAAGAATCAAGGTGGCGGGTCATGGGTTGGGTGGCCAATTCAAGGCACATTAACTACAATTTTGTTTTTATATTTCATGCCAATTAATGAATTTTTCAAAAATTATATATTTATAGTTCTTCTACAAATTGCAGAATCATGGAGCCGCTGCTGCTACGAATTGCATTTTAAGCTATATATGTATGCGAAGATGTTTATTGTTGGGCGTATTAACAGTGACATCGATCGAAAAGAACGGCCTAACTTATTCTCTATACAAACAAGTTATAATATTTTCTGATGTATGCATTTCATCAAACGCATGATTTTTATATATAAATAAAGATGTTTATTATTGGCCTAATTTCGCATTATTCATAGTCAAAAAAGAAAGAAAAAAATTGCATTATTCGCAAAGACCCGCCAAACTTATCCATTCCGCATGTATAACAAATGTCATCGGATTGAAAAATCTTTAACAAGAGGAATACCATATTGAGGATTAGAGACATCGAAATTGACGGCCCAACTTATTCTGTATACAAAATAAAGTTAAATTTCTAATTTCTGATGCGTGCATTCTATGAAACCATTCCCTATGTATTAACAGTGACATCGATCGAAAAGAACGGCCTAACTTATTCTCTATACAAACAAGTTATAATATTTTCTGATGTATGCATTTCATCAAACGCATGATTTTTTAATATTTCCGATTGCCGAACATCTACTATCTAATGTAATTGAATTAGTTGATGTTTGGTACTGATTTTTGCATAACAACTAAAAGCTGAGGAGCAAGCTAGCGTACCTTCTGAATTTGAGGCGGCTGATGGAGCTGAACATCCAGAGGATGAGCTATTAAGCTGGCCACCGGAGCAGTAGCAAATTCCTTTATGATTAACAAAATCAAAACCACAACTGCTGCAACTCTCCTCACAACCGAACAGCTTCCACTTCATCTCAAATCCTTCTTCCAGGGCTCTTTGTAGGACCAATTTACCCCTTTTGGCTGCCAACAAAGCTTTAGAAAACGGAACAGTAACAGTGGTATTACAACCCGGGCGAAGCATAATATCGCGTGTGAATTGTACGAAGCCATCCAGGTAATTGTTGACATCCTTCATATTGCAAATGAAACTTCCGGGAAACATCGGGCAACTATAAATTAGGTTAAACATCTCGTACCCATCGGAGATGTCAAAAAGTGATGTATTGATGGTGGCGTTACTCTGTGGACATAACCCTTCAAAGTATTCCTGTCTTGCAAGCTTGACGACTTTTTCTTTCGGATTGACATTTAACACACGGTATGTTACATCTGCAAGCTTCATGGTAGGCGTTTCATTCTCACACTTTAGCTCAAAGATAGGGTGGCCGCAAAGTTCAGGGCGGCCACCTCCCCAGAAGGGAAAACCGGCGTTTATCTTCCCGCAGCCGAATGGAAGACTGCAAAGTTTGGCCAACTCAGGATTGGCTAAAGATGGTTGAATCTTGTCAACAACTAGTACCGATAGGAAACACAGTAGAGAAATCAAAGGCAGTCCTGACCAGGAAAACTGGAAACCCATTTTCCGGTGAAATTAAGCAGAGACTATAAGGAAACTGAACTGTGAATTAGCTGATGGGTTCCAATCTGTTTTGGTGATATAAAAAAATGAAAGATATTTATGTGAAGAAGAAGATGCAAGGAAATTAATAAAAGTCTTGAAATTTCATAGTATATTGTTGACTCAAGGCTTGGTTTTAGAGAGCTTTCATTTTCTGATTATGTTTGGTTTTGGAAACGGAGAGAATAGTCCACGGCCCGCCCATTTTTATAAATTACTTTGTAAAAAACCGCTATTGTTTATTAACATCACCACTCACTTCTACTTGAGAAAGCAATTTAATTGAACAAACATGTGTGAGTTAAAAAATGTACAGTATCTCTGTTCCAACGAAATTTTTATGCACAATTAAACAATAATTTTTTTTGTTCTTAAAATAGTTGAAAAGTGGACAAAATCTGAATTAAAGAATTTATTATTTTATTTTCTTTGAAATTCTATCTGAAATGACCAATTAAATAAAATGATTTAAAAGTCACTCAATCAACCACTTTAAAGAAAACAATTGAAGTGTAACTTTATTATTATTATTATCTTTTTATGAGAAACTAATCCTTTCAAATATTAAACTATTATATAGGCTGGGGATAAGTTACATTAATTTGTAACTAACAGACATGCATTTTGATTTGGATTTAAAGACTGAAATTGGACGGTTGGGATTAACGGCCAGAATAGAAATCAATTGTGGGCAACCGACGGCGTTCATTTCCATCTACACCCAAATATTCTGAAATATGTCAATACACGCCCATTTGTTTTGTATGTATAGAGTATAGCTGTATACACACCCAACCTATTAATTTTTCTACTACTAGAATAATAGTCCTTCATACCTCTCAATTGATTAATTTAATTAGGTTAAATACCTCTTATAACTTATAAATTTTTACAGAAAAATAAATATTACAAAACTAAATTGATTTTTTATTTAGTAGCCACATTTTTTTAAACAAAAAATTTCTAACCAACCAATTTATTTTATATTCAACCATTTTTTTCACTAAAATATCCTTTGATGGAATTAATTATAGAGACATGTTAGTATCAAAATTACTTCATATTTTAACATCCATATATTTAAACTAATGTGAACTTTTTAATTTGATATTAAAATATAAAAGTTGATTAGAGAAATCGTATTCAAGTTTATAAATAAAATAGTTTCTTAAGTTTACATGTATGGTATATTAAAAATATTTTTGATGTTTTTAATGAAAAGCTTGCATGACAAGATGGAACTACCTTTTGATTTTTCATTTCATAGAGTTTGTGCAAAACAAAAAGCACTTGTTGATCCTTGAAGTAAGTAGTTTGGTTCTTGACTTTTTGAAGAGATATTTAAGAACACACAAGTTCTTCTCCTCTTTTAGAAAAAGAATATTTAGCACAAATCACAATCCAAAAAATTGATTTCATGATTGAAAAAGGATATAACCGAGGATGGTTAATTGAAATTTATCTTTGCATGATGCAAACATTCTTCAATTTAACTGAGTTAAGTCTCTAAATCAAATCAAGAACAATTAGGTATAGAAATTCTATTTAGGTTTATTTTTTAAATTCTCAAAGTTATAGAAAATAAATAAATTCTATTAAGGTTTATTTAGAAAATATGTTTAGAGATGAATTTGAGAAGTTCAAATAGCTCCATCCTTTCTTTAATTATTGGGTGTTTGAAATATATATAGAGCAACGATATATGTACAAACTATCTTATATAAATTGATGTAGCATCACATGAGTAGTTGAAATAAGACATCACTTGGCCCACATGATATAATTTTATTATTTTATATTTTCATTTAATCAATTATATAATGCTATATCAGTTTGTACAAAAATAATTTGTGGAAGAGTTTATAACTATGATATTACCCATATATCAATTGGATAATGGAATATGTTATTCTCTTGCAAAATCAATCCAATAAAAAAAAAATCAAGGGTATATTTATCTTTTTATTAACATTTAATGACATTGACGGTAGGTATGTAATCAATTATTATTGATAGTCTAACTGGAAAACTAATTGCGTTGAGGTGGAGTAATGAATTTTTAAATTACCAGGAGTAGAATAGTAGTCGGTTTATTTGAGTATGCAATGAAAGTTACCCTTATATTTACGTAAAATAAAATATATTTTTTCATTAATTAAACTATTAATTTTGCTTTTTTTTGTTTTTCCATTTACACGAAATCTTTGTTTTCTTGAAAATAAATTTATGTTTATTTTCTTACATTGACGTAACATTTAATTGAGGGCAATAATGTCTTTGTATGGTCAAAATGGTCAGCAGTTGAACTTGACCATACATGACAAGGAGACTGGGATGGGTTTGATGATGATGATGACTTAAATTAAAGTTGGGCGTTGATGGTGATGTATTAATAATAATCATGGAGCAACATAAAATTAATCCCTAAAATTAGTTGGTTTTCTTTAAACCGGATAATTACCGGTGAACCTTGTGACACATCCCTGTGCAAGGCGGTGTTTTATTCGTCCGCTTGTCACTTCAGTTTCTGTTACGAACCATTTTTATGACGCAGCAAGAGCTTATTATGTAGCGGTGGGTTGAATGATTACATGACATGCCGCATGCTAATGTCGTATGAGTAAAACAAGAAAAACACAAGGTTGCCAGAAATTGCTCAGTTTTTGACAATGAGGAAGGCTAATAAAGAATCAAAGCGTCGTTCCCATTTTTCATGAGTCTTGGGTGCCCCACGCGTTTCGGTAAATTGAAGTTTGTTTCATTATTTTTGACTTTTTGGCTAGAGATTACAGACTTCATAGAGTAATTCATTTGTTACGTGGACCGAGTAATTACTCCTCTGCTACAATAACATTCATTCAAGAATTCTTGTTCATTTGGATCCTCAATTTCCTCGGTTTCATACATAATATAACGTAGCGACCGGGCCACAAATTCTATTTCGTCTTTGAATGTAATAACGTAAGATATGGTGTTCCAAGTCTTAACTAATAAGGAGAGATGGATGCAAATTAAAAGACCCGACCGTAGATCAGCCCAGAAGCGATGAGCAATTAACAAATATGTTTTTGATATTTAAAAACATTAAAAGTAATTCACAAAAGAAAAAATAACGTTATTAATATTTATCTCCTCGTGATGATTGATGAACGCATTTTTTTAATTTTAAAATTCGGACCATACACTATTGAAATTTTTCTTTTTCTTTTTTTTCAGTAACATTTTTTGCAAGAAATTGATGGTTCGAGCTTTTAAAAGAAAATGTAGGAAGTTTACATTAAGTTTGTTATATTGAAGTAAAGGCTGGTCAAATGAACTTTCGATGTGAGCGTTGTCTACCGATGAATCAAAAGGCATGTTCGGTACTATTTTGTAGCCTATGTTTTTATTTTCATTTTAATAGTAATGGTGTAATATATGTTCGGTGGGGCCGAACTTAAAATCAAACTCTAAAATATAAGAAACATAATTTATTTTGATAGTAATAAAAGTTAAAACAAGTTAAACTGCGGGAGATATATATGCTAGTAAGATTAGTTTGTCTCCATTGGTGGTGGAGTTGGATTCATTATACCTTACTCAATTTGTTAATGGTATATGTCATACACCAGAAATATTATTTTCAGAGTTATAATGGGTTATTTCAAATATACAAACACTATTTCCAGTGAGGTAGAATTTCAAATTTCGATATATTCCTTGATGTTATAATCATGTATTAACTAAATTCTCTGATTTTCTAATTTAATCGGAGGATTATCCAAACTTTTTAGAATACTATCCGTAAGTTAATCTTTCAAATAAAATGCCCATTTATTATAAAAATAAAAATAAAAACACAATAAGTTATGCTCTAAATGACAAAACAAACTATAAAATAAATTATAAAATAATATACTATACATTCTCCAAAGCTCAGCAAATAAAATTATATTTTTATCTCTTCTTCTTCTTCTCTCCCTTCCACTGCACGTTATCTCGCACTCTCACAATCTTCTTTTCTCTCTTGCACTCTCATAATCTTCTTTTCTCTCTCTCTTACCAGAAAATCTTTTCTTTAACTCCCATCTTCTTCATCTTTTACATGTAGTTTTTTTTCCTTTTAATTTAATTTAATTTTTTCATTTCTTTAGCACGATTTTTTTACTTTTACTTTTTGGTTCATCTAACACTTCCTTGTCTTTGTTTACAGAGAGACAAATCTCTATAGATTATTGAGTCATTTTGTTATGTTTTATTCATCTGGTTTTATTTTGTTGTAAGGTCTTTGGCTTCTACTTTTGTAATTTTAAATATCTGACCATGTATTATTTGCTATCTATTTATTCCTCATCTTCTTAATCTTTTATCGATTATTTTAAATTACAATACGTAAAAAAATGTAGTAAGCAGTTGCAAAATTGTCATCAATTCATGATCATGTCTGTTAAATTTTGAGATTTGAGATGATCGAGAGCAGTTTTAGTAGCAATGTGATGTTGGTCTGTGTATATATGTCTATATATATATCTAGTCATTTTTTAGTGTGGCTTCCTCATTCTTTTTTCATGCGGACATGCTTTTAAATCGTGAGGTTTAAAAGAATTAGTTTTTAATTCTCTAAAACTGCACGGTTTTATAGTTAATTAAAAAACCAACTCTTTTAAACTGTACAATTTAACAGTGTGTTCGATAAAAAAAAATATATAGACGTCCCACTTGAGAATGATTATATATATAAGCATTTCATTGATTTTTTTTTTTTAATGCTTGCCATGGGTGCAAATGGCTGCCGTGGATGAGGATTAGAATTTCTTATAGAACTTTATCTTCTTAAGAGTAAATGCTTCCATTGATATAGTAATGTTTCTTTTGATCTTAATTAATTTTTTGAATACCAAATTACCAATTGAGACAATGCTTGAGGACTTTAATCCTTTAATACCTGACTTAATTTTAATCTAAGAACAATAACAAGTGCAAGACATTTTTATTATTGAAGTTATTATATTTATTAACAAATGCAACACATTTTATTATGACTTCAATGTTTAATAAAGATTGTTTTTGAAAATGGTATTACAAAACACATATTCACTATTTTTATTATTTTCAATTGTGTCTATTGAATACATTTTACTGTTTTCAATTTTAAAATGTAGGATATAAAAAATAATACTAGATGTTTACTTCAATTCAAAATATAATAATTGCAAAAAAAAATCATTTTTATTCTTATGTTTAGTTTTAGAAAATATCAATTTAAAAACAATACCGAGACTCTTAGATTTTGTGAACAATCATAACCTCATAAATGAGATTGGAAATTAGAGTTGGCAATTTGTGGGATTGTGTCGAGCTTTTTAAAGTTTAGACTTAAGCCCACATTATTGAAAACAATCGCAAGCCTTCCAAAAGCCTGTCCAAACCTAGACTTGGGCCAAGCCTGGGTTTTTTCATCAATTATGAAATAATTTTTAAATAAAATAAAAAATTAAATTAAAGATAATTATCTAATATATAATAGAATAACAATTCAATACACAAAAATATTAGTACACACAACATAATAAATTACAAGTATTAATATTAAAAAAATATTAATTTAATATTTTAAGTTTTTCTTTTTTATTTAAATTTCTCTTTATTTTTATTTATAAATTAATTTATATTTTTTTACCCATATTCAAACCCAACCGATAAAAATCAGACTTCAAGTCTACGGGGTTTTTTTACCATCCCTATTGAGAATTCGAGTTTTCTGGTGCAGTCAAACTTTTGATGCAGGATCATACAACTGCCAATGAATTTTTTTAAAAAACAAAAACAAAACCTGCGTTGAGCTTAAGATACATCATAAAAAGCAAACTTATTATGAAAGTAATATTAGTAGACTTATTATGTAACATTAAAAAAATACATTTTAAGAAATAGGTAACTTCAATTTCCTTGAAACCCTACCCCCCGAAGTCTTTTGGTTGCCATAGCCAACACGCGGTGGCCTGATCTCAGTGGATTCTGAAGCTGATGCGTGAGGGAGAGTCGTCGAAATTAATACCGCATGGCGACCGGGGACTGCAAGACAAGTGCAATCAATTCGCGTGACTAAAAGGCTCGCAAATTACACGTGAGTTGAAGATTTTTTTAACAAGAAGGGTCTGAGAGTCAAATCACAGTTTCCGCGTCAAGCCAACGCCGGGCAGTTTCACGAGATAAATGACCGAGTGATGAAGTGGCGTGTAAACCATGTTTATGTTTTTTATTGGCGATGCAGCTCATAAAGCATCCACCGTAGGATCAAAAAATGTGTTGCAATTAACTAGATTAATACATACATACATACATTATATATATATATGTATGTATGTATGTATGTATGTATGTATGTATTCATCTATGGTATGGTCCGGTCCCTATGTTCGTCGTGTGGTGGTTGTAAGAATTGATTGAAAAGCGCCTTTGCTTGCTTTTACCATAATTCTTAGTTTAGGTAGAAGCAGTTATTGAAACTAAAATGGAAACATGGGAAAGAAGTGGGTGTGGATTATTGTAACTTCAATTTAATGGCATTAGAAATTATGAATGAGGGAATTAGTCATATCAGTAATTAACGTTAAGGAAGGATTAGATTAAAATAGAATCTTAATCTTAATTTTTTTTTAATAGAAATGAGCAATATCAATTCAGTACCTTATCTTTTTAAATTTGTTTTTTAACCTAGAGGGCCAAGGCCCCTCTCAGGGACCCATACCATACATCTATAGCGAGCAGCCCATTAATCTAGCCCACGTGTGTGTGTTTTTATGTTATTTTTTTAACACCGATAAATTTCCAATGAGAGAACTATTAGGATTAGCTAAATCATTTCTATTATTATATAACTTGAATTTCTTAATTCGCAATGAATGTTTATACTCAAAGGAGTATGGGTGATTAATCTCATTTAAAAATAAATTTCTCTTAATTCCATATTAATTTTTGCAAAAATTATCTTTCAATGAGGCAATTTTTTACGCATTTTGATATTGAGATCAAATTTATTTATTATTATTTATTGTCATAATGTTGCCCCCACATGAATCAATTTTCTGCATCCGCACTAGTATGTATTCATCCTCGTTATTTTTGGAAGGGACTGCTCTGACTGCACTGGGAGGATACCCTGGCCACCCCTTGTGGAGGGAATGGCTTAGTGCCACCGACCAAATGGCAGGGGGCCCTCATGGCTGTTTGTTAATCCAACCATTTGTGTGTGTGTGTGTGTGTGTGTGTGTTTTTTTTTAATATATATAGGGTTTGTTAATCCATTTAATTGCTCTCTAAGTCTCTATAAACCACTCATTCACACTAAAAGCAGTAGGTTGTCAACTAATAAATCAACTTTATCTTTCATGACTGTGGTGTATGAGTGAGTTGTCAAGCAAATCCTCATTTACTTATAATATCTTGACTTCATTTACAAATATAGATGCAAGTCAAGAAAAGTAATGAAAAAGCTTTGTCATTATGTATCAAACCAAACATCAAATCACTCTTTTGAATTTGATCCTACTACCACCAATATTGCAAAAAGTGGGTCACATAAAGACGCACGAAATTGGAAATCACATTGAAAAGACGATAACCTGGCACCTGTATCAATGATATTTGAATTGAACCACACAAGAAATTTGCAGTTTCGATGATTCACCAACTTTGCAATTTGCAAAAAGTGGCTCATAGAAGCGCATACACAAAAAGGGAAATCACATTCAGAAGACCGAAACCTGTCCATCAAGTTCAGTGTAAATCCTAATCAAATTCACAGCAAAGATTACACAAGAAACCCAAAAGCATGGACAAAAGGGGAGTAAAAAAAGAAAAAAACAAATTTAGTTGACAAAACCATTCTTTAATTCACAGCAATTCTGACCGTATCTGCCCTGTCATAAGGAGTCATTATTGACAATACCATGAAGCTTCTTTTCCAGCACTTCTGAACAAATCTGGCCCATCGTAAAGTAAAAAGACATGAGATCAGATAGCTGCTCCACTGACATTTTCCCTATTACATTCCGGGCTAATCTTTCTCTTTCCTCGTTCAACTTCAATCTCTCCAAATATGAACTTCCATTTCTAATAGTTGCTCCCATTTGCTTCAATCTATTCTCTTGCTGCAAACTCAGAGCTGTGTTTGACTGCAAACAAGAAATAATATATCACAAGTCAGATAAAAGGTTATGTAACACATAATGCAAACAAATAATCAGAAAATTTGAATCAAGAATTTTGTGGGATACCTCAAGAAACTCTGCCCCTGCTTGAAGTTCAGATTCTTTTGATGGATTCATCCCATTACCAGTAATGTATATATTCCTTGCCAATGAGAAACTTCGAACTATTGTTCTTCTTTTGTTCTCCATTTCTTTGTTTAGATTTAGAGGCTTTGGAACAGCAGTTGCAATATTAAGCTTCTTCTGGTAAGCGATCACTGCTTTCACAAATTCCTGCACAAATTTAAGAACCAAATAAATAAAATTGGAATAAACATTTTCAATATTGTATCAAAAAACCACACTGGTGAGAATTATAAAACCTGATAAGCGGACGGGCACCCTGGATAATCAAATTCATCAGAATCAGGCCGCCGCATTCGCTCTGGATGAAACTGAAGCCCCATTATGAACTTACCCTCTCCAGGATTATAAGCATCAGGATCATAAAACCCTTCAATCAAACCATCAGGTGCAAAAGCCATAGGCACAAAACGTTGTGCCAATCTCTTAACACCTTGGTGATGATAACTATTAACCCAAATCTCCATTTTCTCTTCTTCCAGAGAATCCTTAAACCAATCATGCAAAGGCGTATCCTTCACGACCTTCACCACATGTCTATGCCCATCGTAATTGTCATAATCGATGTGCACAACCCTCTGATTTTCAGGGCACTTTCTTGAAACTTCCTTCTCTATGTCCTGGTAAAGGGTACCCCCACATGCAACGTTTAGGACCTGTGACCCTCTGCAAATTCCCAAATAAGGTATGTTTCTTTCGAGGCAAAGCTTTGCTAGCCTTAACTCAATTGAATCCTTTTCTTTATCAATTGCTGTATCACTTGCGTGCAATCTCCTGATTTCTTCCAATTCTTCTGGTGAAAGATTTGACGTTTCGGCTTCGTATAAAGAAGGATCAATATCTTCTCCTTCACATAGAAGAACGCCATGAATTGGCTCGAAGCTGTCTAGTAACATATGCACCCCGCTTACTCGGGGCACAATAGCTGGTACTGCCCCGTAACCGACTATAAGATCAAGATGATATTCACCTGAAAATTAATTATCTAAATGATCACAAGAGCAAAAAAAAAAATGTCATATAATATGAAACACATTAAATTTGAGAGAGAGGGTGAGTACCAACAAAATCTACGAATTTGTTTTTGCGGACGCTGCGTCTAGAGACGATGAGAACACGAGGGAGGATCACAGAGAGATCGTGAGCAGCCATTGATTAATAAATAAGGCTTAGTTAGCTTCTGTTAGCACATGTAAATTAAGCTTCTGCTATGGGTTCTATTTATATATATCAGAGGAGAGATCAAAATCGAATAGGGTTTGATTTGCTTCTAATTAGTATTAGTTTATTCTGGATGGCTGGAGAGTTGAACATGTGCGCACAGTCCAGTCGCCGCGTTTAATAACTCCTCGTCCTAGTGTTAGGGTCTGCGTGCCACAACTTATAATGGTGTTACCATATTACACACAATTTAATTTTTTTAATTTAATTTTTTAATTTATTATTAATTTATTAAATTCTGCTTACCCTTCTTATATTTCAAGCACTAATAATGGTACAATTTAGAAATGGTTGTTAATAGAAATTTTTTTAAATAATTAATATTTATGTATTGAAATTATAATGTTAAATGGTGCAATGTGACGTGCATATTGGTACCTACGTAGTAACGTTAATGAACTCGAAAGAAGTGACGAACAGACACAGAACATGGACCGCGTTTCCTGGATTTTAAGAATACGTGGAGACTATTGACACGTGGCCGGCTAATGCTTATCTTGACCCTTTGAATCCAAGGGAGGCGTGCCTGAGTCAGGTCAAAGCCGAGGAGGAGCTGACGTGGGGACAGCTGAAGTAGCAAAGTTATTTATGAATTGGATTTACATGCTAGAGGGGCAAGGGTCCTATTTGATATTGTACTTGCACAGTTGTGTTTACAATGTTAAAGCATTTGATAAGTATTTGTTGCTGTGGTTTAGAAAGTTAAGTTGATTAAGAATTATGTATTTTATTAGATATCATTAATTTTTTTTTCATAATTATAATTTTTTTCAGTAGTTGTGGTTTAAATGTTATAACACTTTTGTAGACAAAATATAAATCAAGTTCGCTTGGTTTGTTTTATAAAATTCAATAAATTCAATATGCCATACTCAATTTATAGAAGTTTTAGAGATAAACAAGAGAAACAATTCTTTTTCATTGTGGGGGGTTTGAAAATATTGTCTGAATATTTTTAAAAATTTAATACACGCTTGAAACCTCCTCCTCGCTCGTATCAACGAGATCAGGCACGTAAGCTTAAAAATGTACATTTTATATTTACCAATTAAATGAAATCAAATTTTCAAATCAAGTTTTTACAAGAGCTAAAAAGTTATTCTCGCCTTAGCTTTTAATTATTGACCGCAAACATGGTTCGAGCGAAGGGTTTATCTGGGAGCGGGCTTGTTATGGGGGAGGTCTATCCCATCTAATTATAGTGGCAAGAGTCAAGACTCCAGAAATCTGCCTAATCCTACCAAAGATTATGGTGTAATTAAAAGCTTTGATGATCGTTATGTGGAATTATTAAAAAAAAGATCAGTTAGTTAATGATCCTTGTGAGGTGGGTGATGACGATACTTCTGTTGTCGGCATGCAACTGTTTATTATGGGGGTCGTGTATTGAGTCTCGACTTGTGTATTTATGCATGCACGTCCATCTGTTGCACCTTCGTCGCAGCGAGAGCTATGGTCTCCGATGGATTGTATTTGTCCAATCCTTCCAGAAATTCAAAATTGCCCACGAGCTCGATTTAGTAATACCATATGCCACGTATACACTGCATGCATTGATTAATTTTAACTATACCAATGTAATTAGCAAATTTTAAACTAATGAATATATGTGTTAGAATTTTGTTTAAGCATATATTTTTTTGTAAACTGATACATTATATGACGTTTTTAACTATAAGAGTGAGATTTTATTTCGAACATCTATTTACCACATGGATACTATAATAGTTGGTAAATTACTTCACTCAGTGTTGTGATAAGTTGGACTTAAAATGAATTTTCACAATGGAAATATGCGTGCACGGCTATTTTTATTAAATTAAAGTGCATGATGTGATTGTCAATAAACTAGGGGAATAGAAATTAATAATTGAACGAAAATAAAACTAAGGACGTAGGAGATATTTTGGCTAATATACAGTATCTAAATCTTGATTGACATTCTTTTATTAGATAATGGGATAAAGTAAAGGTCTAATTAGTATTGAGATACTACAGCTTAAAAACTATAGTTATTGTTGAGTGTTTAGTAAATTACTATTTATAGGATAAAAGTTGATGCTTTTTATAAATATAATTATCAAAATTTATCAAACAATTTAATATTTAGAATATTTTTAGTCAAATAAAATTAAATTTATTTAAAAAAACAGCTAGGCCAGCTTTAAGTGGAATTGACTTGTTTGGTTTAGCTATCGACTAATGCCTTTCACACCCCTTTAAAATACTTATAAAACTCTACGTAATTAAAGTTATATTGTTAGAGAAAATTATATAAAAGGATAAATATTTATTTAACTAGTTATATTGTTATTACCTTTTATTGTTTTCGATAATTTATATTAAAATATTGTTACATATAATGGAATATAGTTAAATGAAATAAAAAAATTCGTAAACAGAATTTACAAACTCATTGCTAAATATAGTTCTTACAGAGAAAATAATAATTTGAGGGAAACGATGAGTTCTCATTGGATCAAGAATTAAGATATATAGATTAAAAACTTGACAATATTTGTTTCTTTCAAAAACAAAATTAATACACACACTATAAGTATTAAAATCCGACTCTCTTAAACCACATAATTTAAGAGCATGTTCACATAAAAAAAATGAAAAAAGAGAGCTCCCTCACTAGAGAAGGGAAAAAAAGAAAAGACAAGCTTTAATTTAAAATTCTTGACATTCATCTTCTTTACTTGCGGTATTTATTATAGAAAACAATAGCATGGCGGATTGATAAAAAGAGGGCCAGCGAATGAGGACTATAATGAAGAAATTATAAACATAAATGCATAGTAACATAATTCATTAAGAAATAGGGGGATGACAAGAAATTGATAAAATTGATGACCACTTATTTATTATTATGTGATGCAAATATTCTGTAATTAAAGGCAGTATCTTTGTGCCAATGGGCTTGTAGCCCATTGGCATGCCCATGCCCTCCTCAACCTTGAGGGCATGGGTTCAAGTCCTAGCGCTGTCTCCTTGTATAATGAGAGTTAGTTGACTTCTCATATTGAAGTTATATTGAGGTATGATTGATTTTCCTTTAATATTAATAGTGAGGATAAATTTTTTTTCAGGTTAGTGAGGATTGATATTCGGACTGTGTTGTAATAAAATTACTACTCAGGACAAGTCTCGACGGATTTTTGATTATAAAATATCATGATTATAATATATCAGTGTATCAAAAAAAAAAAAAAAGACAGTATCTTTGTCATTGTGCATGTGAATTAAAGCATCTTATCCCTTCAATTAAGTTTTTTAAAATAATAATAATAATATAAAATATTTATGATAGGAAATTATAGAATAATGATGACATAAGCGATGATATAAGTAATGATGCAATAAGAAATATTTATAAATTCTAAAATTTACAATTATATTATGGAAGGATAAATCTCAACCATTAATCAAAATTTATGATGGCAAAATCATAGCCATCTACTAGTTTTAGGAAATCATATAAATGCCCCTAGCCCTTCCATTTGCTATATAACCTTAGAAATTCTATTGTATTCTATCCTAAGATATAACATCAAAGAGTAAAGAAATCATTAAGTTAGTAAAAAATTAAGGAGTGTCTAGAGAAGTCAAGTTTAAGAGGTAAGTAACATTTCAACAATGTACGCACACACACACATATATTATTTATATATATATATATAATTTATATTATGCGTACATCCGGATATAATCAAATTTGCAGTCTTTTAATTTTCACCGTCCTATACAATTTGTGACTTAGATTTTCCAAATAATGTATTAAAATGTAAAAGGTGACGGGCATACTCTTATTTATTTGTTAGACAAGATCTCGAAGTCCCTGACTTTACTCTTGTTTCGCAATCATGGACGGTGAACTACATTTATTTTGGAGCCATTGATCAATTTAATTCTAAATATTTGCTATTCCATTTTTCAGTGCTTTTGATTCCATTTCCAGCACAAGAAATTTTTCAAAGCAACGTGTGTGTGACCGCGCGCGCGTTATACACGTTGTAAAATTAAAGGCAGTATCTTTGTCATTGTGCGGGTCAATTAGAGGCAATATTCAAGTAAAGGAAATCATTGATAAAGCTGACAAAATTGATTACTTATTTATTATCATGTGATACACATGTTCTTTAATTAATTAAGCATATGTAACACTCGGTGAATACTATAAAGTTGCTTGACTCTTCAAGGAGCTTTTATAAAATAAAACAAATCAAATAGATACTCTGGAGAAATTAATGTCGATAATGGAGCATCCGAATAAAAGTCATTACGATAATTAATTGCACTTTTCAATTCAATACTATTTCTTTCAAAGGGGAAACATAAACTAAAGAGGGGGGGGGGGGGGGGGGGGGGGGACTCATATATGTATGACTGAATTAAAGTGACAACAGCAGCGTGACAAAGCACTAATCGGGAGCACACATCAGATTGGACAATTGTCCTGTTGACATTGCTCCAAGTACATTACCTGGCAACTTCTTGTCCGGATTCAATTTCATTCTCAAGTAGGAAGATGAATTTCTAACTGTTGCCCCCATTTGCATCAGCCTTAGACTCATCTCATATTCCTGGAAACCTGGAGCCGCAATATCGGACTGCAAAAATAACAAAAGTAGACACCGAACTAACACGTTAATTTATTACCTCAAGAAATTCTGCCACAGCTTGAAGTTCAGATTCTTCTGATGGATGCGCCGTTTGGCCTGAGATGTTTATATCTTTTGCAGGAGAGAAACTTTTAACAAGTACTTTGCTCTTCCCAATTTTCTGCTTTAGAGGTATAAAATTGGGCACATATGATGCCCTATTCATCCTCTTCTGGTAAGCAATCACTGCCTTTACAAATTCTTGAAGTTTTATTTCAAACTAATCAATGCTGTATCATTAATTATAAAAAAATTAATTAAAAACATATAAAAATAAAATAAAAACATTATTTTATCTTATAAACAATTGGACATCCAGGATAGTCAAATTCTTCAGAACTGGGCAGCCTCATTCGCTCAGAATGAAATTGTAGTCCTACTAAGAACTTACCCTCTCGAGGATTATAAGCTTCAGGGTCATAGAACCCTTCAATTAAACCATCAGGTGCGAAAGCCATCGGAAAAAATCTTTGGGCTAATCTTTTAACAACTTGATGGTGATAATTATTCACCAAAACTTCCATATTTTCTTTATCAATAGAATCCTTGAACCAATTTTGCCAAGGGGTATTTTCAACTACCTTTATCATATGCCTATGCCCATCATAATCATCATAGTTGATGTGACTCACTCTATGAGTACCATTAGGGCATTTATTTGAAAGTTCAGTACTCACATCTTGATAAAGGGTGCCTCCACAAGCAACATTTAGGATTTAAGAACCCTTCAAATTCCCAATATTGGTATGCCTCTTTCAAGGCAAAGTTTTGCTAGTGAATTAATACCCCATCGATCCCTCCATCATAATATTATATAGCCGTTGAATGTTCTTCTCCTCCACAAATCAACCAGGGACAAATAGGTAATTTAGTGGCCTTCAACTTGAACGAACGCTGTGGATGACAATTCAGTATGAGTTGTCGGCATCCAGTGGGCCCATGTCTTCAAGGAATGTCCTATTAGTGAGTCAATTGGGCTTAGATGTTCAACGAATTAGGCCCAACGTAGTTAATATTAACAAACAATTAGTAAAAGAAAAACAAATAACATCGCGTGATTTAGTGTCATTAATTACAAATCTATTTTAAAAATAAAATGCTTTCCCATGACCATTTCATCAATTCAAGAGGATTACTTTCTCTCCTTTTTTTTTTCAATTACAAAAATCCGCTAATTTAGATTTTATCTAATACAAAAAATATGAACAAAAATTAGTTGATGAAGTGATGATACAGTGTGAGTATCAATGTAGATGATTTGTCATTGTTCTTGCTCCTTATATTTATTATTATTAGCAAAACGTGTTAATCAAAGCATTTTTTTTTCATACCAAGGACTTCACTTAATGAGAAGATTATGACTTGTTAATTTGAGCGCTAATAGACATAAAATTGATTGTTCCGATCAAATACCTTTTATTTTAGATTTTGATATTTTTAAATGTGCCATTAGCATACACCTCCGTGATAGAAACTAGATAACAATAAAAAAAAAAAAAGGAGACCATTTATACTATCAAATATATTTTGGTTCATTAACAGTCACAATATAGATATTGATGTTTCATTAATACAAAACAAGTAATTAGTTGAGAATCATAAACTTTGATCATAAAAAACTATAATGTTTTTCAATAAGATATGATTGAAGCAATGACCAATGAGATGTTCTTGAGAATAAAACTTTGTATTGATTTGTGGAGGAGAAGAACATTCAACGGCTATATAATATCATAATTGAGAAGGCTTTAACTCGATCTTAAGGAGAAAAAGAAAAACACTACTCTTCAAAATTATCTCATTTTAATCAATTGGTTTATATAGAAGGAAGGCGTCTAATTGAATTCTAATCGCAACCCTGCAAAGATAGAAATTGCTAGCGCTGCGTGTAAATAATAGATTATCTATATTTAGATGCTAAGTTCTAGTTCTAGTACTAAAGGATAATTATTTTTAGGTTCAGATTCTAATTTTGAACTTGAATGGGTATGTGAGTTACTAATAAAAATTAAAAAAAAAAAAAACCGAATCCATATAAAGTTTCTCTATTGTTTTTGTAGATAATTAATCAAGAGATATATAAGATAAGAATTAAACGGAAGAAAAAATATGCACAGAAGTAGGAACATAACATACGACATAAATTTTTTTATTATTCATTCGTTTTGATTATTCATTATTGATTATTCATTATTGATTATCATTACACTCATTGTTAAGCAAGAAGCAAGATTAACACCTAGGAAATGGAACGCCGCAGGTTACAGCAATCCTTCTGGAATTAGGAGAATCGTAATATTGCTTGTAGAGTGGATTCCTAAGGTAAGTGCAAAGGCAGGGCCTCTGCTGCCTCAAGCTGTTGCAGCACACGGTTGATGGCGGCGCCGTCCATGTGAATGCCGGCAGGCACGGAGTCAGCTGCGAGGGATTGCAAGTCACTGCCTCAGGCACGGGCAGTTCCCTAGAAAACACTACAGTAGCCAGCAGCAGTGCTGACGCCATGAAGATGAAAGCACCAGATACATTATTGTTATTCTTCTTCATGATTTAGTCAATGGTGCATGAGGCCATGGCTTTGCCGCTGAATTATTATTTATAGATGCAAGCAAAGATCATGAGGTGATGAAAACATGCATTCGTGTGCTTTAGTTGATGCTGACAACGAATAAGGGCTTGTGAGAGGTGTCTTTTGTTGGATGGAGAGACAGGACAAGTGTTAGTTCATGAGGGTTTCTGTATAAATGTTTAGTTCATGAATGTTAATTGGCTTCATTATGTCTAACATTTCTCTTAAATTTTGAACCCATAATTTTATGAAGAAAGTTTCAAAGATAATCAAAATATTTATCAAAATCTCTTTATTTTTGTTCACTTTCGGAGCAACTGATCTACTTGTAACTAGATTGAACTTAGATGAGTTATCTCTATATAATTATGATTGCATGTTATTAAAATCCAGACCAATATTTTATTTTTTTCTTATTTTATTTATGTTCAAAAGATAGAGGGGTGGACAAACTCCAAATTAGTATTTTAATTCTTTACCTCATTGAGGATTCAAACTAAGGTGACTGAATAAATAAAATTATTTAAAAATTACTCAAGCAGAACCCTAAGAGCAAAATTTAAACTAATCGTAATTCTTTCATCGAGAATTTTCAAAGATAGTTTCCTCTCAACTTGATTCCTATAAAAAAATAAAAATAAATGCATTCGAATCGAACGTTTTTCTTTTAATTTTTCGTTAGTATCCAATTGGTTTTTTTTTTTTTTTTGGTCTTTGTGTGTGGGGGGGGGGGGGGGGGGGGGGAAAAAAAAAACAAGAAAAGAAAAGAATGCGAGAGTTGAACGGAGGTCTTAATTCTTAGAGTGATGCTATTGGCACCCCTGTGTTTTTCTTATAAAACCCCTCTTGTTATACATTTACAATTTTATCCCTTGTATCTTGAATTGTATTAGCTGTAAAATCTTATCTTATTAAATCCATATATGATTTTTTCTCACTGACTCTTTCTCCACTAAAGCACTTAAAAGTTGCAATTTTTTTTTTGGGAAAAAAAAGGTCAATGGTAAAAGAGTAAGAATTTGATATACAGTATTTTTTTTTTCACTTAACAATTTATTTTTGTAGGAAAGATAATTTTATAAAATTTTCATAAATTACCAACGTTATTAGAATGTTAGGAGATAACTAAACCTTGCGTGTATTTTATACATATTTATTTTGAAATATAATGTCATAAACTGAAAAGTATAAAACGAAAACAAATAGAAACCTCATAATAAATTAAGCGCATGGGATACAAAATATTGGGTTGTTATCAACAACCTTTCTTATAAAAAGAAGAAACTTGAAGTGGGAGTGGTTGAAGAGTGATAACTGAAAAGAGGTCGAAATTGTTTGCGGAAACATTACAGATAAAGGCTATTTTAGGAATTGAGGAGGAAATAAACAGAAAAGGGGTTTGAAAAGGATATCAGGGGGTGCTGATAGCCCCACTCTAATTCTTAAAGGCGCACGAACGAGACAAACAGAGGCTACTTACTCAGATGTCTTGCCATGGGCCACGGGTCCAGCCCAAACGTTAGATTTCAATTTTCAAGTTTTGTGCAGTTACCAAAAATTCATTTCTTAAATCCCAGTTGAAAAGGAAAAATGAAAAAAAAAAGACGTCGCAGCAGAAAGAGAGGAAATTAAGATTTTTTCTTTTTTATTGTAAGAGGAGAAAATTAAGATTACCAACAACTAAAGATCCTTCACTTCTCTTATTGACCCCCTGATAATTTTTTTTTTTTTTAAAATCATGTCTGTGGTTGATTAGACTGTTTAATTTCTTATTTTTTTAAATATACCTATAATGGATAGATAACCGTTTTTGAAAATGATTTCCACGTCCATAATCCCTCGTTATCTTTGAGGGACTGCTTACTGTTTTTAAAACTCAAAACTACTGCAAAAGCAACTGCGTTTAGTCGATGTATTACCCCAAAAAAAAACAAATAATAAAAAGAAAATTAAAATAATAACAACAACAGAAATAATAACGAAAACAAAAGAAGCAGCATATGAGTACATAACATAAATACAACAACCACAACTTATTATTTTATTTTATTAATTAACCTCATATTCGCACATATTGCTATTCATATATTTTTTCATAGCTTCACTAGTAAACTAATGCCAACATAACCATGCACCTCTCAAGATTTTATTTAGTAACACCCTCCTTTTAAGCACTAATTAAACAAGGCGTATTATTAACCCTAACACCGAGGATAGGGAATTCCGCAGGTAGCAATAACCCTTTTAGCATTGGGAGAGTTAACATATTGCTTCAGGTTAGGGTCCCTCAGGAACCCACAAAGGCATGGCCTCTGCTGCCTCATCTTGTTGCAGCATGCTCTCGACGGCGGTGCCGACGATGTGATTGCTGGCGCACATGGGCTCAGCTCCGTAGGGTTGCACGTCGCTGCCTCTGCCACATTAACTTGGCTTAGTGCTGCCACAGCCACCAGCAGCGCCACGACAAAGCCCACAGCCGCAACAGAAGAAACCTTCTTCATTATCAAAACTATTTGTCACAAAACAAAAATATACTAGAAGATCTTGGAGAATGGAGTTGGTGATATTTGGACAAGGCTTGTTGCACAATTTATAGACAAAGAATGAGTAGGGAAATAACTTATGGGTCCACATTTTCTCATGTAAGGTATAAATCTGTCTATTTGTATCAGATAGGTCCTTAATCCTTATTCAAATCACTAAAACGCCCTTTAGTTTAAGCTATTAATAACAAGAAATTGGAATCCTGATTCAGTTCCATTTATTTATTAAGCCTTCGGTTTACCCTTTTACGTATTTTGATTACCAAATTTGCACTTATATGATAATCGTAATTTAGTAAGCCAAAATTTGGCCTTGTCCGATTTTGTTTATTGAACAATAATTTTCTTAGCTCTCTAACTACATGCAAGGAGAATCTCGAGGTCATTGCTCTCTTTAGTTTGATTTATGTTTCTCACATTTTGAAATGGTTGCACCGAATTTAGATTTGTTGAAACATCATTTAATACTATTACATAAAGTGTAATATTATTAGAGATCCCAATAATTGAGTCTTAATTAATGTGGTATTTTATCTAAGATGGTAGAATATTAATTTTATTGGTTATGAAATCCATTATCTAATAGATGAATGCTACATAATAATTGAGACTCAACTGTTGAGATTCCCATCATTATTGTTAAATTTATTTATTTCTTAAAATAGAATCAGTAATTAAATCATATTTGAGTAGATGATATTTTGCCCATTTACATAATAGTTGTTTCCTTTCCCCTTACAATTCCTTCACAACCCAAACAAATGAATCAAATTCCCTTCCTCTTTCTTTTTCATTCATCTTTTTGTTTCTCATTTCCTTCCCATTCTTCCAACCAAACACTACCTAAGTGTATTTGGTAATTTCAATAGGAAATAAATTAGAATAAGGGACCTTGTTAATACAAATGAAAAACTGTGTTCTTATTTATAAAATGCAAAACTACTGGTATCCTGATGTTATTTATTATCTCAACAGAAACTACGTACGAAACATGGTGTAAGTGGACGTTGTTCAATTTAGACGTGGGACCTAATAAACAATTATTGTTGAAAATTGGGTAAGCAGGTCTGATGCCAACAATGTGTCCTTAGAATGCAGTTGATTGTTGATCGGTGGGGGATCATAAAGACAGAATCTAGAAAATCATCTCATCATTTATGGCAAACCTAAGCTTATTAACTTTGAATGGGGCATTGGCAACAACCTTGGATTCAAGTCCTAGCTTTGTTGGGATTCAATTATCTCCAATAAAGTCGACATCCATCCGTTTGGAAGTTGGAATTTCTCCAATATTAAGTAAGAAAAGAATATTACGATTGTATCCTACAGTCGCATCAAAAGACACAAAAAAATTGATAAATAATACATATTAGTAGTATTTTAATTGTAATATCAGTGTATCAAAAAAAAAATTCATATTAAAATTGTTACTTTTGATTGTTTTTGTATTGGATTCCTTAATTCTATATTTCTTTTATCTATATCGAATTCTTATCCTATTAACAAGTCATTTTATAGATTATCAATTGTTAATTGTACTTAAAGTAATATAGTTTCATGATGTAGTAATTTGTAAATATTAAATTATAAATATAAATCAAACGCTTCTTAAGCTCGATCATGAGTGAGATTCCTAACCTCAGCCCTCTTGTTTAGTTGTAATATACCAAAACTTTTTACCAATAAAACCAATCAACATCACAATTTAATTAATTAGTGATTGAATAATTAGCATGATTAAATGAATTAATAATAAAAAATTTAACCAATAAATAAATATATTCTTTATCTTTTTTCTCCTTTTTTTTCCCTTCTTAATCTTCAAGTTGCTGGTTGTGATATTAATTGGATTATAAGCATTAACAGTCAATATTATTTCTAGCCGCCTTCATTAGAAGTTAGAGTCAATTATTACTAAACTAGTCAAAACTCACAAGTGCTAGAAAGTAGAAACGTTTGATTCTATATAAATGACTTCAATTCAATATGTACCAAAGAGTATCGATAATTGAACCCAAAAAAACTTAAAAAAAGATTGACAAAATTAATTATATTATTGTGTGTTTTTAGAAGAAAAAATAAAATAATTAATTAACGTTATAACACTATGTTAGGTGAAAAGACAGACTGTCTGGAAGAGAACAGACTTACCAAGATAAGAGCCTTCTTCAGTAATCAACCGAACGAAAAAATCATCTCTTTTCTTATTTATTTAGTAAAGATAGGTAAAGGCCGAGAATTTCTTAAAATATCTAAATCCCTCTCTTTAAAAAGAATAAAGAAATCTTGGTTGGGCATTTTGCATTGGACTACTTGCCCCATCGACAACTGAGATCAGTATCTGTCCACTTTTATGCTGCGTTTACGTTTTGGATTGGAGTGAGAATTCTGGGATTAGGAGTGTGGAGTGGGAGTGGGAGTAAGTTGTTTACTTACACTGGAATGAGAGCATAGAATTGGGAGTAAATAATTTTAAATTGCAGTTTTATCCTTATTTAAAGAATTGTAGTTTTTAATTACAAAATTAATAAAAAAAATAGATTTGAAAAATAAAATATTTATTTTATTATATTTGTAAATTAATAATAATTATTCATATTCTTAATTATGTAAATGATTTTTTTATTAAATTTAATTTTAATTATGTAAATAAAAAATTATTATTAAGAGCAACACAAATGAAACATTATTATTAATAATATAATACAAAATTAATACTTTCTTAGAATAAAATATTGATTATTATTAATTACTAATATTAAATAAATATAATACTATTATTTTTAAATAAATATAATAATATTATATTTTCAAATAAAAAGAGTATATAGTAATATTATTAATTCTATATGAGTATAATAATATTATTTTTAAGTAATTTTAACTTAGATTCAATATAAATTATTATTTTTAATAAGTATAATTTATAAAATAATATAATAATATTATTTAAGTAAATATGATATTATTTTATTTTATTAAATATTATTTATTTTATTTAATTAAATATAAGGATAAAAATAGAAGAGGGGGGAGTGGATTTCCACTCCCACCTCCCCCCATGGGAGTGGGAATCCCACTTCCCGCTCTAAAAAAAGGTGGGTCCCACGGAGTGAGATTTCCACTCCCCCCTTAAAATTAGTAAGTAAACACTGGAGTGGGAGGAATCCAGACTCCTCACTCCCACTCCAACAAGTAAACACTACCTTAAGGTAAGGAAGCCGAAACCCCACCTCAGGCAAAGGTTGCTCCCTATTCTCTTCTTTCATGGAGCCTCTCTCCATAGAGGAATGAATTCAGGTAAAAATCTTCTTTGTTTCAAATTAAATTTTCATTTTTATTTCTTTAATAGGAAAATGATTTTGTATTTTTATCATTTTAAGTATTATTTTTTTAATTAGAATAAAATGACAATATATACACACACTCATTTAAGAATACCATATATATCAAAATTATTTAAGTTAGTAATTTATTTGATAAATTAAGGTAATGCAAAGCTAGAGTGGTTGCGTAATAATTATACATACAAATGTCGAAAGGATACCGTTACTAATTAGTTGTTAACTTTTGTACGGCTAAATTTGCATCTTTAGATTTGACAATTGATACCAAACTTGTTCTTATTGAGATCTTGAAAAAAACGTACCAAATCCAAAATTTTTAAGCTTGATTGCTAATTTTATTTCATCTTGGAAAGACAATTATCCCACCAATCAGGCCTTAATTATTGCTGAAACGACGGATTTTACATTCAGCTGTAGCTCATGTAACATCACATCACATTGACATTGAGAGAACCGTGTTCATGGTGCGTGATTAAGATAATAGTTAATTTTTAACTTTTATTGGTCGTTAATTAGCTAGCTTTCTCTCAAATTCTGCACATCCCGTAACAAAAACTGAAGAGAATTATCCATCAAGTCTAACAACCAATTCAATAAAAAGTATAAAAAGGAAACAACAAGAGGAGTAATTCATCTTTACGCAATTCAATTTTCAACCAAATGGAAAAATTGAAATAACAACAATAATAATGAGGTTCGCTTTTAACACTTTTATTTTAATATAAATCTATTGTAAAAATATTTATCATATAAATTACTATTAAAAATAATTTATTATAAGTCAATATTATAAATTATTTTGAACACCCATATATTATACTTATAATTCAATGTATAATTCTCATACCTTAAAATTTTTATTTTTTAATATCTTAATTAATATTTAGATGGACAGTGAGAAAATCAATATTTTTTTTAAAAAATTAATATAAAGTATGTGTGATATTTTTGTTTTGCAAAAAAAGAACCAAAGTATTGTAAAACAACTTTTTTTTTTCCCGCTTTTGACCATTCTTCTTGTCCAGTTGTCCTTCTTCTTCGTCTTCTTTCTCCTCCTTTTTTTTTTTTAAGTATTTATAGATTTTTTTTATTAGTGTATTCTCATTGCAAGTTATTTTAGATGTAAGATCTAATATTGAACAGAAATAAAATAATAATAATAATAACTAAAATTGTGTTAAATAATTTTTTTATGACTTGCTTGATTTTATTGTTTTAAATGTGTCAAACCCAGTAAAATTGGGTGTGTTAAATAGTTTATTGGTATTTCAATTAGATAAAGTTAATTAATTTAAATAGTTCAAGTATAGATTTTTTTTGAAATTTTAAAAAGTGTACGAAGTAAACCTTAATTTTTTTGTTTGAAAAATATTAGCATATTACTGTACAAAGTAATAGAATATTTAAAGTGAATTTGAGAGTGTAAATAGCACCAATCTAATAATAATAATGAAAATAAAAATAGGAAGTCTCCAAAAAAAAAAAAAAAAAAAAAAAAGGGAGCATGAGTACATAACATAAATACAGCTTATTATCAGTTCATTATCCATATATTTTACAATATATTCCATCTTCAGAAGTACATTGATGGCAACCAAGCCATCTGTCACTCACAAACTTTAGCATATTCCACGTTAATACTCACTAATCAATCTTGCAACACACTTTTTTATTTATGACTTTTTTGTTTATGACAAGCTTTTTGATAAAACATTTAGTTAAAACCTAACACCGAGGATAGGGAATTCCACAGGTTGCAACAATCCTTTTGGCATTGGGAGAGTTAACATATTGCCTCAGATTAGGGTTTCTCAGGTACCCACAAAGGCATGGCCTCTGCTGCCTCAGCTTGTTGCAGCATGCTCCGGACGGCGGCGCCGACGACGTGAGAGCTGCCAAGCATGGGCTCAGCTCTGTTGGACTGCATGTCACTGCCTCTGCTACATGCACTTGGCTTAGTGCTGCCACGGCCACCAAAACCACCATCACAAACCTCACAGCTTCAACCGAAGAAACCCTCTGCATCATCAAATATAACCTTTTTCTCACAAAACAAAGATATAGAAAAAGAACTTAAAAGAAGGGAGATGGTGATTTTTGGACAAGGCCATTCACCCAATTTATAGGTGAAGCAAAAGTAGTGTAATAACATTCGGGTCCCCAATGTTTTACATTCTCTCATGTAAGGGTATAATTTTTCTATTTGTATCAAATAGATCCCTGATCCTTATTTAAATTACTGAAATACCTTTTAGTGTTAAGCTAATTGTATTAGCATGTTTAATTATAATATGTAATCCGTAAATTCAGGTGTTAGCTATTAAATTTTTAAAGATATGAGAAGATATATTGTAACTAGTCAACTACAGAAACACTAAAAACTATTAATGATTATAAATTAAATTGATTAAATCATATGTAGAGGTGGGTAAAGAATGTATTTTTTCTATTTATATTATAGTAGTTTCTGTACTAATTAAATTTTTTTCACCGACAAAACAAATGGATCAAATTCATTCCCTTTTCATTTCCTATTTCCATTTCATTTTTAAAACCAAACGCTAGCTTACTAATTTTATTGGGCCATTTCAATAGGAAATAAATTACAAAAGGCACATTTTTAATGCAAATGAAAAACTGTGTTCTTATTTATGAAATCGTAAAACTATAGAGATCCTGATGTTAATATTCCAATAGCGCATAGACTAGGTACAAAATGGGGAAAGTGGACTTCTTTTACGGGTCTAGGAGTCAAATAAGTCAATGAAGTGGGACCTACTAAAAATTAAAGGCCAGTCCTATAATTATTGAATTTAGGTGACAGGTGTCAGCACAGAGTGAGACGTTGTCGGCAAGGGACCCCCAGATTTTTAATTCAATGTGTCACAGGACCACGGCATTTAATTTGTGGAATCTCACCGTCTGGGTGATCAACATCGGTGTTATGGTGTGCCTGATTTCATACGAGTCTTTCTCGTGATTATAAAAATAAATTTTAAACTAATTTTATTTCGAAAAATGACATTTCAAAAGCTTCTTCTACGAATAGAATTTTATTTTTTTTTTTATTTTAAATTAAGATAATAAACCATGAACAATACATAGAGCTAAATATTTTACTGATGGGACCAGCCAACACCACAAATTAATTAGTGATCTATTCAGCATTATAATTATAATTTCAAAAGTTAGAAACTTAACCAATAAACTAATATATTTTCTCCTCTTCCCTTTCCTTTTGCTTTTCCTCCTAACCTTTTTGTAAGTCGCTGGTTGCAATGATTAATTTGATTATAAGCATTAACAATCAATATTTCTAGTCGCCTTCATTATTCAGAGTCAATAGTTACGACTAAATTATTCAAAACTCAAAAGTGATCAAAACGGGTTTGATTGATTATGATTTATTAATTACTTCAATTCAGTATCTAACCATTAATTAGATTTTGGTTCACATGACTTATTGCGGCAAGCGCATGTGAAAAAATATTTGCAATTAGTTGTATAGGGGATTTTAGGTTATTATTAAAGATAATAAGTCTTTATTGGGTAATGGACTATTTTGAATTTGAGATTTGTTTGAAATATTGAATAACTTGATTTGTTATAATGAGATCAATCTTTTATTTGTTACTTTGTCAATATTTCTATTATTTGTCGGCCCGTCTATGCAATTCTCTCTTCGTGTATGGTTACTCATCTTTGCTTCATATTCAACTTTGATTCTATGTTTTAATATTTTAATTCAAAACCTGTTTTGTATTTTTAATATTCTGTACTGTTTTTTAACTTACTCTATAATGCAAATCAACAGTACAATCTAGATTTTCATCCGTTAATAGCTTTTTTTTTTTGTGTAATGGAAATTCAATTCTTCCACAACCGTGTAAGCGAGATTCAAACTACATACCTCTTATTTTCAACACAAGAAATCTTATCATCTCAGCACTCAACTAAATGACATTCATTCTGTCCTTTAATGTTGTGACTATTCAAAAAAATAAAAAATTATTACATATCCATCGGGCAATTAAATCAATTCAACATGAGTGAGAAAATATAAAAAAAAAATTGAGAGCCATCCAACCAAAAGATTGTAATCAAATTATTACTATTTGTTTAAGATTATATCAAAATCACGTCTTTAAATATTTTTGTCGTAACTGCTAATCAAACACCACAATGACCTATTGGGTGCTTTCTACCTCACGCAAACAAGCTGAAAACCTTATCCTGGCTGTGTTCAGGAAGTTGTATATCAGATCAAACAAACATAGATAGGTATCAAACTTGATGGTGCATTTCACCTAACATCCAGCTAATAATGACACCCATTTAATTCAAATCACAATACAGATGCTGGACGAAATTCAGAAATAAGAATTGAACAATGACAAAAATTTCTTAAGTACTTGATGTCGACCCAACAGAAACATTAAAAGATTGGAAAATAACTAGCTTTCATCTCCCCATGTTTGTTTCTCTTTTGTTGGGTTTACAGATACAGTGAGAGCAGCAAGCAGTAGTGGTTTCGGTAACAATAAATAATTCAACTATCTTCGAAGTTTATGCTTATTTTTGCATAAGAAAATCAACAAAGAGTAATCCAGAAAATGAATTTGTAAGCATGCTGGCAATTTGTTATGAGACTTAAAAAAAGGATAGACACATAGCTGCCTTGTTTCTAAAGGAAAGATACAACATCACTTGTGATTGTCAGATGAATACAAATGCAGGTGACTTAGGTGGATTCGAAGACCGGGCAAGCATCATGGTTTTAAAGAGGATTTGATATCACATTAAGTTACCATTTCACCTAAAAACTTCAATAATGAGCATTATGATACTGGTAGCAAAAGTAAAAGTATTTTATATTTTGTTTACTTGTAAGAATGGGGGGCGGGAAGTGTAGATTCTTCCCATTTTAGTGTTTACTTAATTATTTAAATAAAATAGTGAGAGTCTCACACCGTAGATCCCATTCACTTTTGGAGTAAGGTGTGGGATTCTCACTCTCTTATTAAATAAAATATAATTATATTTAAAATTAATAATATCATATTTATTTAAATAATAATATTATATTAATAATATTACTTTTATTAAAAATAACAATATTAAACTTATTTAAATATGTTAATATTGTATTTAGTTAAAAATAGTAATTTACATTGATTATAAGTTAAAATTACTCAAAAATATTATAATTTTTTTAAAATTTTAATAGTATTATATTTATATAATATTAATAATAAATAGTTTATTCTAAGAAAATATTAATTTGTACTATATTATTAATAATAATGTTTCATTTGTGTTGCTCTTATCAATTATTTTTTTAAAAAAAGTATGATTTACATAGTTAAGAATATTAATAATTATTATTTATTTATATAATTAAAATCAACAATAAAATAAATAGTTTATTTTACAAAAATATTTTTTATTTACTTTGTAATTAAAAACTACAGTTCTTTAAATAAGGGTAAAACTTCAATTAAAAATAATTCGTTCTCGATCCAAGATAAAATAAACAAATAAATGAGATTATGATTCATATTCCACACTTCCATTACAATATAAATTAATATTCTATTCTCATCCCACACTCCTAATTCGAGGATTCCCACTTTAATCAGTGGAGTAAACGCTACCTTAGAGGTACAAATTATTAGACTTATATTTCTACTTTTCAGAAGAATAAGAAGAAGCTTACGATTCTTTTAAAACTAATTGTGATCAAGGGCTACATAAGTGATCCCTTGAAAACTGAGAATTTGCATCCCCGATGGCATCGATCCAATTCTTTGATACGTGCATAATTTTGTCATATTTTCATGTTCAGTAATAAAGCTTGGACCCTGAGATGAAATTTGTGAGCTTGGAAGAATAGTTTATCCATCTGCAGGATATCAAATGTAGAAAATCAGACATTTAAATTAAAAGAAAATTGCACTTAATTCACAGGAAAGAATTATAGAATGGCAATGAGATTCTGTTTTTGACTCCGAAGTAACAGAATTAAGATGCCCATCTCATCTCCTCTGTTTCAATCTCTTACACACACACACACATAAGCACATTAATGAATGCATGTGCGCCCCTCACTTGTAAATAATGTAATGTAACTGTAAATCTTAAGAATCTGTGACATCCATAACGAGAATCGATGACAATGAAAGAAACTTTTTAGCTTCAATATTTGTTTATAATTATGTGGCAATCAAAAACTCAGATTAATTCATGCAGTGTTAGGTCCTGTTTAGAATTGAGGTGCTGTAACTTTTAATCTAAAGTTATTGTGGAAAAAAAATTGTAATTATAAAATAAAAATTAATAATATGTAGTAAATATAAATTTTAAATAATAATTTTGACAAAATTATTAAAGATATAATATATTTTCTATAATGCAGATGAAAAATCACATTAACATATTTTTTAAGCTACAGCAGTTAGTGTTTACTAAACACTTTAGTGCTGTAACTTTTAAGATACAGCTACCCAATCTTAATATCAAACACACCCTTAGTTTCTTTGCCTATTTTCAGCATATTATAATACATGCACATTACATCCATGGCCTATAAGAGGTAAATAACTCAGAAAGCATAAAATAGATCTACTTCTACAATTGTCAATCGACTAAATCAATGACACAGAATATTCAAGTCCGGATTCTGAAAGCAGCATTGGATGAATTCTGGACACAGTATAAGACTCTATGTCAAGGTTAAGCAATAGTGATAATTGGCTTTTAGATATTCCCTATAACAATACTGATTCCCGCTTCCTCAGTTAACTTCATTACATTCATCAATATTTTGATTGCTCTATATTTAATTGTTTATTGATAACTCCCATGAACTAGCTCGCAATTTATAGCCTAGATAAATGGTTCTACATCACCAGGGGAAATCAAAAGCCAGTCCAGTTCAGCAAATTAAGGTTTTCCATGACAGCAATCAACCTGAGTGCTGAAACAAGAGCGACTGGAATTAGCTAAGCAGCAGCATCTTGATTTAGATCGAAAGGTTTCTTCCCCAGAATTCCCAGTCGTAAAATGCCGAAGCACATCTAGATGTATATAATGTCTGGGAATGTGCATGATATATCAACTTTATGATGAAACAAAAACACACTTTATGCCCTTAATCGTGCATTTCCAAATTAAACACATATTTTAGTAAATTTCGAAATTTACCACGATCTCCCATGAATCCGAGCTTGCAGCTTGTTATGGAGCTTCAACAGAGTTGCTGCTACTTTTGTCTAGCTTCTGAATTCCGCTTTCGTTTCCTTAGCTCAAGATCACGGCTTCTCTCAACAACTTACTGTACACACACACGGGAGACAAACGGGAGAGAGAGAGATGCACTGCACTCATGCCACAGATTTCTTGAACCAGTAACTTCCAATGGGCTGAAGTTACTTAAATACAGTGGTTGAGCGCAGGGACCCCTCATGTGTTAGTACAAAATTGCCCATCCCATTATGGGCGAAAATAACACAATTAAGGATATACTTGTCCATAATATACTACTGTACGGGGTATGTCAAAATTGCTCCATAATATTTGACAATAGTCACGTATTAATTCGGTAAAATATAGAAAATAATTAGAATGATTTATGCCAGTCCACATAATGTGAGAAATTAATCTAACAATCTCCCACTTGGACGACAGAAATCACGCTAATGAGAAGTTTAAAAGAAAATAATATTTTGAAAACAACCGAATTAATCAATATGTGACTATAACAAAAGGTCAAATACAAGCAATCACCCAAAACATAAATAAGTCCAAAATGTGCCATAAATATCAAATCATATGTGCACCGACAGGATGCTCCATATAACAAGACACTTATAAACACGTGACCATGTAGTAGTATACAAGTATAATTATGGAAATAACATGACAATGTGATCAACATGCTCATTTCCATAAAGTCCAGATGTCTAGCAAAATGAGACGAAAACAATATGTCTCCTAGACCATCGCTTCTTTATAACCATAATGAGACTATAGCAAAATGTCTCGAGAAGCGAGCTTCCTTTTTAATCATAATGAGACTAAATCAAAATGTCTCAAGAAAGCACACTGAAGCTAAATCATAATGCTTCAGTCTTTAATGTCCATATTGAGACTGAGCAAAATGTCTCGGACCATAATATCCTCATTTTATACATAATGCCATACGTAACCAAATGTGTACACAATATATGGCATATCAATATTATATAACAACATGCATGCATGATAACAAAATGAGTAATACATAAGCTCATTTAAGTTGCAACTCATAATACAAACCAGAACTCCCACTGACTCAGCATATATAAGTGGATTCAAATAATCCCATATGCGTTACATGCTCCCTAAATACTTTTGGAGCTAAAGCTTTAGTAAGTGGATCGGCTAACATGAGTTCTGTAGGGATATACTCTACTGATACACAAGATAGAGCAATTTTCTCTCTCACAAACAAGTATTTAATATCAATGTGCTTGGAACGTGAGGAACTCCCTGTATTGTGAGAAAAAGAAACAGCAGCAGAATTATCACAGTATATCTTTAATGGCCTCGGAACGGCCAATATACAATCTAGCCCTGTGATAAAATTCTGCATCCATAAAGCATGACGTGTAGCCTCAAAACAGGCTACATATTCTGCTTCCATTGTTGAAGAAGCTATAAGTGTCTGCTTGACACTTTTCCATGATATAGCTCCTCCTGCCATCATAAAGATGTAACCAGATGTGGATTTCTTGTCTTCCAAGCACCCTGCGAAATCAGCATCAGAATATCCAACTATATTCAAATAGTCAGATTGCTGATATGTCAATACAAAATCTTTAGTGGCTCGCAAATATCTGAGTACTTTCTTTGCAGCCTTCCAGTGTTCAAATCCAGGATTGCTCAGGTATCTTCTAAGTACTCCCACTGGAAAGGCAATATCAGGGCGAGTACAGACTTGAGCATACATCAAGCTACCCACAACGGATGCATACGGGACTGTTTGCATTATAGCTTTGTCTACATCATTATCGGGACACTGAGACTTGGAGATTTTGTCACCTTTTGAAATTGGAGCTTTCCCAGGAGCACAAGACTGCAAATTGAACCTTTTCAAAATACGATCAATGTAAGTCTTTTGAGACAAACCTAGAATTCCTCTAGATCTATCACGAAGAATCTCTATCCCTAATACATAATGGGCTTCACCAAGATCCTTCATATCAAAGCTGCATGACAACATTTGCTTTGTCTCAAGTAACAAATTAGTGTCATTAGCAGCGAGCAAGATATCATCCACATAAAGCACCAAAATGATATACTTGCTCCCACTGACTCTCAAGTATATACACTGATCAACGGCATTCTCCTGGAACCCATAAGAGGTGACAATATCGTGAAATTTCAAATACCACTGTCTGGATGCTTGCTTAAGTCCATAAATGGACCTTTTAAGCTTACACACCATGTTTTCTCTACCAGACTCAACAAAACCATCAGGTTGCACCATGTATACATCTTCAGACAAGCTCCCATTGAGAAAAGCTGTCTTCACATCCATCTGATGCAATTCTAAATTGAAATGAGCTACCAATGCCATGATAATACGAAAAGAGTCTTTGGTAGAAACAGGAGAGTAAGTTTCAGTGTAATCAATGCCTTCTCTTTGACTGAAACCCTTAGCCACAAGCCTGGCCTTATACCTCTCTACCTGACCTCTGGCATCTCTTTTGGTTTTGAAAACCCATTTGCAACCAATTGGTCTACATCCATCTGGTAACTCAACTAAATCCCAAACCCCATTATGATACATAGATGCCATCTCATCATGCATCGCATGTATCCAAGATGATGATTCTGAACAACTGATGGCCTCTTGAAAGGTAATAGGATCAGATGAAGAGTCAGCATCAAAATCATGTTCCTGCAAGTAAACAACATAATCATCAGAAATTGCAGGTCTCCTGATCCTCTCTGATCTCCTCAATTGCACATCAGTAACATCATCCTCTACAATCATGGGCTCCATATCATGAGGAAGTTCAGGATCAACAGAAGAATCATCAATATGTGGTAATCCCATCGCAGAAGTCGGAAAAGATGGAATAGGCAAAACCACACGTTCTTCTCTTAATGTCAGACTGCGAGGCTCAGAACTCCCACCATTGTGATCATCCTCAAAATAAATGGCACGATCAGACTCAATGATTCTAGTAGTGTGGGAAGGACAATAAAATCTAGAACCCCTTGAGCCGATACAATAGCCAATAAAATGACCACTAATTGTTTTCGGATCAAGTTTCCTTGATTGTGGATTATAGGGCCTCACTTCTGCTCTGCATCCCCAGACATGAAAATGACGAAGACTCGGTCTCTTTCCTGACCACAACTCATAAGGAGTTTTGGGCACCGACTTACTAGGTACCTGATTCAAAATGTAAGCTGCAGTTCTTAAGGCTTCACCCCACAGAAAATCTGGTAAGGTGGAGTGACTCAGCATACACCGCACCATGTCAAGAAGGGTACGATTTCTCCTTTCTGCAATTCCATTCTGTTCAGGAGTCCCGGGCATTGTATACTGGGCTTCTATTCCACATTCCTGAAGAAATTTAGCAAAAGGTCCAGGATTACGCCCAGTTTCATCATATCGCCCATAGTACTCAGCACCTCTATCTGATCTTACTGCTTTAATTTTCTTGCCCTTTTGGAGCTCAACATTAGCCTTAAAGGCTTGAAACACAGATAAAGATTCAGACTTTTCAGCAAGAAGTTCAACATGACCATAACGAGAAAAGTCATCGATGAACGTGATGAAGTACTTATAACCCCCAATAGCAATAGGAGTAAATGGCCCACAGATGTCTGTATGCACCAACTCCAGCACCTGTTGACTCTTCTGAGTTCTCTCTTTTCTGGTTTTGGCAGTAAGTTTGCCTTTGACACAATCAACACAAGTGCCAAAATCAGAGAAATCCAACTTATGTAGAATGCTATCTTTAATGAGCCTCTCCATCCTCTGTTTAGAAATGTGACCTAATCGTTTATGCCACAACATAGATGAATTTTCATCAACCCTGGCACGATTAGAGCTAACAACATGCATAACATGAGCATTGGATGATGATTCAACAGCACGAGAAAATAAATCAATCATATACAAGCCATCATATAGAGTGCCAGAACCAACTAACTCTGAATTGCGGAATAAGTAAACTTTTCTATCACCAAAATGAAAAGTATAGCCACATCTATCCAAAATAGATACAGATATCAAGTTTCTCCTAATAGAAGGAATATAAGCCGTATCTAATAGATCCAAAACATGGCCTGTGGCTAGATGTAGTCTGACAACTCCTATGCTTTCAACTTTGGCTGTCACTCCATTGCCCATGTGAACTATCAACTCCCCTTCATTGGGCTCCCTCCTGCTTCTGAATTCCTGTAAGGAATTCGTTATATTAATGGTTGCACCAGTATCCAACCACCAAGTATCAGAAGGAACATCAATAAGATTAGATTCAAAGCCTACAAAGGCTACAGGAATACCTTTCTTTTCCAACCATGCTTTGAATCCCCTGCAGTCAGCTCTCTTGTGCCCAGGTTTCTTACAAAAGTGGCACTTTCCCTTAAAGCTCTCAGAAGTGGAACCAGAAGTGGTAGAAGAAGTACCACGTGAAGTTTTCTTGCCAAATTTTTTCTTCTTGAAAAACTTATTGCTGCCCTTTGAAGAGCCTTTCTTCACACTCCCACTCTCTTGAGTAGTGGCCACCATGACAGTGTGAGATTTCCCCTTCTTCAATGATTCCTCTTCTTGAACCACATAAGCAGTCAACTCAGTGATATTCCAAGTGTCTCTCTGAGTATTGTATTGGCTTCTCAAATTGCCAAATTGTGGTGGAAGAGATTCAAGGATTTGGAAGACCAGGTAGTCATCAGGCAGATTGACATCCATGTCCTTTAACTTCTTATGGTAACTGGTCATCTTAAGGATGTGCTCTCTCACTCCAGAAACACCATCATACTGAGTGTTAGCAAGCAGCCTCAGATAGTTACCCTTTTCTGCCTTATCTACCTTCTTAAAAGTCCTTCCAACAGCTGCCAAGTAATCTTTGGCCTTATCACATGCATGGATGCTATCTCTAGTTGTTCTATCAATGGTGTATTTCATTGTATCCAGACAGTGTCTATTGGATTCATCCCAAGCTGCCCACTCTGCTTTTTCAGCAGCAGTGCTCTTATCTGTGGGCTTGGCTGGTTCATCAACTCTTAATGCCAAGTCTCTATTCAGTGTAGACAAATAAAACAAAATGGACTCACGCCAGTCCTCAAAATTTGTCCCAGTTAAATTCTTGAGGGAGGCTACTTGGAGAAAGGAGAGAATATCTAGAACTGAGGAAGCAATAACAAAAGAATTATCAAGCATGCAAAAATTAAAATCATGCTATAATCAATTGCTCCTCATTCTAAGTTTCTCCAATAGCAACACAATATGTTAGGCATCCTTTAGCAATATAGGAATGCATTAACCTAAAGATAAAGCAGACAAGTTGAATATAACACCAACATTGACCTATTACCGACAGGGTAATCAAGCCACTCAGTAGAAAATACTCAACAAACCTCTTTATCTTCCCAAGCATCCTACCAAGTAGTGATTTGCCGACAGGGCAGTATCATCACCCGTATGGATCTTGGTCAAAACAATAACAATCTACCACATAATCCATAATTCATAATTATAAATGGACAACCAATTGCAAAACACCAAATAATTTATCATGATTGGTCCTACGATAAGCAGATACACAATCACTCTAAATTGTAGTTTTGCATCATATATATATTTCGTATATTAACAAAATTGAGGCTAAATAAACTTTGTCAAATGAAATTAACAAGATATTAAATCAAATAAAATATCTACATGCCTCAATAAAATATATAAATGATATGCCCATAAGATTTAATAAATGATGGATTATTTTAAAATTTAAAATTCTGAAAAATCGCCAAAATTGAAAGGATTTTGGACTAAAATGAAAAATTTTCAGAATTATGTTTACTGTTTTAACTATTAAAACTTTTGGCCCAAACTGTAAATAAAATAAAATAAACTGTTGGGCCATACTATAATTTCCCAAAATTAAAGGGACCCAACTAATCTTTTACATAGTTGACCCTCGGTCAAGGACCTTTTTGAAAATTTTACAAATATTTTGGGCCAGAGTAACATTTCACAAAGTTTAGGGATCCATACGAAATTATCCCATCATCTTCAACCTCGGGATGTTTGAATAGTAAAGCTACAGTAACTTTACAGACCTCATTCATATCATCCCGATTTTGGCCACCAAAAATCACGAAAAAATTATATTTTTGCTCCAAAATCATCACTCATGCATTATTTAACAACCGTTTGAGGAAATATGTCCAAATTCGAAAAATTCGAAAAATCCGAAAATAAAGAAAAATTCCATGAGTGAGATTTCTCTAACAAATCAACTATGGTTTACAAGGAAATGCATAACCATGGGCTCTGATACCAATTGATGAAACAAAAACACACTTTATGCCCTTAATCGTGCATTTCCAAATTAAACACATATTTTAGTAAATTTCGAAATTTACCACGATCTCCCATGAATCCGAGCTTGCAGCTTGTTATGGAGCTTCAACAGAGTTGCTGCTACTTTTGTCTAGCTTCTGAATTCCGCTTTCGTTTCCTTAGCTCAAGATCACGGCTTCTCTCAACAACTTACTGTACACACACACGGGAGACAAACGGGAGAGAGAGAGATGCACTGCACTCATGCCACAGATTTCTTGAACCAGTAACTTCCAATGGGCTGAAGTTACTTAAATACAGTGGTTGAGCGCAGGGACCCCTCATGTGTTAGTACAAAATTGCCCATCCCATTATGGGCGAAAATAACACAATTAAGGATATACTTGTCCATAATATACTACTGTACGGGGTATGTCAAAATTGCTCCATAATATTTGACAATAGTCACGTATTAATTCGGTAAAATATAGAAAATAATTAGAATGATTTATGCCAGTCCACATAATGTGAGAAATTAATCTAACACTTTATACATCCAAATAGCTAAGCTTTATAATATGATTGGAGTAGACTACTAATCATGATTTATAATATGTTGAAACATTAGCAAGAAGATCATTTTATTCAGGATGGCAACAAGCACAATTAATTTTTAATACATATTGGAACATACAACCAGCGAGTAAGTGGATAACTCACCAGGAAACAATAGTCCATTTTAAGAAACCTCCTTGACCTCTGGCATTAGTGAAGTTGTAGATGGCCCCAGAAACTAGCCACAGAAAGCATCAATAACTATTGACTAAGTTTTTTATAAATATGAAGTTTAAAAGCTCAAGTCACTAGCATGATATTGTGAAAATTTGGTTCTTATAAACATTTTGAGCTTTAAAGCAAACATATACCTTCGCAACCCCCCACGAATGGATCCTCAGACAGCAGAAAGGGCGTATTCAGATTAACATATCTGCAAAAGAATTGGCAGCCACACTTGAACTATCTATAAACTTTCAACCAAGGGAATCTAAGAGTTCGGACACTAAGAAGTAGCCAGATAGAATGGTTAATACAAGACCAATGTCAGTAAGTAACTATTTGCTGAAAATGAAGACATGAAAAGCATAATTACTTGATGCATCCGAGACCAGCAGCGAGATGGAGAGCGAAGCCCGTGGCAAGCCTTGTCTCGATCATACCATCAATCATAAGATGCAAGCCTGATTTTCTTGTGGCCTTAATAATTTGAAGGGTGCCCAGGACCCCAAACTTGGCGAGTTTAATATTAACAACACTTGCACAGTTTTCCTGCATAACTTTCTGAACATCATTCAAACTCCTACAACTTTCATCTGCAACGACACTTATGCCATACGTGTCTCTAGCAAAATTACTGACATCATGAAGACCACTCCAATCATCTCTATGAACCGGTTGTTCAAAGAGAACAGGAATTACTCCCATGTCTGCTATTGGATAACAATTAGAATACTTTTCTGATCAAAGAAACAAGTACAAAGAAAAGTAATAGCCATGCAATGAGCATCTATTGATTGCCAAGTAGAAAATTCCATTACCATTTAACTTTCCAAGGACTTCGACTGCTTCCTCAGAAGTGTATCCTTCATTTGCATCCAAGATAAAGGAGCAATGAGGATGCACAGCATGTATGGCTTGTAAAACATCAATATCTGCACTTATGTTTCTTCCCACATTAAGCTTTAAGGTGCTAAATCCTAGTTTGCAATATTTTGAGGCCAATTCAGAAGCTTCAGCGGGGGAAACGGCTGGAATCTACCATGTAAGGGATAAATCCTTAAACTGAACTTGCCAATAAGCCAATAAAAACCAAAGAAAAATTAAATTAGCAACTCAACTGTTATAGCTGTGGATAGGCTGTTCGACGCTCCACCAAACAATCGCCATAGCGGAATATCAATACTATTAGCAACTGCATCAATCAATGCCATTTCAACTCCAGCCCTAACCTTCAATCAGAGATACAAGCAAAAAGGGCACAAAATCCTTTCAAACCAAAGATGTCTTCAGAGGATGCAACTATTGTATTAAAAGTTCAACCAAGTACCAAAGCATAGAGGTTGAATTGAAAGTGCACTTTCCTTTTTAACCTACAAAAGTATGATATCTCTTAGGATTTGGAATTTTTCTAGTAAATGAAACTTCACGTTGGTCAAAAACTCTTTAGCCAAAGTGTTTTCAGATAATAAAAAAAATTTGAGCCATAGAGTTAAAGAGGTTTCTGTACCAAATTCAAACACCTAGCAAACAAACAGATACACATATACAAACATCGCATACAAAGATAGTCCAGAAACAACATATCCAAATCACCAAAACTTCAACAAAATTTTGATCATACTTACAGAAGCGAATTCACTCCCAGGAAGAATCCGAGCAATTTCATCAAGAGCAAAATTCAAAGTCATTGGTGGACTCTGCCTCAGAAACTGACATGCCTCTCTCACTTTCACAAGAGCCTTAGCCTGATCTCCAGTAACCAAAGGAACCACCGCCACCTCACCCCATCCAACACAGCCATTACTCAACTCAACTCTAATGGCCACATTCTCCACATTCTCAACACTTGTCAGTCCCAAGCTCAAGGGTGCACTAAGAGCAACATTCAATTCTCTTCCTTCAGCTCTCTGCACATCAACCCAAAAAGTCTCAGTCAAATTCTTAAACCCAAGACTTGTTCTTTCACTTGTACTAACTGTTGTTGACTCAGCCATCACATTGCTGACACAAAACTTAATAACATTTTGACTTCTGTGCATGCTTCTTGAAGCACAAGGAGAGAAAAAGAAGTTACAAGTGGGCGAAAAAAGAGCGGAACCAACTGGAACCATTTTAGTCGAGCTGAAGCTCAAACTCTTAGCTTGTTTTTCAGGTGAGAATGAGAGGAAGTGGTGACATTATTGAAATAACTATAACAATGTTTTTATTTGTCTGGTTGTGGATTAGTAAATGAAGATTCCCTGACCTAAAAGCATATTTTGTATGCAACTAAGCGCCCTCTGGGGGTAATGAAAGAGGCAGTGCTGTTGAAGCTCTGCAACATGTTGCCCGACATTTCTAACATGCTTTCCAAATTTTTTAATTAAAGGTACAGTAAAATCATGCACTAATTATATAATTAATTAATCAACTCAATTGGTTTGGAATGATTAGATTAATTGATCCCACTTGCCAAAGAGTAAATACACTATTAATCAGATTAAAATGAATAAAGGAAAAATTATATTAGTACCAGAAGTCCAACTGAAAATTACAATCGGACCATATATGTACATAATTAATACAACTTTTGAAAGTTAAGAGACTATTGTGTTGACGTTACTTAACAAGGTCCATACATATGTCTCCCTTGTTTATGATAACTTTTAAACGTACCAGGCTGTCATCACACAGGACTTGACGTTAGACTAGTATATTCATATCTTTCTCGTGTCTAATTATTACCTAGCTGAGTTTTTCCGAAATTCAGATGGACTCTTTATCTTGTCTCTAAACGAGCAACAGTAGGAGATTGGCGCCAGTTTTAGGTACCGGTCCGAAAGACCATGGGATCCAATCTCATTCTTGACATTATTTATTCGATTTCGGGAGTCAAAAGGGTTATGAAAATTCAAGCCATTTTGCATTTGATCATTGCTCATCAACATAGCAAAACCTTAAGACCCTGTTTGGTATTGTAGTCCAGTATAAGTTACAATGCTTAATTTAGTCAACGCTTGTAATTTAAAAGTTAATTTTATCTCATTTTTCATATGATAAAAAATCTATAAATTACAATATCTTACTTATTTTAATCAACATTATTATTTAAAAGTTAAAGTTACTCCGCACAATCAATCCCCCTAACCCCCCCCCCCCCCCCCCCCCCCCCTTCCAAACAAAAAAAACTATAGGTTTCGGGCTTTGACTTTAATTCCACCTCACCTCGATAGCAATACCAAACATTGCATTCTCAACAATTACAGCAAAATAATGTTGTTTGGTTTCTTGACACAGGGTAACCAGTTAAAAGAGTCCAAAAATTCTAGATTTCAAACGCATTTCCTCTGTAAGAACCACTTCCATCCATCCATGGTAGAGATTAGAAAATCCGAAAACAACTGTTGATTTCTTTCATTAGCCATTAGTTTTCAACAAGTAACATAGAACCATCAAATCTATTATTTCCAATTTTCTCTTTTCAGTTCTTCCTATAAAATGAGGATTGCCTCAAAAGATTAAAAATTCACTTTGGGGTATGAAAAAATAAAATCTGAAACAAAATTTAATTTAAAAAAAAAAAATTTTACTGGTTCTGGGTCCGTGAAGTATCTTCACTGGTTTTTGCTTTGCCCCTAAGCATGTCACCTACAAAATTCCCCCTCATGATTCGCATGAATCTAGTGTCCTCTGCTGGAGCAGGAGGTGGAGGCTCCGGTGAGTGAACTGGCTCTGCTGATTGCTCTGCAATTTCTTTTTTACCCAGCAGGCCCTCGCCAACGCCACCACCAAAGAAGCTGGTCACTGATGATGTAATCCCGAGATGAGCACCCATTACCTTACTGATAGTCTCTAAAGTCCCACCAGACCTATCCTTCATTATTATTTCAAGGGCTTCTTTATGTGCCGGATCTAGTGAATCTGCGTCTTTTAAAAGATTTTGTATAGCTGGTAATAAGAAATCCCGAACACTAGTGGCAGAAAGTTCTGAAACAAACAGATAAGAAGCATAGAATCAATCATCAACAAACACAACAAAACAATAAGAATTGTTCAAATGCAAATGCACATGTACGCATCATTGGATACAGAACAGGAATTGTGTCTGTTCCAATGAATCTGAAGCTTGACTATAACATGTAAAATGAACAGCTATTATAGCAATATTTCTTGAATGAATAAAATTGCTAGATAAAAAAGGCACATCCATTGAGTTTTTGAGTAATGTTGAAATAATAAAAAGATCTAAAGTTTGTACCCTAACAGATGTATCTTCTATCTTGTAAGTTGGTTCTTTCTAAAGATTTGATATCATGCTAAAATCCAACAAAAGAACCACAAATACAATTTGAAGAATCACATTTCTTCACCTGAATGTTAGTGATGCTTAACACTTTCATAAGAATAAACCAATTTAATCAATTAAAATTTTGTCCTATTTAGAATTTAATGGATACGATGTAAACCTGTAGCATCCAAAGCACGAATTGATTCACAGAAAGCATTAGCTCTCTCACGGCGACGCATAACATCACTTGAAGAAGAAGGAACGGCTGAAAGTTGGAAAATCTTGGATAACAGATGTAAATCATGTCAAGGAAAGAAAAGGGTTTAACCTAATGACCTTCATGCTAACATGTCAGTATAATTTTAAAATGGTTAAACTCAATGCAAATATTCTACTAATTCAAATAAAAGGCTAATATAGAAACTATCAGGGAGAAGATTCAGGATATAATCTCTAAGTCTTTCTGTTGTATGCGGTACTGCCACTGCCAATGCACGGACCACTGCAACAGTAGCTTCATGGGATCCATCTTCAAGAAAAGCATCCATTTGAACACGTATTTTATCAACAATCTACAGGATCCAAATTTTTAATTAGTGCACTGTATGGAAATTGCTTTTCGAGGATTTCAAACAATGAAGTCATAACCAGCAGTTCGATACCATGTCATTTTTAAAGTGTTGCGCCACAGCTCCAAATGCATCAATGCTAGCATACTTCACATTCAGGTTTTGATCAGAGCCAAGAGTAACTAAGGCAGGCAAAACTTGCATAGAAGTAACTTTTGCATTGATATATGGTACCTACAAGGCAGATAAAGTTTAATAATTATAAATTCATGTCAAGGATAGCTGGCAACATTAATTCCATGACACTGTAACTTACAATGACTTTCAACAGATTGGCAGCATTGATTTTCATATCTATGTTGGAGCTGACAACCATTTCCCATAAGATATTGAATACCATTGTATGATGTTCTTCAAATGTGCTGCATCGTAGAAGATAAACATAAATGAAAACATAAATTGCAAATATTTAGATACAAAGGTGTTTCCAATAAACAAACCAAAGGAAGCGGACTGCATTAACAATCTCAGCATTGCACTTCACTGTATGATTCTCTTTCATGGTGCCTTCAACTAACAGCTTTCTCAAGTAGTCAGCTAATTGGTCATGCTTGCTGGGAGCACCTAAAACACCTGCCAGGAGAAGTGGCAGCACTCCCATAGTAGCAAGTCTCTCACCCACAGCAGTCCTTGGTTTCAGACCTGCAATCAAGCAACGGTCAGAGACAATATACACCGACATACACGGACTCCACAAAAGAATTAAGCAACCGGTACCTCTGATTCCTGAATGAATGGTAGAAGGGAAAAATGTTAAATTAGCATTATCCCCAACTGCTACCATGAATACAGGCAGCATTATGTGGGTTAGGTAAGAATCTCCAAATTGTTTAGATACAGCCAGCAAAAACTGCAATATTGTTATCTAAATCAGCAATAAGTTTAAGAGCAGATCTCAACCTCAAGGCCACAAAATGAAGACGAGAAACACAAAGAATCAAACTGAAATCTGACACAGCTACCTTAGTAATTCGGTTTCTTAAATTATCTTCTTTTTGAGGTAGCAAGCAAGCCAGCTGTATCAGACCAGGAAAGCAATCGACATGCATCCATTCAAATGCTGGCCATTCAATATGTCCCCTGAACAGAAATAAATATCTCCTAGAGTAAATACAGCCATAAACAAGCCTTCAACATTGTAATTTGTCTTCAACAGACAAATAATTGTTCTACCATGAAATTTGGTAATTAGGAAAAGGAAAAAAGAGAAGGAAAGCTTACCCTGCATACAATTCAAGCAAGGAGCTAGGAAAAACAGTTTCCTCCGACAATGAAACAGAGGAAAATGGGCATGTCTCAATTGCATTCTTCTGCATAAAAGGAAGCAGTTCTGCCATCATTCTCAGCAAAACTTCAAGGTTCCAGCGTTCTCGTTCACCTAGAACACGCAGATGTGACTCAACAGAACCCTCAACTCCAGAAAGAGGAGGACAGCGCTGGAAATATAGTAAAAGTTAAAAAGAAAAAGCATCAAGAACCACATGTGGAATTTAAGTCTCATAAGAAAAGTTAATGAAAAGAAAATAAGCATACCTGAGCAGAGCTCAAGATATAAGAAAGCAAAACTCTCAAGATATGGTCCAGTTTGCTTCCCCAATTTATTACAGCAGGAAGTAGTTCTTTAAATGTAGTTTCTACCACCACTCCAGAGGGATCACATACCAATTGGAACATCAAATCCTCTACCTATCAACAAACAGAATGAGATATTGGAAAAGCTTCACTTTTTTTATATTTTAATTTTACTTATTTTCTTGTAAGTCATCATATTAGGTTAAGGGGAAAAGGCTCCATTCCCTAGACCATGGGTCATCAACCTGTTCTAGAGCTTACATTGTAGCCAAACTGTCAAGTCAGAATTCTTCGCCATGATTGCCTCGAAGCATATTTAGTGAGGCTGACCTTGAAATATTTGTCCGTGTTTGGAAATAGTGGAAGTAGCAATGCCAAGTTACGAGCAGCAGCCTCTCGAACCACAGTAGCTGAATCTTCTACCAGTTGTTGCACAATGGACAAAATAAGAGAATCACGAATCTCAGGTCGGACAAATTCTGCAAGTTCTCCACATGATTGTGCAACAAGTAACCGACGCTCTTCATACATGTGATTTATCTGTAATGCATGACACAAAAGCCAAATTTTCAGAAAGACAAGAAATATTCAGTGAGCAAGATGGTCCCAGAAAATCGACGACTACAACTTACTTGTTCCCAGCACTGTGGAAGCAATTCCATTTCTGTTCTCATCTCTCCAACATTCTTAGCAAGGGTAACGCATGCCTGGAAAGAAGCCGAAATGATGCAGAATTATCATCAAACAAAACAATTATCCAATATTAAAATGTAATACTTCAAGAAGTAACCTACATCCATTATAATTCTTCTCTGCTTTTCATCTGGACGTTTAATCAAGTTGAATAGAGTATGGGTCAAGGAATCCCGAGTGCTTGTATCTGGATGGCGCTCTATTGCACACATTATCAGAGGAAGAAGCTCCTATGGTTTAAATAATAAGACCAATAGTGAAAAACGTCACTCAAAAAAGAGATCCTGAGATAGATCCATACAAAAAAAATAGATAAGAGCAAAGCAAACCTCCCGATGGTTTATTAAAACATAAGGAACAATCTTGGGCAAGGCATCTGCAAGGATCTGAATAGTTCCTAAACCCTGTCAAAAATAATTGTTTTTAGAATAAAAAATATAACAACATTTCCAGCATAGAGCAAACAAGCCAACAAAAATAATTTCAAACAATAGAAATGGAGAAAGAGAGGCGGAAAAGGGAAGGCCAAATAACAATATTGTTTGGCGTCAAATTCGACACATTTCATAGAAGTCCCATCCCACACTCCCCAACCAAAACTAAGGAAAAGGAGAAAATTCCAAAACCTAAAAGAGAATAAAACTTGCCATTTTGTCAGATGCAGCTTCAAGACTTGCATTGTCTGATTGTAGTGGTAGCCCACTATCTTTCAAAGGGGATTCGTCATTTAGGTTTGGTACATTTTCACTGTTTTCAGAAGCAATATTTTCCTTTAAGGAACTTGTGGACTCCCCTTGTAAAACTTCGTTAGGTTGTTTAGCAGTATTATTATCAGGGGTTTGAGTAGCCAGTGATTGAGCATCTTCACTGTTTACCACTTCCACGGATGGATGAGCAAGTACAGTTTTATCTTCATCTACTTCAACTACTTTCTCTTCTGTCTGCATAGACTCAGAATATACAGAACCTAAAGAATCAGAAGCATTTGTGCTTTTGGCCCTCAATCTTTCTATTTCCTTGAGCAAAGATTTTATCTCTTCCTCATATCTTTCAACGGGCTGTGATTGGATAACATCACCATTAGTAGTAGCAAAATTCCGCACAGAATGAGATCCTTCAATGTGCATTTTGAGTGCTGTGATTTCAGCTGTGCAATCATTAAGTTCCCTTCTTTGGTGTTCTGTAGTCTTCTTCAAGTCCAGTATCTGAAAAGACGTGATTATCAGTGTAAATATTCATATTTATGAGCATCAAGATAGCAACAGGTATACAAAATGCAGTCTAGGAAGAGCACACTACCAAGTTCTCCTTATCCTTAAGATCCCTATGAAGTGCTTCAAGAGATTTGGTTAACGCACTTATTTGACCATCAGAAATTTCTTTGGTTTTCAACAAGCTCTCCTTTTCGTGATTCAACCTCTCATTTACTTTTAATAATGACTCATTTTCTCGAAGCATGGCAATTTTCTCCTGCAGTACAAGCAAAATTTTTAGTAAGGGCGATGCCTAACCCATAAAAAAGCAAATTTACTGGATATCAATTGTCCAAGTCTACAAGTTTCGATTTTAGGAAGATCACCAGCAGATTAATGTTTTCAACGTTGAATAAAATATAACTTACTCCAGTAGAAGCCAGTGGCTATATTAATAACTCATTTTTGTCTCAAGTCCCAATGAAACTTCAGAACTAGAATAACTTTGCATGCCATGTAATGCATCAGTCAGTAAACAACCAGGTATAACAAACAGATACATTTGCTACAACTTTCTCATTGAGAAACGTGTATAATATGTTCAATTCTTTTAGATAAAAATAAAAATAAAAAGATCAAAAATGAAATTTTTACATTAGTAAGCTCCAAATAAGCTCCAACTATAAACCTATTCAATACCACAAAAGAATTGTTAAAAGTAAATGGTTAAAGGGTCATCAATGCGAAACTGTCCCGCTCTATGAGACTAACAACAATAAACTATTAAAAAGTTGTACAGAGTGTTCGCAAAACAGCAGATTTGGACAATTTTGAATCTTCATTAATGTTCTGATGCCTAGGACGAAAACCTATGAATCATCATAACAGTTTCAGAAAAGAAGGTTAATCTGATATTGTCAAACCACTTAAGAACAACCAGGACACAAACACACAACACAATTGTGGTGAAAAAGTAGAATACCGCATTGAAAGTAATGGGCTATAAAAGCATTAGCTTACACAATAAAAAATCAGTACCATCTTTATGGAAACTTAAAGCACAACTTGCCTACCACACTTGTGTCTGAGAATATACCTCAGCAGCCTCTGTAGTGGAAGACAGATACTGATAATAATAATGGCGTAAGGCATCCGGTACACGTGCAGGTGTGTTCCGCCAGATATCTAAATTTTGGTCTGTAACCTGAGGCAAGAGCATTATGAAGTTAAGAAAGACCATGGATATTAGCTACTCAAACAAAGAAAACAAACATTCACCTGATTGGAAGATTTTAAACCTCTTAAGGGTCGATCACATGTTCATATAGGATACAAAATATATCCATTAAAAAAAAAATCATGTGAACTAGGTTTTTTTTTTTTATCCAACCAATTATGCGGTGCCACATCAGTTTGTACAGAGAGTTTGTGGCTCTATCATTAAAGTTATAAATAAATACTCAAAACTCTACATCTATGATAAGAAAATTTAGGGAAATTCGAATACTCAATAAACAATCAATTACATATCGATAAGGGAATAATTTCAAGAACAATGTTAAACATAAAACAACCCCTCAATCAAGTTTAAGTTCTCTCTCTCAATTTTTTTTAAAACCTTTTTGGCATTTCACACACCCTAACTCTATCCCACCCTAAGAACAACACAAATTAAACAATTTCCCAGTCTAATAAACAGTACATGTTTTTAAGCAATAATTCCATGAATCCATAGGGACCACAACAATATGCAGCTTAGTCACAGCTTTATACTATTTAACACAAAGTAATCATAAGATTCAGTTTTCCTTGAGTTTAATACGAATTGCCCCGTGATTTCTCCAATGTTATTATATTTGCCATGAATGTCACTATAGTTTTGCACAGCTTCCATCTATTACTGGTTTAAACAAACACAACAAGAGGGAGGAAGGGGAGAGGAGGAAGAGAGTTTGTGCATGCATTCGGACCTCTTCATAAAATGTCATCGCAGTTAGCCGATAGCCTGCAAGAAGCAAATATTCCTTTACAGCACAGTTAAGATCTTTGCGTTCAATGTCCTTCAACGGACCCAAATCAGAGAAGGAAATATCCCTTTTCTGTCGTTGAAATTCGACTCCATGATTGCCATGATTATTTTCATTTGACTCTGCAAATTCATCCAACATGCAAAAGTAATTCACTGAAAGCAGAAGCATAGTGCGGGCCAATGCAAAAGCATAATATCTATAAGCAAAATCCTAGGGTGCACTGTTGTCTATACACACATCTTTGGTTATAAATATGGTCAGAAGCACAGAATGAGCCAGTCTTCAAAAATTATTTTACTAGATAAACTTGCTAATACCATTTAGATTTTCCAGCGATGAGTCACTTTTCTTCTTCAATTCAGCCTTTAATTTTGTAACATCCTCTTGGGCTAAACGAAGCTCATACTCAGTAATTGCCAATTTCTCTACTAGTGCTTCTTTCTCTTCTAGTAAACTTTGAGGATCAGCAACTGAAATAGAATATTAAAAAGGAAAACCAAAGTATCAGTTGTATTTTGAACCAAAAGTCAAAAGAAAATAGTCTCGCATATCAAACTGTAAAAGCCATCAAATAGAGCAGAAAGCAAGATAAGGCATCTAGAAGGAAAACAAATTTTAATAACACTAATCAGTAATTCATCAACTGAAACATTTTGCAGCTCCATTAAATCTCTTGTACAAACCAACAATAATCACGATTACTTACAATGCCACGTCACTCGCCCGCGTTAACTAATTTCACAAAAATATCACAAGCAGGAATAAATCAAACATTTAAGATTGAAATTCATCTGGCTGCTTCCTCAAAAATCCAAACACAGCGTTTCAATGTCATTTCAGTTGATCAGATTAATTTCAATTCAAATCCCTAGATTTTAAGCGTAACGGCATAAAGAGAGAGAGAGAAAGGAGTGGACCTCGGAGAGAATTGAAGCGCGTGATGAGATCGGGAGGAAAATGAGAGGGATCGGAGAAGAATTCCTTGAGGCGAATGGCCTGAGCGTCTCTGCCGTCGTCGAGAAGCTCTTGCAGTAATTCGAACGCCGTCAAGAGATATTTCTCTTCTAGCAAGAAATTCACGACGCAATTGCACAGCGAAGATCTCTCCACGTCCATTTCTCGTTCTCTCTCTGTTGGCGTAGCTCTATAGTACTCCTAACTGATACTAACTAACCGCATTCGAATCAAATCCAAATTCATGTTTTGGGATCCCAAGTTAAAAATGTTTAACCAAATTTAATTTTAAATGTCATGCAAGGATATGAAGCGGATGTCGTCCCTGTAGCTTAAGTTCGTTGAGAGAAGTGAGCGGTGATTCGGTGTAACCGAGAGCATAGGGAACCGACTTTCTGTACAATGCGAAAGTGCAGCAACGGACAATGACGATACAAAGGAGTCCGTACCGAGTTATCAATACAACAGCGGCCGTTGATTTTGAGATTTGAAAATCGGATGGTCCAAAGTCCGTTAATGCATGGATCTGGTATGAGACTGGGTATAATAGGGCAGGTGGTGCATGGAAATTTGGAGCACCTTCAGTAAAGTCAACGGTCAATCTCACTACAAAAAGTTCATGGCTGACGTTTAACGTAACGTACGCCATACACAGCAACAGTTATAGATTCCACCATAAAAATTATTGTTGTGTGTGGAACGTACGTTAAACGTAACGTAGCAGGACCCAAAGTTCATATGAGAATGTTAAATATTGTACTTTAATTTTCATATTTTATATGAGAAAATAATAGAAGACTGAAATTCATTAAAGATTCATCGTAATCGTAACTTTTAAATATCTTTTAAAGTAGTGTTAGGTGTAGAGAAGCATTAGAAAAAGACGAGAGAATTTTGTCCTTTTTTTTTACCCACTCATTCTCTCTCGACCCTTTTCTTTTTTATTTCTCTCGTCTTTCTCTCGTACTTCTCTTCACTAAGCATTTTTCTTATCTTTCAACTCATTTTTCCTTGCCACTGGACAATAGAAATATATCAGTGATAAAAGCACATGAAAATATGAGAGAAAAACGTCTTTCTAGTGACTATCACATAGGTTCGTTAAGTAAATCTAAATCTAAATTTGGCAAACCCAAAGGAGAGGGATCGGATTTATGCTTAAAATGTTTTCGAGTATTTTTTATAATGTTGTAACATAGGTTTTACGTGCCAAATAAAAGAGATTGAGGCCCTAGGATCAGGTAAAAGAGGAAATAAGCTGAAATTCATGAGAACTGTAAAGGGACAAACTATGGAGAATTTAATCCAAATTTAAACAATAAATTTATGAAGATTACTATCCAATTCATTAATGTGGTGTTGAACTTCATGCTGATTTGATGTACTTTTAACATAGAAGTCATCTGTGCACTTCTGCTAAGAAGCTCTGGACTAACCAAAGCACACTTCTCCGAGCTTGTTCTTGTTAAAGAGTATTTGCATGCTCTAATCTTTAGTAAGTCCTAGTCTAATGGTGGATGACTAATTCGAAACAGCTAAAAGAAGTATTGAGAAGTATATATGTATTGGACTCGACTAGCTTACAGAATCTGTAAGGTACAGACTGCAGCATCAGCCGTTGGATGTGGTTGGATGTGGAGTGAGAAACTGAACAATAGAAAATCGGATGGTGGGATGACGGGAGATGTTTGTTACAGAATCTGTACCATAGACAGGTCCGTATGTATTATAATTAAAGCTTTAGTTAGTATATAAATATCACGGGCACTGTTGGTCGGTAAAACTGAAAGAGTCTTAAATACTCTTGAAATATTGCTCTTATTTTATTTTCATTCACCTTTTAATATATATATATATATATATACGAATATCATTTTGATTGGTTAAATTATATATTTAATAAGTGGTGAATAAAAAAAATAATTTAAAAAATACTCGAGATTTTTCTTTATTTAAGAGCTACCATCATCATTTATATCCATACTGTTACTGACTTTAGTGTAATGTAACAGGAGATATGTCCTCTCAAAAGGGAGAGGAAAAAAAAAATTGAATATGCAGTAATTTTCTTTTTAGCAAAAGAAAAAGTTTACGATAATTATATTTTAAATAGTATTGATAATGACTCGTAATCCACAAAAACTCGCACAATAAATACCCTTTCGCTCATAATATTTCTAAATGAAGTGGCTTTGGCTCCACGGCTCCGCAGCTGCTGTTCGTGTGGATTGTGGAACTGCATTTGAATACGTGGCTGCTGACTGGCCTTTGATGTCGTAGATGGCGTCAAATTTCATGCTGCCAATACCATTATCCAAATACAGAAAATGCTGTCGTTTTTCCCAGAAGTGACAAAAAGGTCTTTCTCGGCATAATTAGGATTTATCATTACCATTTACCAGCAGTGTCTTCGGTCTTTCTACCATCAAAATTATCCCCATTCCTTTTAAAAAAATTTAAATAGCAAAATTCAGGTTATCGCTCAAACGAAACAACATAACTCGCTGCCATATTATGTGTCTGAATAACTTTTTCTTCCTTTTTTTTTTTAATTTTTAAATAGATGATTTTACTTTGACACACATGTTATAATGTTAATTGAAAAAGTGCAAGATTGCATACACATTTCAAACAATTCTATTTTCCTTTTTTAGAAGGCAAAGAAAGAAAGACGTGGTAATCCTGGATTCTTGAGGAGAGCCCGGTAAAATTTAACTGTATGGTCGAAAGAATATTCAAAAATATTAATTAATTAATTAATTAACCGGCCGGTGTCGAAAAGGAAATATTTGAACTGTTGGCGATACCACCAACATGTGAAGTTGTGAACCAATCATCACCAGCTATCTGTGCTCTTGCTTCTTGTTGTCATTCCTGTATTCTCAATGTACTATCACTTCCAAGAATTGGACTTAACGATCTCTCTGGGCACAGCTTACAACGCAAAACGTATATCACACTCATCCATCTTCACCTTCAAGACCACCATTCATTTATAATCAGAGAAATTAACAAGTTCTTGGTATGTCTCTTAATTTCTTGCTGCTTTTCTAGCTATTTTTTAAAGTGCTGTCTATTGAAACTGCATGCATTTGACATATAGTTGAATTATTATTACATTTGTAGGTGTGTAACCATGTATTGTTGTCATGCCGGAGCATATTTAGATTCTGCTCTTATTTCTTGAGTGTGGAAACAGGTTTGGTATGGATAGTGGAGAATTTGATTATCAAAGAAGAACTGGGTCAGTCAAAGCAGCTGGTAATATGTATGGAGGTAGTCCTTCTGTGAAGAAATCCCATTTAGATATCCCTGAGGTATAATTAATTTATTCAATAGCACTTTTTCCTTTTTTTGAAAAAAAAAAAATTCAATATAACCCATTTGTGATTCTGTTGATTAATTTCTGCATATGTTTTTCTTTTTTTAATTTTTAAGAGTTCATCTTCAAGAGCTAGAGAACTTCACATGGCTAGAAGGGATATTAGTAGGTACAAAGAGAGTAGAAAAGCTGCAGAGTCAGTAAAAGCACAAGCAGAATCTGAGCTCTCTACTGCAAGGAAGACGGTGAAAGATCTTGCTTGCCGGATTGAGAAGACGAACCATCAAGCGATTCCAAGTATGAGATACGTTGAAAGGTTGGAGAAATCAAGTGGGATTGAAGAAAATGTGTTGGCGGAGAGGAGTAGGGAGAGTCATCGGTATGCTGAAGTGATGAGGGAATTGGAGAGTGTGAAGCAAGAATTGAGTAAGCTTAAGCTTGATATGGCATCTGTTTTGGAAGAGAAATCACGGGCAGAGAAGGAGATTGAGGCTTCAAGTTTGAAAATGAGGTCTAATTCAAGTTCCGTGGAGGGTCTTAGGAAGGAGATTGAGGAAGTGAATGAAGAACAAGTGTTGGTTGAGCTGGCAAGAATTGAGGCCTTGAAGGAGTATGGAGAGATTGAAGCTGAGAGAGAAAAAGAAGCCAATGAATTTTCAGCTTCAGTGGAGGTGGCAAAGGAGAAGTTGAAAGACCTGACTGAAGAGATTGATCACTGTAAAGAGCTTGAAAACAAACTGGCAGTCACATTATATGATGTTAATTTTTTGCACAATGAGCTAAAGAGTGTTAAAGATAAGGACAAGTTGGTCCAAGGAAATGACAGCTTGAAGGGTACACACAGCATTTATCAAAGTGGGGAAGAATTGGAAGGATCGCCTTTGTTGCCGTCTAAGTCTGTAAAAGAAGAATTAGAGGCAGCAAAGAAAGAGTTGGCTGCAATCAAAGAAGAAGGTTTTCGATTCATGGCTTCAATGGATGTCATCAGAAATGAGCTGAGGCATGTCAGAGAAGAGACAGCTCGGTTAAAGAAAGGAGAAGAGAAGACAGAATTAACTGTTCAAAATCTCAATTCAAAGCTGCTTAGAGCAAAAGCCAAGTTGGAAGCTGTATCTGCAGCTGAGGAAAAGGCTAATGGAATAGCAGGCAATCTAGCTCTCACTCTTGAACAGTTAAAGACAGAGGCGGAGGCTGCAAAGAAAGAGAAGGAACTTGTTACTGAAGAAACTGCAAAGATCAAAGAAGAAATTCAGAAAACTGAGGCTGAAATTTATTCAGCTGAGGAAAAGATAGAAACTTCAATGCAAGAGCTCAATGCAGTCAAATCATCAGAAGCTTTAGCTTTTGATAATCTGAAATCTCTCATTGAGAAGACCATGCAAGCTAGAGCATCTGCATCACAAAATAGTTCTTCGATCACCATTTCAAATTTTGAATATGAGTATTTAAGAGGGCGTGCAGTCGGGGCTGAAGAGCTTGCTGATAAGAAGGTAGCTGCAGCTCAGGCATGGATTGAAGCTTTAAAGGCAAGTGAAAAGGAAATACTAATGAAGATGGAAATGGCTCACAGGGAAATCAGAGACACAAGGGTGGAAGAAGAGAAGGAAGTGTTTAAAAGCGAGAGGACACATTCCACAAAGAGAAGAGTTGAGAGAGAATTGAGGAACTGGAGACAGAATTCTGAAAGAACAGCAGAACCAGAAAGCTTGCAGCCGGGGTTGGCTAGAAAATCCAGGAGAGGCAGTGACAATCTGACTCCATCAAGAAGACCAAAGTCTCGAAAATCTGCTTCCCCTGCAACTGGGATGACTGGAACAACCTCCTTCACTATCAAGAAGAAAACAAAGGTGATACCAAATTTCACCAAATTATTCAGTGGCAAGAAAATTGACTAGGATCTATAGGCTGATTGAATATCCAATATAGGAATTCACACTTGTTTCAATGAGCAATCCTAGTTTGTGAGGGAACTCTTAGGTGAGAATGTGTCCATCATGTCATCATACGGCCATCAAATCATATATCATGATTATTACTTAATACAAAACTATAATAACATATGATTTGATAGTCATATGCTGACAATAGGACTGTCTCATCTTAGAGATTTCATGAAAAATTAATGCTTTGGTAGCTCGGAGCAAGTTGATGATCTCCTGATAACAATTTAAAAGTAGAAATTCTAGTTTCTGTCAAAGAATGGTGAGGCATTCATGTACAATAATTAAGAGTTGAGTTTTGCGCTCATTCACAAATGTGATTATGGGTTGAGACAGTCGTGAAAATGAATAAGGAATGCAATGATCTTATTATCTATTGAAGGTCTTTGATATGTTCGCCTTTGTTTAGCCTGGTGATGAGCTTCTTGCTTTACGTTGAATCCTTTTGTTCCTCATTGTATTTAGAGCTAGCAAAACGGGTCACTGAGTCATGTTTTACCATGTCAGCTTCGTCTCTTGTTAAATTTAGGTTGATCCCAACATAACCCATTTAATAATTGCGTCTAAATATTAAGAACTTAACCTGACACAGAAAATAAACAGATTACTTAATAACCAGCTTAGGGTGCGTTTGGGATTAAGGTGCTGTAGCTTAAAAGCTATAGCTGCTGTGAAAAAAAATCTGTAATTATGAAATAAAAGTTAATAATATATAGTAAATATAAATTTTAAATAATAATTTTATTAAAATTATCAAAGATATAATAAATTTTATATTATACAAGTGAAAAATTATATCAATATAGCTTAAAAGCTACAACAGTTAGTGTTTACCAAACACTTTAGTGTTGTAGCTTTTAAGCTACAGCTGCCCAACCTCAATCCCAAACGCACCCTTAATATCTATCTATTTAACAAAATTTATATTAAACATTTGTGCGTGCATAGACACATACACACACATATATAATTTATCAATATTATAAAATATACATATCTATAAAAAAAAATATACATTTACACAATTGAAATTTAATTATATAAATGTGAATAACATTATATATCGATATTATAAAATATACATATCTACTAATTTTTTACACATTTATATTATTAAATTTTAATTTTAAATAAAATTTTATAAATGAAACACTGCATATATGTTCATCCTTACAAAATAAAAAATTAAAAGGGAGAATCATATTTGATATTGGAGTTTTGATGACAAGAACCTACAAATTAATTTATAATAAAAAAAATATAATTGTGTCATTAATCGAGTAAATGGATCAAAAATTTTAACCATAATCTAATAAGAAAAAAAATTATTTTGTTCGAATCCGACCATTTAATAATAGTGTCACATTTGACGACCTATATCTATTTATTTATTTTATTTTCGTGTCAAATAATTAGGTTATGTCAAATTTTGCCAGCTCTAATCGTGTAAATAAAGTCAAACAATTATGGCGTAAATAATATTTTTTTCTGTGCATTTATAGGACGTAAAGATCATGATTATAAAACCTAATAAGAACTCAATCATCATATTCATACACACTTTTCAACTAAACCCATGTGAAAAGTTGAACACTATTTCCACGTATCACCAATTCCATAGCTAATTTGAGCTTGTAATATTTACTGTTTACTGTTTTTTATATCAGAACATAAACTGTTTTTTTGTTCTATAATTGTAACGTACCCTATGTATTAAATACCAAAGACGCGCACAATAAAATACGTAACTATGTAAGTTTACACCCAGTGGAAAGGAACCCAAAAGAAAGAGCCAGTGGTCATTAAAATTAGGGAATACTTTTAAGTTTTAAGAGCGTGGAGGCACTATAATGTTGCGCAGATGAATAGTCAATTCGTTGATTTCTTGGACTTTGGATTCATTAGTGGTTGTCAAATTAGCCGTCCCTACTATACAAGTGTTTGTTGCTCTTTCAGTGCCCTCTTTATGCAGCAATCACCGCCTCCAATCACGTTTGAACTTCAAATTTTGAAACCTTGTACTCTGCATGTCAAGCACTTCATGATTGCTGGCACAGAATAGTAAAATAAAACAATTAATCTTCGATTGTGATTATTTTGTTTACGGACAGAAGACAGAGGTCATGGCAAACAAGTATTTCAACTTGAATTTGCGTTTAATACAAGGAACTATGATGCTAATAAAGTAGATCTTTCCAGTCTTAAGTACTCGATTTTTCAACAAAAGTATCATTGGCCTATATAGTTCAGTAAGACGGTTCAATCCTGTGGCCTCAAAGTGGCATTGCACTTTCCATGAGCTGTGATTGCGCAGTCAACACTCTCAACTAACAAACTGCTGCTTTCATATAAAGTTGCCTAGCAGAGAGAAGCATTACAAACCTTGTCATTGCTAGCTTCTGCTTTTCTAAGATTGCTCAGAACAAAACCCGATCCAAACAGAAGCCTTTTTTAAGCTTTGAATTCACTTACGCTGCTTTTGTAGAGATGTTTTTATTACCATCAGTTTCTTTGGTTTTCCTGATACTCAGCTATATTGCTCTCATGGGTTCTGCAAATGATGAAGGACTGGCTCTTCTGTCCTTCAAACAAGCCATAAGAAACTTCCCAGAAGGCAACAACTGGAACAACTCAAACGAAGACCCATGTTCATGGAATGGAATTACATGCAGAGAAGGACAGGTCTTTTCCCTTATCATTCCAAACAAGAAACTCACAGGGTTCATACCTGCTGATCTGGGAAGTCTCTCTGCAATTCGCCGTGTTAACCTCAGGAACAACAACTTCTCTGGAAGTTTGCCAGTCGAGCTCTTCAATGCATCCAATCTACAAAGCTTGATCCTTTCAGGAAATTCATTTTCTGGGCCAGTTCCAATGCAGATAGGTAAGCTCAAGTACCTACAAGTTTTGGATCTATCGCAGAATTCATTCAGTAGCTCAATCCCTTCTTCAATAGTCCAATGCAAGAGACTCAAGACAGTCGTCCTGAATCAAAACAGCTTCACAGGCCCTCTTCCAGATGGTTTCGCAACCAATTTAACTGCCCTTCAGAAACTCGACCTTTCCTTCAACAACCTAAGTGGTTTGATCCCCAATGACATTGCCAACTTATCAAGACTGAGACGTGTTCTTGCTTTGTCTCACAATCTCTTCAATGGTTCTGTTCCAGAAAGCTTGGGAAGCCTTGCACAAAGAGTTTATGTAGATCTCACCTACAACAATCTTAGTGGTCCCATTCCCCAAAATGCAGCTCTACTGAGTTTAGGACCAACTGCTTTCATTGGCAACCCTTTCCTCTGCGGCCCTCCACTGAAAGTCTCATGTCCTTCAAGCACTTCAGATCATCCATATCCTAAGCCATTACCTTATGACCCATCTTGGCATGGAGGCAAAGTCCATCACTCATGTGCAGTTATTACAACCGTTGCTGTTGCCGTGCTGCTGGGAATCTGCATAACTGGGTTCTTGTTTTACCGCCAGTACAAGAAGGCTTCTGGTTGCAAGTGGGGTGAAAAAGTTGGTGGCTGCCGTCTTGAAGAAAAATTGATGATTAAAAAGGAATTTTTCTGCTTCACCAGAAATAACTTGGATACCATGTCAGAAAATATGGAGCAGTACGAATTTGTGCCACTAGACTCGCAGGTTGATTTTGATCTCGAGCAGCTGCTAAAAGCATCAGCTTTTCTTCTTGGTAAGAGTACAATTGGGATAGTGTATAAAGTTGCTCTCAACAATGAAGAAGCCGTGGCAGTGAGAAGATTGGGAAATGGAGGTTGGCAAAGGTTCAAAGAGTTCCAAACTGAAGCAGAAGCAATTGGAAAGATCAGACATCCAAATATAGTTAGTCTCCGAGCTTATTTCTGGTCTGTTGATGAGAAGCTGCTAATCTATGATTACATACCCAATGGCAGCCTTGCCACAGCAATTCATGGTAATATTTGCCTCCTAAAGATTTAGCAATGTCAGCTTAATAGTTGATCCTATCGCCTTTACTTCCTCTTATCTGTTTTCCTCTTCCAAATCCTCCATTCCAAATATATTATCAATGTTGACTTCATTAACAGTTCTGATTCTTAAAAACTGATCAGGAAAAGCTGGAATCATATCCTATAGACCTCTTTCTTGGTCTGATCGTCTGAGAATCATAAAAGGAGTTGCAAAAGGCATAGCTTTCCTACATGAAGTCAGTCCCAAAAGATACGTCCATGGAGATCTGAGGCCTAGTAATATCCTGCTTGGAAAGAACATGGAGCCCCACATTTCTGATTTTGGACTTGCACGCCTCGCTGATATAGCTGAAGAAACACCAGAAGTCCACTGGGAACAATCCACGACTGGAACACCACTACAGAGTTCTCCGTATGAGTTTACAGCCTTAAATTCAACCACCAGCAGGTCATATTATCAAGCTCCAGAAGCCTCAAAAGTCAGAAAGCCAACACAGAAATGGGATATATACTCATATGGAGTGATTTTACTAGAGATGATTTCTGGTAAGTTGCCAATGATTCAGATAGGTTCAATGGAACTGAACATAGTTCAATGGATACAGCTCATCCTTGAGGATAGAAAGCCAATGACAGATATCTTGGATCCATTCTTGGCTCATGATCTAGACAAGGAAGATGAGATAGTTTCTGTGCTGAAAATCGCCCTTGACTGCGTCCATAAGAGCCCCGATAAGAGACCTTCTATGAGACATGTCTGTGATAGTTTAGACAGAGTGAACATTTCCACTGAACAACAGTTCATGAAAGGTGAAGAACCCAAATTTGATCAATGAGAAAGAAGCGGAACAAGCAAATAAGGGATGGTGCATCAGCACATTAAGTTACCAAAGAAGTTAAGCCTGTTCCAGTAAACCGGCTGCGGTCGTCATTAGTACAGTACATAGTTAAATTTTTCTTAGTCAAAGTTTTAAATGTTCTAAGCTAGCTACACTTATGTAAAATGTATCCCTCCACTGTATTGCACCAGACTCCCCCTTCCAACTTTTATTAATTTTAATATATTCTGCTTCCAAAATGGTGGTCACTTTCTCATATGAATGATGCATACATACTGTAGGAACCTAGAAGAAGCCAATTGCATAATGGCTGTAATAACACTCACAGGGACTTGCATTAGGCCTATGATAGACTATAACTGTCTTGAAAAGGTAAGTTTTCTGGAGAAAATCCCAGCAGCCACAAGAAAGGAGAACAGAAGCCTTAAAAATTACAAAATTAAGTAGCACTGGGATAAACTAAAACTGAATAATCTCATCCTAAGAAGAGCTGAAGCAAATGAAACAAATATTTACCACCGGGCTATTCTTATCATGTGGAGTTTGCAAGCCCTCCAGATATGGCGCCATCAAATATAAACACTTCTGTTCTGATCAAATTCCTCATCAAACTTGGTTCCGCTTGATTCACACGAGGGAAAAAAAAAGAAAAAGAAAAAGACAATAAAGTCAATGTTTAAGCAATCTAGATTCGAAACATTCATAGGAGGAGAAACAGAAATAAAGTATGATTGGAAAATAACAAAGTGCGGTGGCATGCAACATGCTGTTGGATCTTTTATAAACACCCAAACCTTAACCATCAGCCATCACGAGAGCTATCACAGCAGTTGTAGCATGCATATATCAGATATAAACTTAGAAACTGATGCTTGAAACACACATTTTTATTGAACTTTCAGTATATAATGTCAAAACACTTAAAGCAAACAAAGCAAACAACAGCAGGAAAATAAAACAGTGAAAGACGACAAAGAAAAAGAAGGCAGCAGCTAAATTTTCTGCTTATATAGGGCAGACAACCCCTGCAACCTCCCAAATGAGAAACCAAGAAAAAGGTATTGAAGGTACCATGACCCCACAACCAAAATTGTCTCTTTATGAACTGCAGAATCATTGTGGCTGTGAGGCTCTAACCTGCTGCTTTATGTTGTCCATATGTAGCTGTGCTGAAGCCTCTGAAAGTAACACCGTTGTAGCTTGCGTCATGGTCTGGTATTGAGAAGGCAATGTGGGCGGTGGCGGTTGAGATTTGTATATTTGGGCCCGGACAGAGTCATCATCATGTTCATTGCCATAGTTAGCAGTTTCTCGTGGAGCAACACCAAATAGCTGAGGTTGATTATGCATTTGCGGGACAGTCATATTCTGTTGCTTATTTTCATTATATGCTACATGGACAAGTGAATTTGCCACTGGGGTTGTTCTATAAGCTTGTGAGACGAACTCAGGTATTGGTGGAGCAGGTGTAGCCTCCTTATAAGTTACTTGGGAAGAGATCAACGTAGAATTTGGATGCAATGGAGGCCGACCAGTTACAACTGGCAGAGAGTCTTTGCAGCCATATTGAGTGGATGAATCATAAATTTGGCTCTGCCCAACTGACACAAGATACACTGGGTATGCTTGATTTGGCAGATAGTGTGGCTGTGGCTGTGGCTGTGGCTGATGTGGAGGTGTATTGTACACCGGGTAGTAAGGTGCAGTAGGAAAAGCACCGGCAGGGTTCTGATGTACAAAATGGGTGTCCATGTGTACAAATTGCACTTGTTGTCGCTGCAGCTGATCCAACTGTGAAGATAACGGATAGCCAGAAACCTGAACTGCTTTATGAGTCCGCACCTCCGAGGCAGTAATATCTGGTGATTCAAAAGGATTCAAAGAAGACTTATTTTCCAATGCAGTAACATGAACAGTTGGGTCTTGGTAACATCCAGTCTGTCTGTGGGAAATGGCACTTGCCACACTACTAATATCACTGGCCAAAGAAATTATGCAATCAATTATGCGATTCAAAACTCTAAAAACATTACACAAAAGGAATTGCACTTTTTCCCCCCTCTATTTGATTCAAGAGACAGACCATATGAAAACAAATGAACCATTTACCACGCTCAAAACTATAGTCACCAAGTAAATCTTATTTAGTCATCCAAGTTGAGATAAAACAACAAATTAAACACAATGAAATGAACGAAAACAAGAGAAAGAAAAATAACATCAATACCTTGCGGTGGAATCAGCTGAAGGCAACTTGGTCCTGTTTTCCTGCAAAGCACTCACATTTTCATCACCAGAAGCCATGATAGGTGGCAAATTTGAGAACGAAACCGAAGACGAAGAAGAACCAAATGACGACGTCGTTTCCAACATCATAGACTCTTGCCCACAAAGCCCACCACTTTGACCGTCACTTTGACCGTCCCCACAAAATCCAACCATCTCTCCTTTCTGCATCATCTTCGCACTCTTCAAAGCATCCACAAACCAACTCTCCGTCTTGGGATGAGTCAACCCGCACTGAGTCGTCTTCAATGAGGACACGGGCTGACTCGTAGAATACCCGAGTGGTTGTTTACTAAAAAAGAGGAATAATCTGATGCGGGCGGGCGCAGGGGAAGGGCGATGGAACTCTTCGAGGAAAATTTGCAAATCGTCATCGGAAGAAAGAGAGATGAGAGAGTCGAGGTCGTGGAGAGGGAGCTGGTACTTGAGATTGAAAGGATTGCTGACGTGAAGGGCAGCTGCCATATGGGCTGAAAATGCGGAAAGCGACGCGGTGCTGGCGGCGGGGAAGGTGATAATGCGCGTGTCACCGCCGGAGTAGAAAAGAGATTTCTTGTGGGGTAAAGGGACGATGTGGCCGCCGTAGCTGCACATCAACCGGATCTTGCCGCCTGTTGGCTGAGACACGGGCGACGGAGGCTCCATTGCTGCTGCTGCTGCTGCGGCGGCAGATGCCAGATCCAAGATGATTCTTTCCTGTAGAGGCTTCACTTTTACTGTAACTGAAGGCCTGAAGCCTTGAATTATATCCTTTTAATATTGCGGCGGTGAGTAAAGCTGGAAGCTTTTGCTTAATTGCTTTAATGGGGTGTTTTTGAGATGCGAGTCACACGTGGCAGGAAGATGCGTGGGAAATTACCACGTCATCATCGTTGGATTTGGGCGAATGGATGCACACGCTTACGTGTAAGAATATTAATTATCGGTGGGACCGGTATTTATACGGTTTGGGCTTTTTGTAGGACAAGCTTTTGCTGCATGTGAACATCAATCTGACCGTAATACTCGTGAAGTCAACACTTATTTTTTTATTATTTTACATTCAGATTTTTATATTTATTTTAATTATCGCTCTTTAAAATTAAGGCGTCGAATGAGTTAATTTCCAGTTTTCTTTCAGTTCAAAATTAAAATACAATTTGTGGACAATAGACACAAAATTAATTAAATATAAAAAATTAAAAAAAATTACAATTCAATTCACATTTGACTCATTAGATTCAATTTTCAATTTTGGATGGGTTACAAGCCAATGGGCTTGTAGCCCATTGGTGTGCCCATGTCCTCAACAATCTTGAGGGCATGGGTTCAAGTTCAGCGGAGGGTCATCCTTGGGACTTATCTCTTTATAAAATGGGAGTTAATTAACTCTCCATATTAAGATATAATTAATTAGTGAAGATAAATTTTTTTTTAAAATTAATATTTAAATTATACTGTAATAAAATTATTCAGATAAATCTTGATAAATTTTTAATTGTAAATATCGATTGTAATATATAAGTGTATCCAAAAAAAAAATTTGGATGGGTTACATTTAACACGTTTTTCAGAAGGTTAAAAATAGTAAATCAGAATTATGATTTGCAATATTAACCTCGCTGACACTGAGGTTTCATCTTGACGATTTCAAATCAAGGCGGTTAAAACGACAGAGCATAACTCAGAGCCTAGCCCTCTCTGAATCTTTCGTTTTTGCAAGTATAAAATGGGTCTCAGAACGTTGGCATCGCCTTTTTGGTTCAACTGCAAAGCCGAAAACCCCACCGGAATTAGCTTCCGGTAATTTTACAGAATCTGTTTTCCTGTATCTTTGTTTTTCTTTTTTTCTTTTTTTTTTTCAGTTTATGTAAATGCTTTAGGACGTGTTTGGACGTGAGACTTCTTGAAAGCTTGTCTTAGGTTTAAAAAAAAAAGTTTAAATTTTTATACTTTATTGTCTGGAAACATACACTCCAAGTCAATTTCAAATCTATAACATAACTGCTTCTCCAGGAAGCGCTTTTCTGAAAACGACTTTTCGCAAAAGCGCTTCCAAAATGCCACATTTGTCTCTTTGTCGATAAAGAAATTTAAACTTCCGCAGTACAACTTGTTTGGATTCAACTCTTTTTTAAATTAATATGGTGTGAAGCCAAACAACAAGAAACTTCCTATCAGCATTCAGCAACTTTCTGGGATTTATTTTGATGTCAATAAGCTTGGATATTGCTTGCATAATTGTTATTATTTATTGTTTTTTTGATTGATTCATACAATGCCTTGGTGGGATTTGCGTTCTCTTTCTTGTGTTAGAAATTTGCCTGGCATCTTTCAGGTCAGCGGTTCTCCATTTTCAGGTTTTTCAGATGTTATTTTGTTGGAATTTGTATCATATTAGAGAAAATATGAAAGATAGATATTTTTGTTGTGGGTATTGTTTTTTTCTTCTTGTGAGTACCTTTTCTGGTTTTGAGTATCGATTTTGCCACTGAGAGTGCATTTGAGATGAATTAGATATCAGATGTTGATGATTGTTATTTCCAATTTAGTTAAAAAGATTATATATCTAAATTCATCCAAAGGGTTATGAACACATTGCTTTATATTGAAAATGAATTGTGATGTTAACCTCATCTTTGTGGGTGATTTTCTAGGATGATCTATGCCGGAGGCTGCCCATTTCTACAATTAGTAATGATTGGTTTTCTGGAGCTGAATCTCTACTGATAGAACATTGGAACGAAGAGGTACTGGTTTTCTTCTATATTTTTGTTTTTAACGAGTTAAAGGCCCTCAATTTGATTTTTGTTTGTGTCACAGGGTAATGTGTCATATAGATATCTGAATAAGTTTGCTAGATACAAGGTGTTTTAGGATTACTTAATACTTTTTGGTAGTTTGAAAAAGTAAAAAGAAGATTGAACATAAGATGGCATAACCAGGCAACCTTTGCATAAGAAGATATTAAAAAGAGAGCACACACTTTTAATGTTTTCACAAAGACTCACTTTTGCATCTAATTGGACAACTGATGAAACTATAAAAAGTTAAATTATGGGGAGAATCGATTTAAGGAAAGATACAATCAGAATAGCTGGATTGCACCAGTCATGTATTCTTCCAAATTTTTCTATCACTGAATACAAGCTTTTCTAATTACTCTGAATTTCATTTTGGCCATAAATATTTCAAGCAGTGCAGAACGATGGATGTGCAGTTTGGTTCACACACTTTGAGGTCCCATGGAGTTGTAGTGGCAAGGAAACACATGCATGATTGGCTGATATTTTTGTTTCTTGTTGTGATGGATATCATCCTCAATGCCATCGATCCATTCTATCGCTTTGTTGGCAAAGATATGATGACTGATCTTAAATACCCCTTCAAAAATAATACAGTACCTGTTTGGGCTGTCCCGGTTGGTTCCCTATGGGCTGTGCCTTTATTAATTGTTAAAGGAAGTAGTTTTATGAGTTTACTTTTTGATAATAATGGCCTTTTTTCCTTCTTTTGTGTCTCATTAGGTGTATGCAGTTCTGGTGCCTGTTATAATATTTCTTATTGTCTACTACCATAGGAGGGATGTATACGATCTTCATCATGCCATATTAGGTGATAACCTCTTTTGGCTACTTTAGAGTTTCTTCTTTAATTTTTTTTTTCCCCTTATAGGACAGCTGTAGCAGATATCATAACATGCTGACCTGATGACGGAAACTTTTTTTGCTGGGGCAGGCCTCTTATACTCTGTTCTAGTGACTGGAGTTCTTACGGATGCAATAAAAATAGCAGTCGGTCGGCCCAGACCGAACTTCTTTTGGCGTTGCTTTCCTGATGGAATAGCTGTATGCTTCGCGCATTGTGCAATTATCTGATTCCTGCTTTTGTGTGATAAGCTTTTTGCTGGTGCTTCATGTCATGTCATATTGTTGAAGTTTTTCATTTAACAACTCTTTGCATGTTAGGTATACGATCAATTCAATAATGTCGTATGTCATGGTGATAAACATGTTGTAAATGAAGGGCATAAGAGCTTTCCAAGCGGGCATACTTCATGTAAGTTCATTAATTCTTTATGGCTAAGAGATGTTTATCTTATGTGAAAGGGTAAAGAAGCTATTATATCTCAAACAAATTTAAGGGAATTTTAATAGTAGAAGATAAAGAAATAAATCAGATCAACTCCAATACCAGAGTTATGTCAATTGTTTGATAGACTTGTTATCTTTATGGAATAATTGGATTTGTTTTTCAGGGTCATTTGCTGGTTTGGGTTTCCTATCACTGTACATATCTGGAAAAATAAAAGCATTTGACCGCAGAGGCCATGTTGCAAAATTGTGCCTTGTCTTTCTTCCTCTACTTTTTGCATCTCTTGTTGGCATTTCTCGAGTTGATGACTACTGGCACCACTGGCAGGATGTCTTTGCTGGAGGTTTGCTTGGTGTGTGCCATATATTTACTAATATTAGTGGAAATTGATAGACTGGCTGTCCATCTGATGCATAAATTCGTTGACTTAAAAAAAAAAAAAATTCCAGGACTCGTAGTGGCTACATTTTGCTATTTGCAGTTCTTCCCACCGCCATATCATGCTGAAGGTACGGTCCAAGTATTTGAAATGATTCCCTTGGTTTTGATAAGGTAAAATCTGGAAATGGTAGGTGAACATTCCACATTGTTGGAACTGCCTAGGAGATTAAAGTCAAGGAAGAATTTTCGTAGAAATAGGCTGACTACATCACTTAGTTTACCCTATACTTTCCAACTATTGTTTTAGGGTATCCATATCTTTATCTAAGTGGCATGATCTGTTACTAGAGCTTCTTGGTTGTCAGTTGGGATGTGGATACTGTTACCCAGACTTGCATTGCCATACTCCATTTCCATTTAATAATGGATGCTTATAATCTCAATCTTACATAGAGTGCGTTTGAGAGTGATGTGAGACAGTTAGGCTGCCAAAACCCAGCTGCCAAGGTGTTTGGTTACACCTTATAGTTGGAATTTGATAGCTAAGCAGTTTAAAAGTTAGGACTTTTACTCTACAACTATGACTTTTACTACACAGCAGCTGCAGCTTAAAAACTAAAGCACCTCACTCCCAAACACACCCATAATGGGGATATGCTTATTGGTTGCATTGGACCTTGCGCAAAGAAAATGTTTTCATGCGGGGTAGTTTGAATCGCATGTTGACACTTAACACATCGTGAGATGTCCACATAAGCCTTCCCCTTCCCGACTTCCTAAAAGATATTGGGGATCCTGAATTTCCCGTTTGAAGCAGGCATGTCAGCTCATATCTCAATGCCCTTATCATAATCATACTGGTTAAAATAGATTACCTTGATTTTTTTTTTCAGTTTCTTTTGTAATTGAAAGGGCACTTCTGTGTTTTTAGGTTGGGGACCTTATGCATACTTTCGCTTTTTGAGGGAGTGTGAAAGTATTCAAGAAGGTAGTCCTGTGAATCCACACACTGCACAGACCATGCTGTCTGAGGTTGTTAACGAACAACATGAAAGAAACAATAACGGATTTTTGGGTTTACAATCTGTTTCTGACTCTAATTCTTTGGTGAACGATGTAGAAACTGCGAGACGATAGTGCAAAAAGGGTTTTTTTCTGCTTTTGCAGGGTTTGATTTCTTTAATAATTTATCTATTTCACAGTACTCACTTTCAAATTAGTATCTCAAGTTTTTTTTATCTCAAGTGATGTAGTATTTGTCTAGTATTTGTCAATTGGGTGGTTATCTTTCATTACTTGTACAACTTCTTATTACTTCATTTCGGCTCCTGGAAACTGATGAATGAATGTCAAGTTTGGAAAAAACTTGCGATAATACTGGAAAGTGTAATATTATGTATTATATAATGTGCTTCTGGCACATTTTTCCTCGATTCCCTTGTAAATAATTCTTCGGATGACAGTAATTTTTGGAGGGTTTACTGTTTATTATACATATATACAGTTTCTCTATTTATGTACTTAAAAAAATAATTAACAGATCAATATTTACTGGCTGACACTATTATAAATTATTATCTGAATAATACGCTGTTAATTGCTTGGTTCCAAATTGAAATTATTTTGAATAAATCAAATAGTTTTTTCTTTATTCTTTTTCAAGAAAAGGAAAGTTTTCCCCTAATTAATGATACCATACTTGACGTAGCCTTAATTAATAGATGTTAGATTTTGTTTCCCGTTATCACAATAAAATTTAAAGTAGGAATAGGTGTTTCAATAATATTTGGAAACTGATTGCTAGTTTCCTATTTGATTTAACAAGTAACTTGTTGAGTAAGCTTCCGATTCCTAATTGAAAAATGATTCTTTTTTATCTCTATAAATACTTTCTACACGTACTCCCACCGCCTTTCCAAAAAGAAACTGGGACTCAAAACAAAGACGCACCAAGAAACTCTTTTGGTGAGTTTTTGTGTGACATTTCGTGTGATTTTAACTTTTCTGGTTTTTTATTTTTGTTTATGATTTTGAAGTTGATATATTATTAGGGTATGTGATTTAGTTTACTTTTTTTTCAATTTCTTTTTTGAGGGCCCTGAGAAGAATGAAATTGATAGATTGAAGTTTTTTCATTGATTTTTTTTAATGTTTTCTTAGAGAGTTAACAATTGCAGTTTCGAAACTGATTGATTGTGGTTGTGTTATGCTTATGATTTTCTGTTAGCCTCTCAGATATGCCTTAAAGAAAATGATCATGATTTTTAAAGAAACTATTATTCATACCTCATAAGAGTTTTCTACGGTGAGGTGTTGATTGCTGGATTTGGACGCAAGGGACATGCTGTTGGTGGCGTTCCGGGTGTCAGGTTCAAGGTTGTGAAGGTCTTTGGTGTCTCTCTCTCTCTTGGCTCTCTTCAATGAGAAGAAGAGGAAGCCAAGGTCTTAAGAGAAGAGATCTGTCTAAACCTGCAATCTCTTTGATAGTTCTTTTAAAGAATTTGGATTGTCACTGCTTGTTACCGAATGGATTTTATGAACAATTTTTGATCAATTATTTAGTTTATGTATGGCTGTGGTACAATTTCTGACTCTAGAATTGATATTTGGTAAATCAGTTCAAATAGCTATCATTCATCTCTTAAATGAATTGTCTTTGCTCAAAAAAACAAATAAATAAATAAAACTAATAGAAGTTCTCTAACTTGTGCTGCTCCTTAGTTGTATTATAGAAGATTTATCAACGATTTTAGAGTGCATAAACTAGCATTGCTCTGCACCAAGAAGATTTTGTATTAATATTTTGCGGAAGAGATTTCTCTGAAAGGGTTTACAGCTCCCTTCTGCCAATGGTCTTAATGCATTGATTTGTTTCTTTATTTTCAATGAATGGTTACAATGATTTGGTTTCCTTATTGGGTAGATAGAAAATCACGCCTACTGTTTCGAGTGTGATTTTGATGTGATTACCCAAACAATTTTTCTGAATATCTCTGAGAAATATTTCCATTTTGTCAGGGATTAGTGATGGCTTGTGAAGCACTTAAATTGGAGCCAATAAAGCATGAGAAAGCTCGCTTGGCAACCTTTAAAAAGAGAAAGAACAGTTTGTTGAAGAAGGCTTATGAGTTCGCAACTCTGTGCGATGTTGAAGTATGCATCATCATCTATGGTCCAAGAGTCAAAGGCCAGTCTTTGAAGCCGGAGATCTGGACCTCAAAGGAAGGTCAATTGACCAGTATTATCAGAAAGTACAAGAAGAAAATTAGTGCAGTTGATCACGGTCAGCAGAGAACGTTATCTTTGGCTAAATTCGATGAAAGTAAGACGAGGCAAGTTGATGATGCAGCTACGATGGCTCGCAAGAAAATCTGTGTAGGAGATTTTACTACATGGGATCAAGGTATGGACAGTTTCTCAGAGGATCAACTGAAGATGATTCTTAGTACAATGGATGATAAGCTCAAAGCTGCGGACGGGAAACTAAACATGATCAAAGGAGATCAGAACCTTAAGAATAAGGCCGCATCAAGAAAGTTAGATCATGACCATTCAAATGATGCAAAATCACTCGTCAATTCGCAGCCTGGTTACGAGGTTAGTCAAAAGCTGCCATCTGATTCAAGTTTCATGGAGATTCAATGCGGCGGTGAATCTGGTGGTACCATTCCATTCACCCCGCTTCAAAGACAAATAAATTGGAATTCCTCACTGACCATGTCTCCCGCTTCGTCAGGCGTTTATGATGGGAATGCCGCTCAAGCAAAGAAATCGAATGATATTCTCAAAGATCAGTCCAGCCAAGAAGAATGAAAAGGCTTCTTCTGAGGTGGGGTTTCTCAAACAATAGGAAAGCTTTAGAGAGATTGGAAGATGTTATAAGAGTACTTTTACTACTATTCTTTTGTTTCAGTTAGGGGCTGTTTAGTGATTTTTTAGTTTTACCCAGTTTCAGAATTTATGACTTCCATGTAAAAGAGTAGTATATTCATGAATACATTCCACCACTCTTGTCTCACATTTGTATTGAAAATGCCATTGTGATAAATTTGTTAGCTGTTCCCATACTAGTTTCACATTGCCCAAAAAAAAAAAACCTAAAAGCAACCATAGTACATAAATGACAAAATGCAAAAATCATACACTAATAATCTATAGCAAACCTGTTTTGAGAATCTGAAATAGTAATTTTAGGCTTGCTACCATCCAAACCAATACCGTGTCCAAACCCTCGCCCGTACCCGAACCCGAAACCGACGCCGCAACCCATGCCAACTCCAAAAACCACCTCAAGACAGCCACCATATCCGATTCCTCCAGCCACCCCAAAGCCTGCTCCAATGCCACACCCGATTCCAACACCAACTCCGGGGCCCATCATTTGTTCCTCAAATTTCCTGTAATATTCTTGCAGGAATTCTGTAACTGGGAATTGCTTTCTGTTGTTGCTTTTCTTGTTTTTCTCATTCCAATTCCAGAGGGAAGTGTTTTTGGGTTTAGTTTTCATAGTTTAAAAGAAGAGATAAGACTGAAACAGTAAGTAATTTTTTGGGGGGTTGGTATACAAAATAATCAGTTTGTTTTCTAGAGGAGCCAAGAAATGAAGAGTCGTCGTGAGAGACGGAGTTCTGCTACTGAAGCCCCTGAGGCGCTTGGGTTCGAGCGCCTACTAGTTCATCTCTCGTCTAAAAAATTTTGGAAGATTGAATATTATTTTATATTTTTAAATATTAGTGTGAGTAAATATTTTGGGAAATTTACACCAATAACCATAAAAATTTTAACTTTTTCCATCTTAACCCCCCAAACAAACTTCTATCAACATTAACCATAAAAAATCATTTGAGACCAAAATACCCCTCTCTCTCATCTCTCCCCCAACAATCTCTCTTTCACCCATCTCTCCCAAACCGAAGAAGCTCCCATCATCGGCGGCGTCGGCGGCAACATCAGCACTCATCGGCGGCGGCGGCTAATGTAGAAGCTTAATGTAGTGAGGGAAAGGGAATGATAATCATACCATACTTTCAACGGATTATACTTGTAACAGCATACATTTGAGTTTTTACTTTTAGAAATTCTCAGAGGACATGAAGTATTCTATGCCTTTCTCTTCTCTTGAATGTCTAACCGATAAAATTAACAGGGAACAGATAAAAAAACATCACCGATAAAATATCTAGTTAAAAAGAAATAATAATAAAAAAAACCAACTGTGCTACAAGCATGAAGACAAGAGCTGGATGGCGTTCGCGGATTCATTAACCCATAAGCAATTGCAGCAATTGGTACCAAAAAATTCAATGACATTAATACCCAGATGATATAACAATCTGAAAGGAAATATCTTAAAGGAAAGAAATCAGTCAAACTCCAGGAACAGAAATTCACGTGTTTACTTGCATAACTCAGTTTTTTGCTGTGCCTCCACAAATACATTGGAAAAGGAATAGCTTGTATATATTCTGTACCAAGATACAAAGAAACAGCATTGGAGGCAATTTGGGGAACCAATAACGGCTGTAAAATTTTGGCAACATATGCAAAATCGTGACCTATTTCTATTTACAGCGGATGAATGGCAAAACAAATGGGGACGAGGGTGGGAGCCGAAATGGATAGGTTACCAAGCACATGCTCTGGTAAGCCACAGAAGCAACAAAAATGAAGTCATAAATGCATGCAGGTGTGTCATTTAATTCGTCAGAGGGTGTCAAATCTTGGCATTGCAAACTGGGAAGTAAATGCCTCAACCCGATTTCGGAGGTCAACAATCTCTTTATTGTTCTGGAGACCTTCGTGGAACCCTTTCTGCAGTTTGCTAAGTTTTACAGCCCTGATTTTGGAAGGAGTGGGGAAGAACATGGGCATAAGAATGCCTCAGATGTAATGCTTTGCAGTGATGGACGACATTGCCCCAAGCTCAAGTGCCGGGTGAGCATCTTTATCTAAAATTTTTGTGAGATGCATATAATATAAAATGAAGCTTGGTGCGACAGGCTGCCTGTCGCACGAAGCTTGGTGCGACAGGTTGCCTGTCGCACCAAGGCCCCACACCCATGACTCGCCTTTGATTTGACGAAAGGGGAGAAAGAAAATTACTTTTAGAGAAGGGTAATTTGGGAAGAAAAGCGTGTGTTTGGCTAATGTTGATAGAAAAAAATTGAGAGGATTAATTGTAAAAATAACAAAAGTTTTATGGTTATTTTTGTAAATTTCCCAAATATTTTTGGATTATTTGTAGAGTAGATAATAATAATTTTAGCCCATATATATTTAAATTTTCAATAAGCTTTTGATTATAAACGCTTAATTTTATTTATTTTTAATTTATTTTTTGGTCTTTCTTAGTACATCGTGATCTCTATTTTATGTTTTCTATGTATAAGTTTTTTTTTTTAAATAGCTTTTATGTTTAGTAAAAATCAATTTTTATATTCATTAAATACCATGGCTGATAAAAATTTATTGGTATTCATTTTTTAAATGGGAGGTTTTGTTCCTCTTAGTAGTGATATCAATTATTTGTAGCTAAAAGAATATATTTGAATGAATTGATGAGAAATTGAGAAGAGAAATAAAAGAAATAATTAATTAAGTAATTTTTTCAAAAATTATTTATATACTAAAATTCTTAACTAAAAAGTAAGTGTAGAGAGTAAATTGATGGGTTCAACAAGCTAACCCTTAAAAGAGTAATGCAATGAACAGCCCTTTAATATTCTCATAACATCCGTTTCCTTATGAAATTGCATTTATGGACAGTCATATAATTCTAATTAAATTAAATTCATCTATTATTTCTCTCTCTTCTAACTCTTAAAAAAAATAAAACACATTCTATAATTTATCTGATTTACAAACTCTTTCAATACATCAACAAGTTATTTTGTATTCTTTTTTATGTTTGTAAGTTTGGAACTCCTCATCTATCCAATATTTATTCAAGTAACCTTTGTTTCTTTTCTTTTCCTTACAAATTCATTATTCTCATACTTTTTTTTAAACATAATAGGTATTTTCATACTTGGTAAAAGCCTCCTTTTAAACTAAAGATTAAATATATTTATTTTAGATCAGACTTATCACCTTAAAAAAATTATATGGATAGAAAGTAGAGAACAAGATTGCCTTAGAAGTAATACTCCAATTTTATTTTAGAAGTGAGAAAATTGAAAAATGAAATAAACAAACAAACAAACAGAGTAATTGGAGTTTAAGAAGAAAAGGGTGTTTTTGGTATTAAAAAAAAGTATAATTACGATGGGATTTCTTTAGGATTTTAAAAGAACTTAAAAGGGCGTATACCGTATAGAAGCTCCACTCAGATTAAAAATGAGAGACTTTGGGATAAGCCCAACCTGAACTTCCGCAAGTTGGGTTGGATTGAAGATTTGATAACCCTACATTTCATGTCACTTGAAGGGGTTCAGTTAGTAGTATACCCGCCCTAATTGTTTGGGTCAAAACTGTGTTGGTGGCTTGGTGAGCTGCCGCTAAGCACTAAACAACAAAAAAAAAAAAAAAAGTAGGTATGACTTTTACGACAAAAGTTTTTACTGCTCCAAAATTGACCGCCATGGCTGCTGTCATTAAGTCTACGAGATCATACTTCATAAAGTTAGCGGGTATTTGTTTATTTTCTCCAGAATTGATGGGATATGTCAATTCAGATTTCAGCATCAATTTAATCAAATTTGGGATAATACAATAAATTCAACTTCTACCAAACTCTAGGGAGCCAAAACTGTACTTCCCTTTGTTTATCTTTTGCAAGAATCATGTGCAAGGGGCGACATTTCAACTTCTGAATCTAATGGTTACGTTTTTCTTCCGCTTTTACCAAACTTTAGAATTGCACGTGGAGATCATGAACAATTTCCAACTGGGGATTTGCAAGGTCTCAAAATTCAGTGGGGACATTTCAATTTAGTTGAATTAAAGTGCTCTGAATTAATTTTATATTGCTTTGCATTTGATCATTCTTTGATTTCCAATTCCAACTTTTTGGTTTCCTTTACTAGGAATCCTTCAATGAAATCACATAACCAGCATCAGTTCAGTATTAATATTATTTGTATTGTTTGTTTTTGTTTTTTTCTTGAACTCTTAAGCTAGTCTTGACCGTCGTGGCCTATATGTTTGCTCTGTGGACTGTGGTCAAATATCTCCGTATCACTGCTTGTTTGAAACTTTGAATGATAATTAATAATTGGTTTATCTCGTGATTAATAATATCGAATTGCGGTCAAATGACAGTCACTACACGCCACCGAAGCTCTGAATCATTTCATAAAGAATTTTTCAAAACATAAAAATTAAATATAAAAAAATCAAGCCGCCTTTTGTTGACCACATTTACTTGCTAGCTAGGCTTATGAACTTTGTATATAAATCCCTCTTCTTAGCTCCTCTCTTACAACAACTCTCACACACACAAAAGGGAACCAAAAATGGAGCTGGTGCCAAACTATAGTTCACTGAAGAGATGCTGGAGAAGAAGAGGGTATCAGAAACTGAAAGATTCTAGGAAAAGGAACGTGAGAGTCGTAAGGCTAAAAGGCCCACCAACATCAAGCAGATGTTGGAGGATCAAAGCGGTGCCAAAGCTGTGCTTCAAGATTTTTGTAGCTTCACCTTTACAGCTGTTGACCAAATTCAAGAACGCTTACATTCGAAAGATGAACAATTTGGCTGGCAAAGTTGGTTCTTTGAATACCGAAAGTGTTTTCGGAGGCAAGCGGATTCCAAAAGCAAGGCAAGGAGAAAAAGTTGTTTATTCCAATGAAGAAATTGAGAATAGGCTTGTTCTTGAAATTTACAAGATCTTAGTAGCAAGCGGCCGCGACATATCTTCCATGCAAATCAATTAATCAACTGGGTGAATAGATTGATATCCACCAGTCCTTGCATCTCTTGGAAACATCTTGGGATCTGTAATATCTTTCTTCTTGGTATTGTGTTTTGATTAGATGGGTGTAGTTTACTTGGATTTGAATACAAATACGTACCAATTAAGCTGTATGTACTTATTTAATAGAAATTTTCATTTGCCATATTCTGTTTGTCTTCAAGCAAAATTGTTATTGCTATGAGTTATGGGATTGGGAAGGATAAAGAATACGCTACAAAGGGATCAATTTATGGACAACTTTTTAACAATGGACAATAGGCAGGAAGTTGCAAAGAAGAAAGTTAGTAATATGATTAAAAAGATTAGAATGTGCTGAAAAATGCCACATCGGAAATCACAGATTCTCATATAAATGCAGATACACATTGAATGCAAGATGCAAAATCACTTGTCAAATTGCAACTCCATCATCATCACCAAAAGCCACCATTTGACTCGAGTTCAATGATGTTGTGTGAGATGAGTTGAAAGTGTATAAGTAGAGACGGACACCTCCTTGAGCATATTGACAAGCTTAATACGGAGGACTGTTTGCGGTTTTGTCAGTCAATCCGGGGCCTCACATGTCGTCACAAGCTAGGCTTAATTTACTCCTCAAGCTTGAATTATTCAACAGTCAACACTACAGTTTTCTATTGTTTTAATGTTATGCAGATTTTGAGCTGTTGACTCGATTCAGTCTTCTACTGCTGAATAATTTTATTTATTACCTGGACCGCTAGTCTCATCTGGCCGTAGGCTTGAACCAATTGGTATATGTTCCAAATAGATGGGCTCAATGCTCATTCTCTTTATGAATGTTCAATACTGATCTAAATTAAGCTGTGCTATTATTTTATTTTTAGTCAATTGACTACTGTATCAAATTCTGAGGATGCCACCTCACATTGGCCGAGTTTTGATTTTGGATTTAATATTTTAGATTTGGGTAACACTTATTAGTTTTAAAATATGAGTTTCTTTATGGTATAAAGTTAGACTCATACATGAGTGAACTCATACTACTTTTTTACGTGATAAGGATCAAATAAAAAGATCAAGTTGCAAGTGTCACGAAGTGTTGGATATTATCATCCTATATTGACTAAGAATAAATAGTTACTATACCAAATAATATAAATTTAAGACAATTCTGAACTCTTAAGCTACCTTTAGAATATAAGTTAGATTTATGAACTTTCATATTTTTTACCAAAAAAAAAAATTTGAATATGAAGCAAATCTCAATAAATAGTTATACTAAATAGTGCAAATCAATCTCACAATCTGGATAAATATATAAAAATAAACAAATACATTATTTTAAAAAAAAAAGTACATAGAATTTGGATCAAATCTAACTAATCTTTATACCAGCTGGTGCAAAGCATTCTCATAACCTGAATAAATATGGAATAAAGATATATATATAAATAATTACATTCTTTTAGCAATAAAAAACAAAAATTGTGCATAGAATATTAAACCTATATTTCGAGTAACGCACGCAAATTGCATATTGGCTGTCCAAATCGTGGATCTATCTTGCCTGAAGAATCGGCTTAGTTATTGGTAGATCAAGCTAGTTAAGTAGTTATAGCATTCTAAAGTGTAATTTATATTCAAATTCCAACGAATTTTCAATGAAAATTAAACAAAAACCACACAACTATGACAAGATAGATCCACCATTTGCTGTCCAAAAAGTTTTTATAACCTTTTTTCCCGTGTGGCTAAGTTACAGAATCTGTAACTTACAGGCTACAGCCAACCCATTTTGTGCAAGTATAGGCAAAAAAAAGTGGGACCAAAACCTTGTAAAATAGTGGCCAGTGCTTCTTAAAATGGGTGGGCTGTAAGTTACAGAATCTTTAACTTAGCATGCTCACTAAATTAAGTAATTAGAAGACTAGATCAATCATTGTATTTTATATAATAATTAATTAGCTTTGTGCACAATGCAGACACAACCTTGCATGTCACGCCACCGGTATATTTCATCCAAAAAAAAAATCTTAAAATAAGGATAAGAATAAATCCATTCAAACCGCCTTTTGTTGACCACATTGTGTGAACTTATCTATATAAATCCCTTTCTTTGTTACTCTGATGCAACACACACATGGAAAATAAAAATGGAGCTGATACCAAATTATAATTCATCAGAGAGATACTGGAGAAGAAGAGGATACCAAAAACTCAATGATGCTAGAAAAATGAATGTGACAGTCATAAGGTCAAAAGGGCCCTCATCGTCATCATCAAGCAGGCGTTGGAGGATTGGAGGATCAAAGCTGTGCCAAAGCTATGCTTCAACATTATCATTGCTTCACCGTTGCGGCTTTGGACCAAGTTCAGGAATGCTTACATTCGAAAGATGAACAATTTGGCAGGCAAAGTTGGTTCTTTGAATAATGAGAGTGCTTTTGGAACCAAGCGGATTCCAAATAAAGCAAGGCAAGGTGATAGAGTTGTTTATTGTAGTGAAGAAATTGAGGATAGGCTTGTTCTTGAGATTTATAAGGTTTTAGTAGCAAGCGGCCGTGACATATCTTCCTTGCAAAACTGAGTGAATTATTTATAAGTTGGCACTGTGCGATTTCTTTGTTGTTTTCCCCCCCCCCCCCCCCCCCCCCCCCAACAAAAAAAAAACTTTATTTGAATTTTTATGCAAGAAGTTCAATGGCTAACTAGAGTGATCATTTCTCAATTAATTATTGAATCTCTTTGCTTAGCATATACTGCAATCTAGTAGAGAAGCGGTCTCAAGATGTACATAGTAATGTGGGCTATATTTATTCATTTATTTTTAATGTATTTAGTTGATCATTTCCAACTTCCAAATAAAATCAAATATTTTTTCTCTTAACTTATATAAGAATCAAATATAAAATTGCATCCTACCTTTGCCGAATTTGCATGATAGTAAGGGTCATGATTATTTTCATATATGCATGATTTCAATTGTATATAGTTTTTTTTCCTCTTTTTCCCTAAGAATCAGTCGAGTAACTTGATTGAGAAGGATTTTCATTTACTTCTTATATTGAATTTCATGATTTTAGTACAAATTTTATCGGTATTTTTTTTTCATTTCTAATTAGAAGTAATTCTTCCTAGTTAGGATAACTAGTTGAATCTACAGCTGTTATTTTAGGACTAATTTGGAATTGTGGTGGGCGGTAGTTGATGAAATAGGTTGATTCGGCCATGCAGATCAAATAAACTATTAATTTAAAAGGTTGCTTGGTACTTGAAAAATTAGTTACTATGAGTTTGAAAAGTTAAGTACATACATTTAGTAAATTTTATTATAAACGTACTATTTTATTATATAATTACCAAAATAGAAATAAAAGTATATATCACAAGGGTTTAGTTGGTAAAGAGAATAAAAAGAATATAAGAATCAAATATAATATCGCATCCTACCTTTGCCGAACTTGCATGTTAGTAAGGGTCATGATTGCTTTCATAAATGCATGATTTCAATCGTAAATACTTTTTTTTCCTTTTTCTTTTTCTGAGAATCGGTCGAATAACTTGATTGAGAAGGATTTTCATTTACTTCTTATATTGAATTTCATGATTTTAGTATATTTTTCTCGTCTTCTAGTTATTTGTGGATCTCTTACAGATGATGATTTTTATTTATATATTAGAATTTATGAAAAAAGAGCCATAATTATATTTTTTATTAAAATATAAAAGTTATAATAATTATTTTAAAAAGAAGTGATGGTTTATTTCGCAACTTATTTATATAAAGTAATCTCTACCTATTTTTAAAAGTTGTTAATAAAATAGAAAAAATTATAAAATAAATTAATTTTAAAAATTTTATCAAATACTATCTATATCAAAATTTATGAAATAAGTGAGCCCCCTTTAATTAAAAAAATTATAAAATAAGCTAGTCGTAGTGTTTAAACTTTAATCCTAAACAAGGCTTTAGTCTTGACCATATTATAAATTTATCAAATCAACCACTTAGGCTTCTACCATAAACTGACACATTGAATCCTCTCCATCACTTGGATTCGAACACGTCAACAATCTAGATTCACACCCGAAGAAATATATTACTGCCATGTGTTATGTGCTAGTTAACTTAATTTATTTATGATTAATGTTTTAATCTTATAAGTAGCTTATTTCCATCTAAAATGTCATGCATGCACGCAACATAAAACGTGCGCACGCACGCAGATATATCATTAAAAATGTATTATTACACTTACTTCAATCATAACTTAATTTATAGCTAATTTCAAAATTAATTTCAACTTACAACGAATCCTCCATGAAAATTACATGAAAATCACAATCACACAACATTTGCTAATTATCTATAATATATATGAAATGATAGCAACCCAGGTTTGACATTCTTGGTCTATATGTTCCCTGGTCAAACATACATCAGTATCATTGATTAGTTAATAAAGGCATGAAGAAAATGAAATTACAGACTCTACACGCCACTAGATATCTCGAATATTTCATAAATAATTCTTAAAATAATTTTTAAAAAAAGGGAGAAGAAATTATATTCAAGCCCCCTTTTGTTGACCATACTACGTACCTTGGCCTTGCTTATGACTTTCTTGTGAACTAGTCTATAAATCACTCTCTTTCTTTGCCACTTACAACACACACATACACAGACAAAATGGAGCTGATACCAAATTGTAATTCACTGAAGAGATGCTGGAGAAGAAGAGGGTATCAAAAACTCAACGACGCTAGAAAAAGGAACGTGAGAGTCATAAGGCTAAAAGGGCCCTCATCGAGTAGGTGTTGGAGGATCAAAGCCGTGCCAAAGCTTTGCTTCAAGATTATTGCCTCACCGTTGCGGCTATGGACCAAGTTCAAGAACGGTTACATTCGAAAGATGAACAATTTGGCTGGCAAAGTTGGTTCTTTGAATAACGATAATGTTTTCGGAGGCAGGCGGGTTCCAAGAGCAAGGCAAGGTCATAAAGTTATTTATTCCAATGAAGAAATTGAGAATAGGCTTGTGCTTGAGATTTATAAGATTTTAGTAGCTACCGGCCGTGACATATCTTCCTTGCAAATGGATTGTTGAAATCACTAAATTGATAATATTGGGATTCCAAATTACTAGAATCCCTTGTTCGTTGTATGTAAGTTTTTTTTTTTTTTTTCAAATTGTTAATTAATTTAGCTTCTATGCAAGATGTAGTTACCCCTTAATAATTATTAGAGATATTCATTTGCTGTATTTCTGCTTGTCGGCATGTTTCCATAATATTATTATATATTTCACAGCAGTGCCAGTGAACCTCATATATTTTCCACCGTCAATATGAAGCTCAATTAAGTATCGGATTCAGTCCTCCTTAGACTTTCCTAAAGATGAATTTTGTTGACTACGGCAACAAAATTTTTTAGTGTGAAGCAAGAGACAGACAAATTAAGCAAACAAAACAACTTATGTTTCTTGATCACACATACAAAAATATATATACACACACACATAGAGTTCTTTTCTTATACGAGTATTCTCAAATTATTTTTTTTCATGCGGATACATTATTAACCATATGATTTTATAATAAATTGAACTCATCGAACACAGACTATTAAATTATATAACTTAAAAACATACATACACACACGTGTCATAATTTGGTGGTCGTTGTATGGGGATTGTGAAGCAAAACAGAATTTATATTTGAGTCTGCCAAATTGGGCTTGAACTTGGGTTGGCCCAGTTAAAATCCAAAAGAAAACAGACCCAACTAAACCGACGGGTTCGATGTGGTGCGTTGCTGTCCATTCCCATAAAAAAGCAGCGAAGTGTATAATTTCGAAGATTTTGTTATACAATAACAAGGCTATAATATTTAAATTGGTGTTCAATTTATCAACTTGGTTGTTGGAAACACAACAAAAGATTAGGCATTCCATCTAGATTGAGGGGACCATAGTTAGTTAAAGTTGTCAAATAGAAGCAACTTCTATAAGTAGAGTCATTATTAGTATTTTACTTACAGTAAGTGGAAAAGCATGTCTTAATCCAGTCATCATAAGTGAACATCAAACTCCGGAACCACTCTCCGTCTCTCTCTCAACTCACATTCTTACATGCCACGCCAAACATGCCCCTAACAACTAGCAACTGTCATCCAGCATCATTTACTTACACTTGCATACGATTCTGTTGCCGTATCTCTTAACGGTTTTTATATTCCTTGGCGCCGAAGCAAATTGTCCTGATGATATCCGCTGCTCTGGCCTCTCAGACTGAACTCCGTGTTTCTCGCCAATCAGCTACTTCCACGTGTCCTAGAAAACCAAAAGCATCAAATCAATTCAACCGCCTATATATTGGTACATATGATTTCAGGTGATTCTACAAATGGAATGAGAGGATATGTAAAAAATAATAATAATAATTTATTAAAAAAAAGAAAGAGAATTGAATTTATCTGAAATCAATCTTAATGGAGAAAGAGATCAGAGATGAATCTTCGCCGTCCGATGCAAAAACTAGCATGACGACAGCAACTGCAACTACGAGCTCATCTCTGACATCTGATTTTGATTTCGATTTTGATTTTGATTTCGATTTTGACGTTGATTTCAGTTCAATGTACAACTCAGTTTTCCCGCCAAGGTCGTCACTGTCGCCTTCCTTAATCACGGACGATCGCCACCGCATTGCCACGGAGCACCGGCTTCAGCAAGCGCGGCTCATATTGGAGTACCAGCAGCTATGTGATCACTATGATCTCTGCTTTTCTCGTCTCCAAGCCATCACTAGAGAGCTGGAAACCCTACGACAACAGAATGCCGATCTCCGATTGGCCAATGCCAGACTCCTCAAGATCATCACTGGCAGCTTTCACCGTATGACTGAAGATATTCCACCTGCTTTTGCTCCGAACAACGTGATGGAACCGAACCGGTTGGAGAAGCGAATCGTTTTGGAGAGAGAATCATTTCCCAAGAGCATCTCGGTCCGGTCCAGTGGCTGTACTATTAAGCCGAAACAGGCCAATGCAAGTAGCGGTACAAGTCGGCCAAGAGCTGTGAGTCAACAAGTATCTTTACCGTAGCTTTTGTTTAATGTTGTTAGTCTATATGAAAATTAACCGTTTGCAAATGTTTGCAATAATATTGAAAATAACTCTTAACAAGCCCTCTCAGATGAGTTATAAACTAAGATAAGCATCTAAAATCTCTTTTGAAACAGTTGTTGCCTTATAGCAAATAAACAGTTTGGTTGCTCCAGCTAGCACAGAACTCCCCATTAGGGCTTAAAAAAAGGTTACCAGATAAGATACACAGTGTGGGAATTGAATACAGGACTTTAGCACTGATTTTATATGCTAAAAAAATTATTTGATCCAACCGTATAAGCAGATAGTTCAAATTAAGTTGAATAATAATAATATTAAATAAAAGTCTTAACATATAAATATTGGGTTTGAGTCTGGCCTATATATAGCTTTAACATCGTGAGATGAGATGGTTAGATAATTAACAAAACCTAATCATCTGACAATATCTAAACTGTGGAGTATAATACTCTTTAAATACCATAATCACAACCATAAATATTTTATTAGATTTTGTTTTTAGCCACTCTTAAGATTTAAGTTCTAGAATTGTTGTTCCATATTTTAATACATATTTCGTAGAACAAGTTATGAGAGATGCGGAAGGGGGCTGGTTGCTCCGTTATATGCACGCTAATGGGGCAAACTGTATTTTGTTATGGTTTTATCAATGTGCGATTCTACCAATTCTCAAAATATATTAATTATCTCAGATTGCATAACATAAGACGATATGTTGTTGTGATTGCGGGTGCAGCAAAGGGTGTACGTGCCACCCGGTGATAACAAGAGAGAGGAGGCGGAGGAGGCAAAGGCAGTAGAATTGGAGGTGTACAATCAAGGGATGTGGAAGACGGAGCTCTGCAACAAGTGGCAGGAGACTGGTTCGTGTCCATACGGTGACTATTGCCAATTTGCGCATGACTTTACGGAATTGCGGCCCGTAATCAGACACCCTAAGTATAAAACTGAGGTTTGCCGGATGGTTTTATCTGGAGGCACCTGCCCTTATGGCCACCGATGCCACTTCCGTCACTCGCTTACTGAACAAGAGAGAATACCAGTCCCACGTTGATAATTTAGATATTAAATGGAATGTCTGTGTGTGTGTGTGTGTATTAAATATAAATATAATCCTAATCTTAATAACATTAATAATGGAAACAAAATGAAAAATAATTTAGGTTTAGATGATTGTTTATCTACATGTATGATATATAATATTTTACGAAAAAGACGTCCTCATTCCATGGATGAAAATAAAATAAAATAAAGATCGGCAAGAAGAGCACAACCAAAGCCGAACGTCGAAATGATGATGGTGTATATTTCTTTAGTGAGAGCAAGCAACGTTGGTTTCAACTAGTTAGTTAAATATATATATATATATATATATATGCATGTTGTTTGTTGCTGCTGCTGCTGTTGTTGTTGTTGCATGTTGTCGCGAGTTGATGTCTTTAGTTGGATAATATAATTCAACTACACAAAGTTTTGCTTCCTTTGGGTTGAGGTGGGGCGGGGCCCTGTAACGTGATATTGTATGGGTTGTTTTTTTTAATGTTGGAGTGAGTTATGTCCAACCACAACCACCGTTTGTTGGTGGCGTTGAATCCATTCATTTCAAGGAGACGATGATTTTTCTTTTCTTTTTTTTTTCTTTTTTTTTTTTTGTGAATGATCCTTTTTATCTTGATACCATACGATTGTTGATGCTTGAGATATGTAATATTATCATCGAAGTATAATAATAAAATTTCAGCGTTCATATATAATACCTCATTATATAGTTTTTACTTCGGACGTAAAATGCTCTCAAAATAAAAATATAATGAGCAATCATCACTGCTGCTACAATAATTAACTGATTCTAGTAACATTTATTATTATTCAAGTTATTACTAATAAGAGTCTAACTCTTTGAATGCATAGATTTAATTATTACGCGTCATCAGTAGATTTAACTGTTGTAATACTTGAATATGTCATTGACTAGTGCTAGCACAACGATGCTCTTAAATAGTCTCACAAGTAAACTTTTCAATATTGATATTAGAAAAATGTTTGCACCAAAATTATCTCGTGATCCGACTTTTATTTGATGAGAAAATACATATATATTATTGTTACTAATAAGAGGGTATAATTCATTGGATATATCATTGTACAATAATATTTTCTTGCTTTTTAAGTTATAACCAATAATTAATTCATTCATTGAATGTCGAGGTCACAATAGTTAATTGTATCAATGAATGGTGTTACTCGTTAGCATAATTGTATTTTAAAATAATTTCATAGGCAATGTTCTAATTTTTAAATGTCAATATAAATAGCGAATGTGTATTAAGATACTCTTTTGATATGAGTTTTACTTATGAACATGTAATTTTATGGTTAATAAATGACAAATAATAAAGGAATATTTTTTACCACATATTTATTTGTACACATAACAAGATCGTTAAATTAGAGATTGAATTAAGTTCAAATAAAGGGAGAGGGTATCCTAATCATTTGTTGAATTTATGAAAAAGTAAGAATTTAGTGAAAAATAAAAATGTTCGAACTCCTTGTTATTTGAAAAATAAATAAATAAAACAATGGGCATATTATGTCCAGTTTAAGGAAATAAGCTTGCTTAATAACACCTTTAACCTTAACTAATGGAAATCCTAACTAAAAATAGCAACCTCTAAATCATCTTTAAAACGGAAATTCTCTTAAAATTCCAGTGACTTTATATCAAGAAGGAATTTAGATCATTAATACGAAGGCCTGTTCAACCAAGACTTTCTCTTTTTAATTATTAAACTCCACCAGATTAAATCTGTATTTTTTTTTTCATACAAACTCAACTTGTTTCCTTTTTTATCACCTTGTATGCCAAACAGACGTCAAACTCTATAGCCATTCAGCCAATTAGTACAGAATAGAGGACCAACTCCAGATGAGATACTGATAATCTGATTCTTTTGCCAACATTAAAACAAAATGTCATCAATTTTACCGAAAAAGAGACCAACTAGCCATTTTTTTGCTGAATAGGAAGAACTTCACTTGTTAAACTGGGAAATGGGATGCTGCAACACTTTCAGATTTCCCTCTACTCGCAAAAGCTAGTATGATACATACTTTCTCTCCAATCAGTACATTTCTAACAATATTTTTAACATACTCACCAGGTTTACATGTTAAGAATCAAAATCTAAATGTTCATAGAAAAACATTTGAGTTAAAAGTACACGAGATGATTGATCACACGCTGGGTCAAAATACTTTTAAATATCAACAAGTGCTTAGAATGAGCGCTTGTAGTCAATTAATGGTGCTTCCAAATTTGAATGTGAGCATAAAATCAATACCTGGCATTACACATGATCATCATGGAGCACGTGTTTGGAGTTCCACGCGAGTATACGAACTAGAGATATCATGTTTTCGTATGACATTTTTCCCCACCTATGCTTTTGCTTATCTTAAGACGACACTAGATGCTAAAATTACAGCCTGGGATTGGCTTACACTTAATGCTCATTGCTTTGCATGAATGCCATAAATATTATTTAACAACCTTGTTTAGGCAATGTCTCTATTTAAGGCACTGTGTTTAAACCCTAATTAATTAGGCACTATATATCCCTTGACATTAAAGGTGTGGTGTTCTTATTTATTATTTAAGGACTCCTTCCTTGACAAGAAAATTACATAAAAGAATCATCATGAGGAGGCCAAAGGTGGATTTGAATGTATCGGAGGATGATTTCACACCTTCAAGTACTCCATCTCAGGATGCAGCACCGGTGCATAATTTTATGCCGATGACTCCTTTCATGTTGCCATCCCATCAGCCAACCGAAGAGGTGATATTCAAGATCTGCTTAGTTCCAGTTAATATTGTCAAATCTCGCTTATTTATTTATTTTCGCACGTATATCAATGAATAGGATGAGGAAGAGGCACATAGTTTGGCTCTCATGATGAAGCAACGACAGCTTGTACAATCATTCTGGGAACAACAAAAGAGTGATATTGAAAATGCCACCACAGGTTCATTTTTCATTTGACATAATTATAGTTAATTATCCAATTCTAAATCTGTAAGGACAGGTCGATCCACATATCATAACGATAGATTTTTATATTAATTAATTAGTCCTCATTTACTTTATGCATCGATCTTGTTGATTTTCATGGTGTATTGTTAGAATCCTTGCGCAATCATCTGCTACCTTTGGCGAGGATCAAAAAGGTTATGAAATCAAGGGAAGAAGTGAAGGTTTGCTGGTTAATTAATTAATGAATTAATTTTATTTTTTTTAATTCATCTTCTTAAGATTTATTTAATTTATTTTTACAGCAATATTTTGATTTTAGAAACAGGGTAACTTATCAAGATGAACTCAGTTCAACGATTTGCAACTTGAATGTCCATTTATGATGTATCTATGAAGATCGTGTAGCCACGCACTCAATTGTTTCTTTAATAACTATCAAGCACCATCTTGAAATTTAACTTCGATACTCAATTTTCAATTTCGCTATTTTAATAACATTGATGAGTTAGAATAATAAGGCGTTGTTTCTGGTACCCGCTTTAATATTTTTTTTTTAATTTTCTAAAAATAAAAATATGTAAAACATGTTTGGTACTCCTTTTTTTTATTTAAAAAAAAAAGAAAGTTAATATGAGTAGAAAACGTGTCATTTTTTTTTTTTGTAATTTAGAAGTGGAAAATGGCACTTTCCAATTTTTTGGGATAAATTATCAAAAAAAGATTCATTCATTTCATTTTTAGATAATCTTTTTGAAATAAAGTACCAAATTTGTACTTCATGAAATCCAAAACCTGTGATACCAAACTAGTGCAGTGCGGTTCTACAAAAATAATGCTCAGCAATGAAACTAACACAACAAAAGAATAAAAAATGCACGATGATAAATAGATAGGGGATTTTCTCAAGAATAAATGGAATATTGGAACATTTAAGTTCTGCTGCATGCATGTACTTTCTAAATTTTAGTTCATTTAGAGCTCGTGCGTTGTATGTGCTTTGATCCAATATATAACTCACTTGTATATTTATTAATGTAGATGACGACCGCAGACTCCCCTGCAGTGTTCGCAAAAGCCTGTGAGATGTTCATTATGGAGCTGACACTTCGAGCATGGCTGCAAACTGAGGATGGTAAGCGCCGGACACTTCAGCGCTGTGACATTGCTAGGGCTTTAAGGCTCGACGAGCTTTTCGACTTCTTGATTGATTTCGTGCCTTATGACTGCCGACAGGTTGCTTAATTTTCTTTTCCTTAGGTTGTTTTTGTTATATTAATTGCACACACTTATATATAGAGAGCATTAATTATTTCCTTCCATATTTACTGTCTAGTATATAGAAAAGGATTTTATTTAATCTTTAGAAATGACACGAATGTGATTGTATTTGATCGATGCATTAATTAATAAAACTCGAAAACCTATTTTTTTAAAAACGGATATTTTTTCATTTGTTTTCATGAAAAAAATTATCTCAGGATGATGAAGCAGTTGAAATTCGTCCTGCAAATAAACAACATTTCCCTGGAGTACACGTTAGTGCGGTGAGTGTATATAACTCGGATTTTCTCAATTCCTTCCTGAAATTTAAAAAAAAAAAAAAAAAAAAAGTGGTGGGTGCCCTCGTAACATTGTTCATTTTCACTCCTTGCTCCTTAAAATTTTGTGAAGTTCCATATATTTCATATGTGCCTGTTTTATTTCTTTGTCAGAACTTCATGACTCCCAAGATGATCGACCCCAAAGTTCAGCAGCAAGTCATGATGAAGCCATCACCGTCCATAGCTGAATTTGATTATGGATCAACTGCTAAGGTACGTAATCAAAGCACTTACGTAAGTATATATTATTATTGATTCGGGTTGCCACTAATGAAATATTTGATGCAAATAGAATAGTGAAAACAATTATATTTCTTGCTTAATTTTTTTTACAGTATAGTAAAACAAATTAATAATAATAAAATATATACCAAAAATAATTATATATATATATATATATATATATATATATATATATATATATATAGGCTTACATTTTAGAATATTGCTGACTGCAATAGCAATCCCTAAAGATATCATCTTATTCTTATCTATGATTTACCAAAAATAATATATATATAATAATATATATATATATAGGCTTACATTGGCAAATTCTTGTTTGTTTTGCAGTGATGGAAGGCTATGGCGGAAGAAAGAGCTGCTGAAATGGGATAACAAGTTAATTAGCTTGAAGAACTGCTCTATATATCTTTGTATAACAATTAGCTTATCTAATTTTTTATTTTTTTTTAATGTTCGAGATTTCCCGGTTTAGAATAAAGTTTGCGATGATAAAACAACATCGTTAAATACTTTGCTATGTAGAATAAAGTTTTCCGATGATTAAAAAAACATCGCTAAATATAAACTAAAAAAATAAAGGGGATAAACTCCTCTTTTGTTCCTATATTTTAGTAGAATTTCTAAGCTAGTCCTCGCATTTAAAAAAATGACTCTGAGCACCAGTAAAGAGTACTGTACCATCCCTCATCAAAAAGTAGCTTTTTTTTTTTTTTTTTTGCTCGTTTATCTCTAACATAAATAACGATGTAAAGATGATTAAGGACGTTTATAGAAATATGGAGACCAACCAATAATTGACGTACATGCTCTGGACTAAAAGAGAATTTAGTCATCTATCTATCAAGTACATAATTAGTGGTGAGACTCTTACCCCAGGAAACAAATATTGAGGAAGGTACTTATCCATAGTTTACATTTTTGTGAATGGCTTGGACATATATGATTTGATTTGTATTCTCAAATTTGCGTTTGTTGGATTCGTTTAGTACAGGCTATCGTATAGATTACTATCAATAATAATCGCTGAAGTTGGGAAAGTTGTAAAGTGGTTCCATCGAATGGAGGTCCCATCCACATGCTCAAGAACTCATAATATGGGGCAAAATGCGCTGTGCACGCAGCCAAGAGCCAACGTTAAAGGAATTAAGTCAAAAGGCAGAACAAAAAGTCGACAGAAACAGATCATGTGCTAAATAAATTAGCCAACGTTAAAGGGGGTGGGATCATTTAAAGAAAAAGATAAGCCAACCAACCCCAATGGTGCTTCCGAACCCATCTTGAAAAAAAATTCTCCAATTCAATGAATTCATCAATCATGAATTTTCCCAACCAAGCATGTTTATTCGTAATCTACGCGCTTCCTCAGCTTTATGTAACTGATTTTTGGCTCCTTTTGGTACTGTGATATTCTGGCTTAAAAGCTTCATTTACTATGAATTAGGAGTTCTAACACTTGCTAATATATAACTTAACTTTCAACCCACAAATATGAGAGTTTAAAAATTGATAATGTATAAATATATTAGAATTGTTATATAAATATGTTTGTAATGGCTATGATTTGATGGCATAAACTAAATAAAACTCAATTATATATTTTGCTAGTGTCCATCATACATATGGTGAGCTCGGGACACGCGTTAAAATTTTATAACTCCCTGCATATAATACAAAAGTCGTTGATTAACTAAATAGAGCGATATATATACCACTATTACACACCATAAGATCAACATTATCACTTAATAAATCATTATTTTACTATTAGTATATTAAAAAAATCTATGACAAATACTTTTGAGTTATAACTACTGTCAAAATAAAAACCCTAATTTACTGTCTAGTGACAAATTGCTGAAGCACGGGAAGTATCTTACACGCACTGATGAGATATCGTTGTTTTGTGTTGGGAATAATTGTGGTTCCCTACCAAAATAGGGAAAAGCATTATCTTGACAAGAAAGATGCTCTGATCCCATTCCAAAAAGGGATAAGTTTAGGAAGTGATTCCCATGCCATAAAAATCCTCATTTCAGATACATAATGAGATTGCACGTAGAACACTAGCAATTGGGTAATTAGAGTCACAAACAATTCTTTCATCGCCCCTGGCAATCATATATGATGTCGCCATTCTCTCTCTGCAACATAGATAGTCCCGGAGGCCGCAGGACACCACCCTCTAATTGGCTCTTAATTTCTCTAATAAATTTTCTCATTCTCCCGTTATAATAAATCAGTCTAAGTGTCACCTAATTATCAACCATGTATGTCCACGAAAAAGAAAACACTTATTGCACGACATATATTAAATTCCTTCTCTATTTAATTTAGTCCTGTAGATTCAAGTGCTCAAACAATTTCTTTTCCCCTGTGCTTACAGTTACAAATTAGGTTAAGAATCTATTGAGAGCTAGCTGAAAAAGAAAACAATTAGACTCGAACTACTCAATATATTTATCAATTTAACAAAGTGTTTACTCTGAAAGCAAATCTTCACCCTCAACTCAAGCTTGAAGAGAAATTAATTACAACTTACAACATTTGAAGAGGAGAGAAAAGCGTAGAGTATTTCGGTATACACCGTCTTTTATAAATTATTGCTCTCGATACTTTTTAATCAATCACGCGATACATGACATGACAATTATTTAACCGATGAAAAATGATAGCATACACAAAGAGCATCCAAGATTTTTCCTCGGGAACTTCTGAATTGAGAACCATAAGGATAAAGAGTACTGGTGGTCTTGAGTGAAACACTGGTGAGAACATCTTTAGTGCAGAACTCAAATGTGATGAAAGCAGGTGCCGATCGGTAATAAGAATAAAATTAAGGAGAAGCAATGGGGTAATGACAGCTGGAAGATGAGTGGTCACCGCACCATTTTGTAGAAAGTGTATCGCAGTTTCATTCGGTCATGGAGGTCTGACTTGAGTAGACGCGGGATAAGGCTTTGGTGATCAGGGGCATATTTCTGGTTTCTTCTCCAATATTCTAATTCGCAACTTGCGTACGTACATACCTAATCCATGATGTCATCCGTCTCTCTCTTCTCTACACATACCTCTTATCATCATATCACCAGTATACAGTCAGCAGTACTAAAATCAAACTATTATTTCTATTAACAATAATGATATTTTTACAAAATGCAGTGTCTAACATTCCTCTTCTATATAATGTAACACCAGAAAAGTCTTTGTCCTCACGTACACAAGAGATATTTGTAAAGAGTGCCAGTATTTTCCCTTGACGATCTTGAATAACTTTTCCTGCGTAAAATACAAGCGTACATGTGTATGTGATTAGCAGTTATTAAATAAAAATGTAAAAGATAATCCATCATATATGAATACACACAGAAGACTTTTAAAAATTTAAGAGAGCTCATGTTAATTAAGAAAAGATATCTTAACAGCCGCAACAGAAGGCTAATAAAGAGCACTCAAACTAGGCTAAAGGATCTTAAGTACTGTACAAAGGCTGCTGAGCCGGGTCAACTAAAGTTATTACCACAAGTTTTCAATTTACCTCATTCAGGTCAACTAAAGTTATTACCACAAGTTTTCAATTTACCTCATTCAAAAATATCATGTGAAATCAGCAACAAAATTGGGCAGTGGGTGCCTTTTTTGTTTCCCCTATAAATAGAGGTTTTGGGTTAGCCTCTTAATTCATCGAACGCTCTTGGTCTTAGGGCTTTTCACTGTCTCTTATTTCTCTCTCTCTCTCTCTCTCAGTCCTGACCTTTGCCTAGCTCTCTTCTTTAGAGAGATCATCAATTCCTCAAATCATGAAGCCTCTCCATCTGTCTGTCATGAAGATCTACGCGCACACACACACAAATATAATTAATATGGGATGAGGCATTGTCGATGATGCTGTTGACGGAAGATAGAGAGCACAGATGATGAAATGCGTGGAGCTTGCATCTCACTCCTTTGTGCTCTCTATTCTTCTGTCATCATCTTCAGCCTCTCCCTTTACATAACATATACACAGTTCTTCACTGGTGGCACTGCGTGCATAATTGTATGACTTCATTATAGTTATTTCCTCACACTGCACGAATAGCATTATGCTTCCTAAATTCTAATCCAATTAATATTCCTTTTTTTTGGTTGCTTAGTTTTATTTTCTCTAATATTTTCCGTTGCTCGCACAACAAGCTTTCTCACTTATGCAAGAACAAGATTAAAGATTTATTTGTTATTATTGTGCTTCAGTTTAGTATTAACAGCACGACTGAATGGTTAATAAGGATTAACTAGGTAACTAATCAAGACTACTAACCAATAACTCTTATTTTGGTTGATAATTTGCTTTGCGTTACTTTAAAACTCCAGTACCTGTCAATTATTTGTTGATCTAGATCTTTTAATTTCTTCTTTGGTATTCATGGTCTCTAATTTTTTTTCTTCTTCTGCAGGTTTAATAAATTGGGTTTGTTGGGAACGGTAAAGTTGGTCTCCGCTTTTCTAAGCAATGAAACCTTTGATTCAAATCAGACAGCGTGTAACTCTCAACCGTTACTACTGGTGTAAGAATCTTCCTCAGTGTGAGTTGAGGTCACTGTCTGTTTCATTGTCTTGTAGTTCCTGAGTGTACCATTATTAATGTCAAATGATGGGTAGGATGAGCATGGTACTTTTCTGGAGCCATAACTGAAGCTTACTGTATTGACCCATGGTTTCATGGTAGATTCTACTTCTTTGAGCGTCATGTCGCAAATTTAAGTTTTTTTTTAAAATATTGATCATTTTTTTTTACACATCAAATTTAAGTGTCGTTAAATTTTGTTTTCTTATTTGAATAGGTAGAATTTTATTATGTAATAATAATTTGATCTTATTTATTTTAGTGAATTTGACTTTATTTAATAATATTTTAATCATTCAGAAACTTTAGTTCCTCCTCCTTTTTTTTCTTCTTTCCGTTTCCGTTTCCGTTTCCGTTTCCGTTTCCGTTTCCGTTTCATCAATTATCCTCTCATCAACTAAGAACTTGTTTCTAGTGAACGAATTGCGGGTCCCAATTATGATTTTTATGTACTTGACATTGACGTAATGATGTTCAATAATTTCGTTTGTCCCGGGACCATTTATTATTTGACTGTGGCCGATCAATAAACTTGATGTTAAAAAAAGGAAAAATGATTGATCATGTTAACCAATTAGGAATATGCTGACATTACAACTGGAGATCTATCGGGAATCTTAATCCGTGCAATTATGTAAGCAAAGTCAGTGAGTCTATCAAGTATGAGCCGAAAATCTGCACCCCAAGGGGTTCTTTCTTCCTCCAGATGGCTAGTTGGATAAGCATTTTATCGTTTTCCGAATTGAGCATCAAAGATCCAGTCAAAGTCGCATCCAATGCGTGGAATGCAACTGCATTTTCTTGTTTAATGGAAGTTCTCAAGGGTCTCTGTCATATCATCTCTGACATCGGCTTATTCCCGCAATCTTTGAGCCCGAATGTAATAAATAATATCAATATTCCAGCTACGTCTCAGACTCTCACAGGCGACACCTCTTAATTTGTAGTAATGACGTTTGTACCGAAAACAGTACAAAATTTGACACAAATATTATAGCGAGGGACCAGGATCCGGTGCTCAGCTGAGCTTGTGCTGAGCACCGGATCAATAGTCAGCGATTGCTTAGGACTCATATGAGGCAATTACTGATTATTGATCCGGCTCAGCTGAGCACCGAATCTGTTTCCTATAGTGAGAAAAAAAAAGTTTATTTTATAGTGAAATTTTTTTTGTCCCCAACTAATTTTTGTGCATCCATCACTACTGCTTAATTCATAGATATAATATTATTAAAATTACTTGATGGGCTGGATTTCAACATTGTCTTTTGTTAGCGAAGGCCTCTTGACACCCCTTTAAATTCCTTACCAAGCCTCTTTTTAATTGAAATTACTTAAATAATCAATCATAAATTAATTATTTTTTTATTTTAGGTGAAGTTTTAATTGAACAATTAAATAAATTACTCTTTCAATATTTTTTTACACCTACCCTGTTTCATAATTTATATTTATATTTTAAATTTAATTAAATTTTTTTGGGACTTTTAAGAATTTAGAATAATGGAGATAGGAATTATATAATATTTTTAATTGCAAATATTTTTTTAGAAAATTTTAGGATTGATGTGCATTTTATAAATATAAAATTTTAAAAGAAATACTCTTTTTAGAGTGAAATTTAACGATAAAAAATAATTGATTTTAATTAATGAACTAGTATTTTATGAATTAAACTAGAGTATTTTAGGAAGGGTGGGGATATTTGAACACACCAAATTACTCAATAAACATATTTACTAAATAAACACACCCTCAAATTTTGAAATTTTAGATTTTACTCAATAAATCTATGTAAATATCTAATATACCCTTACTAGACCCAATTTTTATAATAATAGTGATTTTATATATTCATTAAACCCATTAAATTCATTTATAATAATAGCAGCATTTCATTGAAAATTCAACACTCTTTTTTCTACACCATTTTACCAACAAAAGCAAAGTAACATTATTACTCAAACATAAGCAAAGCAAAGTACTGTCAGTGAAAGCACTTGCAACAAAAGCAAGTTGAAGACATCATAAAAAGGGCAAATTCTTCCAGCAAACAAAGATTTTCTTGGTCTTCCTTCTATTGATCCTATTATTGCAGCATCCATCATGCTTAAGGGTATGATAGTTCAATTTCTACTGCACCGTTGCTTCAAGGTAGGTTGCGTATGCATCCAACGGATTTTGCTCTTTGGCATGTTCTAGATCAATTTATGAAATTATTTTGGACTAAAAAACTAAAATGATAAAATAAATTTGGTTAGATGTTATACTTCTACGATTAATACTTGCTATCACGTGGATTAATATTTAGCTATTTGATTAATGCTTGTACGTGTCAGTGTATAGTCAAAGAAGATTATGCTATGAATGACATGGCATGAGTAATTTATGTAGGTAATATTGGATTTAATGTTCTTTTTATTAATTCCTTCCCAAGTTGGAACCGTTACTGGTGAAAGACAAAGTAATAAGTTTTTCCTCTTACAGTGGGCATGGCGTCACAAATTAGGGCATAAAATTTATTGGCTTCTGTAGTGCTTGCTTTTGGCTCTTCTGCTGCCAAAGGGTTGGGCATTTTCGGGTTTGGGTCAACCCGATCGGATTTTGGGTTGATCGGGTTACTAAAAATTCCATCCGAACTTAACCCGATCCGATCCGATATGAATTTAATTTGGATCGGATCAAATCGGGTCAAAATCTCGGGTTGAGTTCGGTTTGAATTGGGAAATTACCAATTTAACAATACATATTACATGTTATTAAACTAATTAAGTAATTACCAATTTAACATAATATAAAATATATTACCTATATAGTGAAACACATTACAACTAATCAACAATATATAAACCGTGGAATTGGAAGCTTCAAATTTCAAAAGGGAAATTTGGGTTTGACGGGTTCGGATGGAGCTTGGAGGAACTTGGTGATATGGAGGCATGGAGCAATAGATATGTAGGCAGGAGCAGCAGATTCGGTTGGCATCGGCGATGGTGACTGCAGGCAGAATGGGTTTGCTGCGTCTAGTGGCATCACAACCGTTTTCTTGAGTTTCTTCTCCAATGTGTGTGCGTGTGTCCAACCGTGTGTTTGTCATTGTTCTATTTTCTTTCTTGAATCTCGAGAGTTGAGACTTGAGAGAGAGACGAGAGCGAGATGAGAACTAAAGTAGTGAAGTTGAGTTGAGAGAGACGAGAGTGTTGGCTGTAGGCTGCTCACTGTTGTAGGTTTGAGTTTGAGTGGGCTGAGAGTGGTGTGACCATGTGAATAAGTGGATGGTGTTTGAGTGTCGTGCGTGCATTTTTTTTTTTTAGCCAACCCGTTCGGATATTATCTTCCATTTGATCCGATCCTAACCTGATTTTTTTTTAATCGGATCGGGTCGGGTCGAATAAATTGCCCACCCCTAGCCGCCATTGCAATTTAAATTCCAACAAAAGAGCAAACATGATTACAAAAATCCATTGCTTGAGAATATGTTTAGGATTTAATAAAATTACGTTGAATACAAAGATGGGTTTGAAGAGTAAAAATTATGTTTTTTTTTATAGCATCATTTTTTAGGAAATAAAATTTAAAAGAGGTGCTATGAGAATTTTCCGTTGTTGTTAAAAGCTAGGCCTTGTCTTTTATCCGTTTGGATCGTAATTGGGTATCGGGGGGGGGGTGCTAACACTTAACAAGAGCCCAGGGTTCGATCTGTGCAAACCGAAAGCCCAGTTCTCGTGACTTGTGAACTGTAGCATTGGTAAATATTCACCCTACCATATGAGGAAATATAAAATTAGAAATGGAGAGAAGGTGTTGGCAAGCCAAATCACAAACGCCGAAGCAGAAAGCAGAAGAGAGTCTTGACTTCGTGATATCGCAATAGCAACACGTTACTTACATTCAATGCACTAATAAAAATATCAAAATTTAAACAAGTTTTAGTCGATGTCAAAATTACGACAACCCGTAAGAAATACACCCAAAAGATTCACTATCCCTACCATTTTCGATTACAACCACAAATGCAAATAAATATCTACTTTCCACCAGTGGCAGACATTGCCTGGCCTAGTCCAAGAAATTTTTGTTAATACCCCTTAGGTTTTATAATTTTTCTTTGGATAGTATAATTTTCAAACATGTTCTCGATTCAATTTTTTTTTCCTTTTTTTTTTAGAGGCCTATTTTATAAAATAATAAATTATATATTTATTGAATAAATTGAAATCATTAATGGCGCTAAAAATACTATTACAGCTTCAATTTATTATGAAAATAATAATAATAATTTGGTGTAATTGAAAAAAAAAGTGTGTTAGTATATTATAATATGGTTACTAGTATTAGAAAGTTAGAAAATCATATAGTAATGATTAATAATATTTTCACGATTAAATTAATGGTGTAGTTTCTTTACAATCATACTTTTTTTTTTTCTTTTCGTAAAATGAAAATGAATCATATGGCCAATGGGATGATACGAAGAGATTTTGTTATCAAAATGAAAGATAACAACATCATATTATTATACAGGGGTCTATTTTTGACATCATATCTTGTAGTCTCTAAACATCATAAAATAGTCAAAACCAATAATAATAATAGTCAATAAAATATGATGCACTCTTGAAACGGAGTATATGAGGAGACGAAACGAATTTTGACAAAAATAAAAATCTGATTGGCTGAGGAAGCCGAGGCACAAACATGGGCACGTCATCCGACGAACCGTCAAAGGAAATACATACAAACAACTCCAAATCCCTTAAAACAAAAACAACAGCACAGCACTTTGTATTGATCACCTAACTTTCAAAAACATGGCATTTCATAGACACCACCGTCCAGGTCCAGGTCCTCCACCACCACCACCACCACCAGCGGCAGCAGATCCATATGCTCCTCACCCACCGCCGCCACCTCACGTTTACGGTCCTTCACCTCCACCACCACCGCCACCCCGCCCCGAATTGTTCCATCCGCCTCCTCCACCACCTCCTCGGTACCATCACCATCACTCTCCACCCCCTCCTTTTGCAGCGCCTCCGGGCCCCCCCGGTCCCGCACCTCCTTATAACTATGATCCCTACAGGCCAACGCCGCCTTGGAACCGCCCTCCTCATCCTCCCCCTCCCCCGTACTAGCATGCAGGCTGCTGGCAATACGTATATATATAGTAAGCTAAATAAAATCTTTTTTTTTTTTCTTTTTCCTCTGTGTGATGGATCATGCATGGTATGGTACCACTAATTGGTGTAGCGTAGAGCTTCATTAATTATTGTATCAACCTTATTTCTGCTACTGCTGTTATATCGTACGTTATCTTTAAATTAGTTTGTGGTATGCAAATATGGTTTTCTAAATAATTGGTTTAGCTGTTTCTTTGTATTGTTATCTCATCGAGTGTTTTTTTTTTTTTTTTTAAATTTATGTTTCAGCAGTATACTTTTATTACGAATTATAAGGCGTAGTGGCGTACTATGATCCACCTGATTATTATTATTATTAGGAGTTATTTCTAAGTTTTTTTTTTTTAATTATTATTATAGCTTTTTACCCCCCTCTCTCTCTCTTCTGAAGTTCATTATAAAGAAAAAAAAAATTGTTTGTGGTAGCTGACTAGCTGTTATAAAAAATTAGTGCTTATTGTTGGGTTTATTTGCTTCTGCTTACCAACTGTTCGATAATTGTCACCCGGTGCTTGTCAGAATGCCAGCACTGTTAAATTTTACAGCTCTCGTCTCGAGAATGTAATTTGTTACGATGAAAAACAAAACAGGGTAATTAATTACTAGCCCAGGTGGATCAAACCGATGGATTTTCAGTAGAAGGTGCTCCCTCCAATATTCTTTCCCTGACCATGGTTGCCTGGAAAAATATCCACATGAAATTATGAAAAATTCAGTGTCAGCCAACAGATTAGAGGATGATTAATATATTGTCAAAGAAACAAACACGTAGAACAAAAGTAAAAATGAATTACAGAAACCTGTTTTTGCCAATTGGTTAATGAAGTAACGACGGCAAGCGCAACTGCTTGTACGGTTGAGCCTGACATTAATCCAAGCAAAAGGCCTTTCGTTCTGAGATGAACTGAAAAACATAGCACATACGCTACCGGGATTCCAACGAGATAAAATGCACCAAGATTTATATAAGCCCTTATGTGCTGCCACCCAATTCCTCTAGCTACCCCTGACGAGAAAGGTAAATTCGCGAAAATTAAATTATTAGCTGCATGTTCACTGCTATTTAAGCATTAGATGAGTGCAAATAAATCCTGATAGAATGTTAGGATTCTCACCGGAAAGTACCGATTGCATGTTGTCCATGAATATAGCAATACTAAGCAGAGGAGCTAATCTAGACACATATTTCACGACGTCCTGGTCACTGTTGAATGCATATGCCAAGACATATCGGCTGCAGAATAGAGCTATGCTCACTATGGCTGCCTCTGCGGCAGCAAGAGCCACCGCAACACGGGTAGCCAACCGAGCTGGCTGTGGATTTCCAGCTCCTAATTGATTTGACACTCGAATGCTACAGAAAATCTCAGTACACAGAAATAATGCATATGCCACTTGCATCTCTTTTGAAATAGGACATAGATCAAACCTTGCGGCAGCACCAATTCCAAATGGTATAAAATAGTGTGTTGCCTGGATTGTAAAGCTGCATATGGAGATCAAAGAAAATCAATTCAACCCTATTGAGAGTTTCCCCAAAAAATTCACCAAAAGCAAACCACAAGTGATGTCAGAAGTGTACCATATAGATATAACTGATGTTTCAAGTTTGGGGTTTGGTAAAAGTCCCGACAGTAATATCAGAATCTCATAGAACCACCATTCAAGACTATAATTATTGGGAACGAAACAGCACGCTGTAAGTAAACCAATAATAACAGAAACTAACAATAACATTGCAAAGTGAGATTGACAAATTATACCAAAACATGAAAACCGAGGGGAGAGCGAAGGCGGTAAACTCCTTCATGCAAGGCAAAATTTCCTTGGAGATCAAAGTGCGAGTTTTTGTACACGATGGAGAGTGTCTCATGTAAAGAGCAAGGATGATCACATTGAACCAATAAGACATACTAATGGATAATGCTGCTCCGGTACTTCCAAAGTCGGCTTTAAACACTAGAACCCAACAAAGAAGAATATGCAAACATAGAGTTGTACATGAGCTTAAGAACAATGTTAGAATCAAGCTCTGAGCCTGGAGATTGTGACACAGTGATCGAAGAATCGCATAGCCGAATAATGCTGGTATAAGCCAGATTGCATAATTGCGGGCTTCAACAGAAATCTGAGGGTTTTGGTGTAGCAGCATTAATATTTTGTCCATGAATATCCAAAGAACAGAGATTGGGAGACATATTGCAATGCAAAAGAACATAGCAGAGTAAGTATACGTCCCAATCTTTTGATATTGTTCTGCGCCATAAGCTTGTCCACATAGAGTCTCTAATGCACAGGCAAAACCAAACTGTTCAAAATTTAAAGTTAACGTCAACATTATACATGTATTTGACAAGTTTGTACTGATTCAGAAACACAAATACTAAGATATCATGTTGCAGGCTAATCTTAACAGATTGAAATAAAGAAGAAACATATAAGCAATTATCGCAAATCTAGTTAAGTACAGTAGCACACCAAAATGGTTAGTTAGAGTATAATTCTTGTTCAAACTCAAGCAGAACATGAAAATATTATTCGCTCTGGTGAGTGGAATGGTATAGCGAATTATATATTCAGACTCCTTTTGGTATTGCTTCCTAGCAGCTATAGCTTTTAAGCTAAATACGTATATAAAACTGTTTGTTTGATGAAAAACCTTTGTTATACCCTTACTATTTTATCAAGTTGATTGCTCTGATCACCCATGAAAGTCAAGCTAAAGTAAAGAAAAGAAAATAGAATCAAAAGTAACGCCCTATATAGAAGGGCATTTTAATGGTAAAAATTAAGAAAAAAAAATTACGAGTGGAGTGAAGCCAGTGACATTGGTGAGAGAGGTGGCGATGGTAATGCTAGCAAGCGAAAGTTTTCCAAGGTGTCCCACCATCATCGTTGATACAGCCGGCAAAAGCAACTGAAAAACAGTTACCCCGGCAAGAGGCGCTGCCAAGAAGCTCACCTTCTTCAGCTCTTGCACAAACGCTCGCCGTGTTACCGCCCATTTCTTCTTCTCTTCTTCGTTCTCAGCCTCGGGCAGAACCTCTATATGCTTGTATTCTCTGGTAATAATTGTATGCTAACAATACAACAATAAATGATAGACTGGATCTCTTTAATTCGGATAAAGATGCTTCCCTTGAGTTTGAAGTCAAGATTGACTAGTACTTTTGTTGATTACCAATCATACTGAAGTTTAGGTATGTTGCAAGAGGCTGACCATCGCATGTTGTCCCTAGCTACACTCAGTGCCTGGTTAAAATATACCATGTAGATATGTTGCAAGAGGCTCGATTCTCATCATTCATAAGTGATTTTTCTTTTTCAATTTATTTGTGCATGAAAATGGGGTGAGATGGATGAAATATCTCGACGATGTTTTCGTGGTAACTGTTATAATAATAACAATAATAGCTAGTAGTAATCGACTAATAACAAAGACATTTTGGATGTTAATCGGCACGATTAAGACACGCTCTTTGAAAAATGTACGACACTTCTATTTGTCAGTTGTGGAAATTAATCTGGTTTAATTATTTGGGGACTATTTTGCCTTAGCTGTTTTGCAAGCCACATCTCATACTCAGTGTATTTGATCAACATATATAGTTTGAAAGCCTAAACAAGTCTAAACAAGTATTTGATCAACACATAAACTATCTTAAATGTGATTATTTAAAATAGAAATTGACTATTTTTAGTTTATACAAGTTTAAATGCGACTGAGGTTTAAAACATTTATTCATTTCGATTTAAGAGTCTAAGATCTTGCGCCAAGTGTTTGTCACAAATAATGGTTGGGATTAAACTAAACTATCATTACATTTTTATATATTAATAACCATCACCACTATGAATTGCTCCTACGAGAATTTAAATCATGAGAGAATCCATAATTTTAAAATAAAGGATGTTTATCATGCTTCTTTTAAATGTAAAATTTCATGGTAAATCTAGGAATTATCCGAGGACGTAGCCTTGTGAATCAATTTCACAAAATTGATTGTATTGGTGATTTGGACATTGTTTGCTCTTAAAATTCTTGGGTTTGCTTCTGCACACCAAGTTTTCGATAAATTAATTGCCACAACAATAGCATTGTCCAAAATTGGTCTTGGTTTTGTAACAGTATATACTCGCAGCTCACATCCTAAGAAATTTTGATACGATGGAAACAAAATGTTTAATTACGTTTTGCATCGAACCGATCTATTATCAGTTGAAGATGCTCCCTTAATTATTCTCTCTCTGGCCAAGGTAGCCTGGAAAGATATCCACATGAAAGATCAATGTCAGCCAGCAAAATTAAAGGATAACTCACTGCTGAAGAAGCAGATAATTTGAAAAAAGTGTGAAATGAAATAGAAACCTGTTTTTCCCAAATTGTTAAAGAAGTAACGATGGCGAGCGCAATTGCGACAGTTGAGCCTGGCATTAATGATTAATCCGAGCAAAAGGCCTTTTGTTCTAAGATGAAGAACAAAACATAGCACAGATGCTACCGGAATTCCAACAAGATAAAATGCACCAAGATTTACGTAAGCTCCTATGTGCTGTCACCCAATTACTCTAGCTACTTGTGATAAGGAAAGTGAATGGTGAGAAATAAATCATCAAATCTTTTTCAAGCTCTGAAGCACTAGCTGAGTGAAAAGAGTGAAAATAAAAGTCCTGACAGAATGATGGGATTCTGACCGGAAAGTACTGATTGCATGCTGTCCATGAAAATGGCAGTGCTAAGCAGAGGAACTAATTCAGACACATAATTCACAACGTCCTTGTCAGTGTTGAACAAATATGCCAAAACATTGCGGCAGCAGAATAGAGCTACGCTTCCTATGGCTGCCTCTGCAACTGCAAGAAATATCACGACACATGTAGACAATCGAGCTGGTTCTGGATTTCCAGCTCCTAATTCATTTGCCACTCGAGTGCTGCACAACGGTGGATTGCGATACAGCTCAGTACACAGAATTAATCAGGGTTTTTTTAACTAGTAGGTAATGAATTATTTCATTTACTCGTAAGTGCATGCTTTTGAAACAACATATAGATCAAACATTGCGGCAGCACTAATACCAAATGGCATAAAATGGTGTGTTGACTGGATTGTAACGCTGCATATGAAGAGCAAAGGAAATCAATTCAACCCTACTGAGAATTTTCCCCGTTTACTCAAAAGTCAAAACCGTAAGTGTAGATACGTACCATATTGTAAGAACTGATGTTTCAAGTTTTGGATTTGGTAATATTCAAGACAGCAGTACCAGAATCTCATATGACCACCATTCGAGACTTTAGTTATTGGAAACAAAAGGCACACTGTAAGTCAATTTATAAGAACAGAAAACTAACAAAAACATTGCAAAGTACGATAGGCAAATTACCAAAACATTACAACTGAAAGGTGTGCAAAGAAGGAGAACTCCTTCGTGCTAGGGAAAATTTCCTTGGTGATCACCGTGTGAGTTCTATCCCATGTAAAGTGCAAGGATGATCACATTGAACCAATAAGAAATACCTATGGTTAATTCTGCTCCTGTATTTCCAAAGTCTGTTTTAGATACTAGACCCCAACAAAGAAGAATTTGCAAACAAAGAGTTGCACATGAGCTTAAGAACAATGCCAGAATCAAGCTCTGAGCCTGGAGATTGTGAGATAGTGATCGAAGAATAGCATAGCCAAATAATGTCAGTATGAGCCAAATTGCGTAATTGCAGGCTTCGACAAAAAAATCAGGGTCTTGGCCTAGCAGTTTAGTACTTTGTCCATGAATATCCAAAGAACAGAGATGGGGATACAAATTGCAATGCAAAAGAACATAGCAGGGTAAGTATAGGTTCCAATCTTTTGATATTGCTCTGCTCCATAAGCTTGTCCACATAGAGTCTCTAATGCAGAGGCAAAACCAAACTGCTCAAAATTTAATGGCATTGTCCACATTAGATATCATTTTGTTGGCTAATCTTATATGTCTCAATTGATTATTGATGAAATATATGCTATTCTCCCAAAATCCGTTTTATGTAAACAGCGGTAGCATGGAAAATATGGAGTAAACTAAGATCAGTTATAATAATGCTTGTTCAAGCTCAAAAAGTACTACCTTTCCAAAAAAAAAAGGCTCAAAAAAGTACTTCATAAATTATTTGGACCAGTGACAGAAAAGGTGAACAAAGTTTCTTAATATCTTCCAAGTAATATTGATTAATTCTTCGCCAATAATTAATCAAAGTTTATTAATTTGTTGATCTTAGCCTAGTCAAAATAGACCTGCTTGGTATTCTCACCTATGAAAGTCAAGCTAAAGTTCTAAAGTTGATTGCTTATTATAGCTAAACGAGCTTGATTTAACTTGTTTAACCATATAGTTGTGGTTGCTTGTCGTTGATCTGGATTTAAAAATAGCTATTGTTATATTATTGCTGTGTGGATTATATTGAGTCATTTAAACAATTTTCTAGCGAGCACAAGCAAATTGTTAACTTGCTACAAAACAAAAGGCATACAAAGCAGTGTCATTAGATTAAATAAACGAAGCATGCTTTGATGTGAAACAAAGAAGAAGAAGAAGTAAAGCAGTTTTCTAATGGTAAAAAGAAAAGGGAATGAAGAAAATATTACAAGTGGAATGGAGCCGATGACATTAATTAAGGAGTTAGCAATGGCAATACTATCAAGTGAAAGTTTTCCAAGGTGTCCCACCATCATCGTTGCTGTAGCCAGCAAAAAGAACCGAAAACAGGCCACCCCTGCCGGCGGCGCTGATAAGAAGCTCAACGTCTTCAGCTCTTCCAAAAAGGATAGCCGTGGTAGCACCACCACCACCCATTTCCTCTCTTCTTCCCTCTCAGGCAATAGTGGCACCTCCATACTTTTGCCATTTATAGCTTCCTGTTGTGATTGTTTTCAAATGTTCAACGATTCTGAACTTGATTTGGATGTCATCATGAGCATTAACGTTTGCCATTTATAGCTTAGTGTTGTTGACTTTACTGCTTGTTAGCACACTGAGGCTTCGAACTTCGATTATCAATCAATTAATTATGGTGCGTTTACATTTTAGATTGGAGTGGGAATCATGAGCAGTGAGAATTTTGGGATTAGGAGTGTAGAGTATGGAGTGGGAGTGGGAATAAGTTGTTTACTTACACTGGAATGAGAGCATAGAATTGAGAGTAAATGATTTTAAATTACAGTTTTATCCTTATTTAAAGAATTATAGTTTTTAATTACAAAATTAATAAAAAAATAGATTTGAAAAATAAAATATTTATTTTATTATATTTTTAAATTAATAATAATTAATAATATTCTTAATTATGTAAATATTTTTTTATTAAATTTAATTTTAATTATGTAAATAAAAAATTATTATTAAGAGCAACACAAATGAAACATTATTATTAATAATATAATACAAAATTAATATTTTCTTAGAATAAAATATTGATTATTATTAATTACTAATATTAAATAAATATAATACTATTATTTTTAAATAAATATAATAATATTATATTTTCAAATAAAAAGAGTATATAGTAATATTATTAATTCTCTGTGAGTATAATAATATTATTTTTAAGTAATTTTAACTTAGAATCAATATAAATTATTATTTTTAATAAGTATAATTTATAAAATAAAATAATAATAATATTTTATTTAATTAAATATTATTTATTTTATTTAATTAAATATTAGGATAAAAATGGAAGAGAGGGGAGTGGATTCCCACTCCCCACTCCAAAAAAAAGTGGGTCCCAAGGAGTAGGATTCTCACTCCTCCTTTAAAATTAGTAAGTAAACACTGGAGTAGGAGGAATCCAGACTCCTTACTCCTACTACAACAAGTAAACACTACCTAAGTGTCTATTCACTCTTGTTATTTACCTCACGTCTATGCGTTGTTGAAAGTGTCTCTTGAGCAGTAGTTTCTTTATTTGTTGTCAAGTAATATATGTTAGTCAATCTTGATGATTGTTAGTCAAATATTTTTTTCTAAAAATACAAAATAAATAAATAAAACCCTGAGTATATTATTAGAACTAGGATTTAACTTTGCTGAGCACTGAATCAATGACTATTGTAATCGGAAATATAAATTGGAGATAACCATTTTTTTTTTGTCATACGTGTCTTTTAGTTTAAGGATGACAAGTCGTACATTTTTTTTCGTTATACATGACATGTCATACAACGTCACACATGCTTCGGTTGCATCATATTTCAACACAAGCATCCAAGGCATTGCAATTCATGTATAGGAATATAAGAGTTGTAAATTGTAACTGAGAAATTCTAAATTAAAAATTAAACAGAATATGTCAGAGCAAGAATCGGTTATGAACTCTAATTTATTTATGGATGTCCACAATTTGTAGAAGCCCATATAAAATCATGTGCTCAAAGATTTGATTTGGTAATTGTTGTTAGGCTATGATTATGTTAGAGTTCACTTACTGTGGAACACGAATCTCAACCACACACGCAAAGTAATAAATATTAAAAAACTCATTATAACTCATTATTTATTCTTTATCATTTTGTGTATGTGGCTGAGATTCGTTCTCCACCGTAGGTGAACTCCAACATAGCCAAACCCTTGCTATTAATATTTTTTTTCTCGTTATAGACATTTTTAAAAAAAAAATTTAATGAAAATTTACTATTTATTTAAAGAGTTATGTTAATAAAAAGAGTTTTTAAATAATTTTTAAATAAAATTGTCCATATTGAAATTTAAAAAAATTTATTTAGAGAGTCTTTTAGAACACTTAATTTCGTACTATATTATTTTTTATTTCATTACTTTTAAAGAGATGGAATAGTTATAATTGTTATTATTTTAATGAAAGAAAAAATTTGAGTAAAATAGTATAAATTTATTTTTATTTGAAAAGTCTTATGAGAAATGATATTTTCTCTCTTCTATTTATAACATATATAAATAAATAAGTATTTAAAAAATTAAATTAAAAGAATTTTCTAATGATGCTCTTATATGTCATATGTATTTTTTTTTTTAAAGTTATTACATCCTTCTTTCCGATTAAGCAATATCATCCCTAAGTAATAATTACGTGTTATAATTCAACGGATGAGGATTAATAACGATACTTTTGGAAACAAATTGTCACCTTTATTTATAACTACAGAGAAAAATATAATGATAATCGGGAAAGCATTGTCGCTATACCTACTACCAGTTATGTCGTTTTATGGGTGAAGCTATCCATTTTGGTCGCATTTGCAAAAAAATTGGCACCTGTCCCAGCTACCATCGCCGGAAAGGGCATGATAGACATTTCGTCCATTACCTATGTATATATCAACAACCTAAAGCTGAATTTGTTACCAATAAAGTGTTGTTCCATTGACAATGAATTTTTCTTAAGTGGTTTGACTGAATTTATTCCTTAATTTAAGTTATAGAAAAGTTATTTTTATTAAGAGAACTTAAACTTTTAATTTAAATTATGGTACGAACTTAAAAGTGTCTCTCTCTAAATTATGATAGGAACTTGAAGTATCTCCCACTGTTAATCCACCCCAAAATAACTCGTGGTAAAAAAAAAAAAAAAAAATTGTTTACCCTTGCCCCGTCCACTTCTCACTCGGGCATTAGCACAAACACACACATCTAGCAAGCAATGGCGGGTTCGGAGTTGCAAAATTCCCAAAATGCCCAGATCGACGGCAACACCCTGGCGGCCAAATCCTTGTCACTATTCGGTGCCACCCACATGTTCGGCGTGGTGGGCATTCCCGTTACTTCCTTAGCGAACCGGGCCGTCCAGCTCGGCGTCCGGTTCATCGCCTTCCACAATGAGCAGTCCGCTGGCTACGCCGCCTCCGCCTACGGATACCTGACTGGAAAATCCGGCATTCTGTTAACTGTTTCCGGTCCGGGTTACGTGCACGGTCTGGCTGGTCTCTCGAATGGGATGATTAACACGTGGCCAATCGTCATGATATCCGGCTCCTGCGATCAGAAAGATTTTGGCCGCGGCGATTTTCAAGAACTCGACCAAGTGGAAGCCGTCAAGCCTTTTTCGAAATTTGCTGTAAAAGCGAAGGACATTACGGAAGTTCCCAAGTGTGTCGCTCAGGTTCTTGAACGAGCTGTTTCGGGGCGGCCCGGCGGGTGTTATTTGGATCTACCCACTGATGTTTTACATCAAACGATATCGGTATCTGAAGCGGAGAAGCTTCTGAAGGAAGCGGAGAGTGCCAAAGAAACGGTGACGCAAGGGGGGATTGTGAATTCTGATATCGATAAAGCGGTGTCTTTGCTTAAAGAAGCAAAGAAGCCGTTGATTGTGTTTGGGAAAGGCGCAGCTTATGCGCGAGCTGAGGGTGAATTGAAGAAATTAGTTGAAAGCACTGGGATTCCATTTTTGCCTACTCCAATGGGTAAAGGTCTGTTGCCTGATACCCATCCGCTTGCTGCTACCGCTGCGAGGTCATTAGCCATAGGTCAATGTGATGTTGCGCTTGTTGTTGGTGCGAGGCTTAATTGGTTGTTGCATTTTGGTGAGCCACCGAAGTGGTCGAAGGATGTGAAGTTTGTTTTGGTTGATGTTTGCAAGGAAGAGATTGAGTTAAGGAAACCACACTTGGGTTTGGTTGGAGATGCTAAAAAAGTGTTGGAAATGATTAATAAGGAGATTAAAGATGAACCTTTTTGTTTGGGGAAAAATCATCCTTGGGTTGAGGCTATTTGGAAGAAAACGAATGACAATGTGTTGAAAATGGAGGTTCAGTTGGTGAAGGATGTTGTGCCGTTTAATTTCATGACGCCAATGAGGATTATAAGAGATGCGATCTTAGGAGTCGGGAGCCCCGCTCCTATATTGGTATCTGAAGGGGCAAATACTATGGATGTGGGTAGGGCAGTATTGGTTCAAACTGAGCCTCGTTGTAGGCTGGATGCAGGGACTTGGGGGACCATGGGGGTTGGTTTAGGGTATTGCATTGCTGCTGCAATAGCTTGCCCTGAACGGCTTGTGGTTGCTGTTGAAGGAGACTCTGGATTTGGGTTCAGTGCGGTTGAGGTTGAGGTATGGCTCTCTTGCATAATTATGATCTCTAGCATATAACGATATTTATGCATACATTTTATTCACAAGAATAAACTTGTACACCATGCTTGACTTCCTTAATTCATCAACAAACATGATGCAAATTGCTAGTCATTTATGATTATTTTGTTATTTTAAGATTCTCTTTAGCGTTCCATTTTATTCTACTTTCGCTTTAATATTGAAATCTGCGGCACATCTCCAATGGTCTAATATTAGATTTTAAAGATTTAGGACATTTGTGAGTTGTCTTCCTATGGTAATAACTTTTGAAGAATTTGAAGGCTGATGCAGTTTCAAGTGGATATAGGCAAATCTAAGTTTTGATCATCAGCTTGTACTGGATCCTTCTCTATTTGATGGGAGAGACTGACTACCTTAGTTTGGGAAGTCAAATCTTGCTTGTTTAAAGCTTTGAGTGCCAGCATCAACTTTATCATGCGTTCTAAAGCATTTCATTATTTACTGGGATGATGGTCACAAATTTGGAAAACTTCGCTTGCTCATTACAGGCAGTCTGGCTTCTTGATTTTAGGACATACTGTTTAGGTTTTACTTTATCTAGTTTCCTAGCTCATTTCCTTTTTTCTCAGGGATCGATAGTTGATGGTACGGTTCCTAAATGGCTTTTATCCCCTGTGTCTTCCTTTTCTCAATATATCCTTAATTTTCTTACGATTTGGATATTTGAGTTTCTTTTGATGCTGGTTCTATTCTAGTGAACGAGTAGTCTTGTAATTATCAAATGCTATATGGCCACTGTCGGATTTAGTTTTAGCTAATCCGAACTTGCGTAATTGCTGCCTTGCTTTCAGAAGGGTAGTTCTTGGTGCATCTTTCTGTATTTAGTGGAAAGATTTCTTCTATTGCATTCTTCATTGATGTGTGACTTAGATGAGGGTTTTTTATTGTAGATACCTTCCATTTTCCCCCCCTCTTTTTCACTTTCCTTCTGAATGAAAAATGAGAATTTGTGCTTGTGATGTGCTCGCACTTGGATGTTTGCATATCTGTGTAGTTAGAAGATTGATTAATGGAATAAATGAATTTTTAGAAGATAGTGTGTCAATGTTAATCAATTAATGGAATAAATGAATTTTACTTTGTCTAAGTCCAAAGTTGATTCATACGTATAGCATATCCTCATCCAATAAATGGAAAAAGGTGGGAGAGGAAAAAGAGACTAATGTGGTCTCTGTTTCTTCTGATTTTGCAGACATTGGTTCGATATCAGTTGCCTGTTGTCGTGATAGTTTTTAATAATGGTGGTGTGTATGGTGGAGATCGCAGAAACCCTGAAGAAATTGCAGGGCCTTTCAAAGATGATCCTGCACCTACTTCTTTTGTACCTGGTGCAGCTTATCATAAGCTCATGGAAGCTTTTGGGGGAAAAGGATATTTAGTTGGGACACCAGATGAACTCAAGTCGGCCCTTTCTGAATCGTTTGCTGCACGAAAGCCAGCTTTAATAAATGTTATTATTGAACCCTATGCCGGTGCAGAAAGTGGTAGGATGCAGCACAAAAACTGAGGTAGTTTGTACTGGCATAGGGATCAATAGTAACATTTATTACAGCTGGCTTTCGTGCAGCAAACGATTCAGAAAGGGCCAACTTGAGTTCATCTGGTGTCCCAACTGCAGCACAAAAACTGAGGTAGTTTGTAAGTTTCTCTTGTCTAAATATGTGCTTTTATCTGCTTCTTTTCAAGCTGATATTGTTCTAGGCTTGTCAATAATGTACATCTTCAATTTATTGGTGCTAGCTCAAAATTCGGGCATTTACTTTCCCTTTTGATTGTTCTGCTTGAACATAAGTTTTTCTGTCTTTGATAAAATAGATTGGATTGCTGCGGATAAACTCTGACAACCTTTTGAAGATTTCGATATGTAGGCATATGTTAATGATAATTTCCATATGAATTACAAATAATACCTGCTGGTATTGCATTTTCTTGTTGATTTTTCTTCAAGCATACAAATGAAAAGAAAGAGAACCTTAGGTTAACATTACACTTGCACAGTTGGAATACAAAGGATGTGTCTGAACTTTCCGAGGGTTGGTTTAATAATTTGCTCTAAAGGGCTGGGAGTACTAGTAAGAAGGTGGAGAGGCAATAGATCTTAATGACTGATCACCTAACTGAGCCAGAAGCAGATTAGATCTAGGGAGTTGCTGATATATATATTTATATTTTGTTTACTTTCTTTCTCTTTGACTCCTCCAATTACTTGCCCAATTCCAAAACCAAGGGTCTGAGCAAAAATTGGAGTTAATAGGGGAAGAAGTAGACAGAAGATAATGGAAGAACTTGATTTTTGGCTGAGAAACAAATCGAAACTTGCTTCTTTCTGCTTTGTCCTTGGTTTGTCAGTAATGTAAATCTTCTATGCATCAAAAGGCATTTGTAGTCCCTTCAGAATTTTCTGATGCAACTGTTTGATAAAATGGAGCGTCACATCAATAAGTCACATATCTTTGAAGATGTTAAGATATGCAGGAATATGTTCGTGATAATTTCTACTCAAATTGTTATTATTATTATTATTATTATTATTGTCTCCTTAAAATATATTTAGTGTAACTGACAACCATTAAAGACGAGGTAAAATGATGATACTGGTCCATTTTTACGTTATTTTTAGCAATTGTAAGTTAGACTTAGGGATTGCGTCTTACTTTTGGCCATTTGATCGACATGTTAAGACACTTGTATTGTTCCTGTCTGTCAAAGTAGCCAATTGTATTTATTTGATCATTTGAAAAAAAAAAGGTCTGATTCTTATGAGTTTGGGAATTGAAAGTGGACAAGTTTGCTTTCTACCTCCCATTGCTCACAAGTTGGAAACACATTAAATAAGAACGAAATGACTATTGATTTTATCAAATAAGAACGAAATCCCCATTAGTTTTATCAATCAAAGCATAGTTAATTCTTATTATAATTTTAGGATGTTGACAAAATAAAAGGATTTAGAACTTGATAAAAAAATTAATTATAAATGTGATTTTTAATTTTAAAGCAGTGGAATTTTTTTAAAGAACGAAACGACTTTTGAGTTTTGAAATGATATACTATATACATTATATCAAAATATATATTTTTCACTATCCTCTCATGGATTTTGTCCAACCCACAGTTTCTTTTTGTCGAAATTAACACTGTCATCTCTTTATACACGAGCTGTTTTGTTTCCTGGCATGGTGATTTTGCTTCAAATCAGGGGCGTCTATGTATTTTTATTCATTTAGTCATCCATGTTAACAGTCCATCAAAATCTTGGGAGACAAGTGCGAATTTAGACATAAAGTCTAACATAGTTAAGGGGAGGACAGTGAAAAATATGTATTTCAACAGCATCTACTGACTCCTGAAAACATCAGAATTGTTTTTTTTCCTTTTTTGCCATTTTTCTTTCTTCTCATCTGTTAAGGAATCGCTCGCGTACAACTGATTGCAATTTGAAAGCCACTAGGGGAATCGCATCTGTTTCTTCTAAGCTGATATTATGTAGTAACTAGTCAAAAATGTGCTTCCAAAAGCAATTATTAAATGATTCAGATGTGAGAGAGTACATCCAATTTGCAATATGCTTTTTTATTCCTCTCCTTTATTATATTCCACTGAAATTTAGAGTTCAGTACTGTCATTGAACATAGTTTTTGTTCAGAACGGCCAAAAATGAAGTCTATCACTCAGAAGATATGATTGTACTTACTATATGCAGAATTGCAGATATAAAAAAATACTTCAAATCAAGCCATATCAGACAAAATCTCAATCCCATCTACGTGTCTGGGGATCTATTATAATCATTATTATGATTTTTCAAAAGATCGAGAAAAGATGAAAAATCTGACCGATTAAACACCAGCAATTATCTTAGGGTGTGTTTGATTATAGTATTAAGGGGATATTATAATACTGTTTACATTAACATAATACCAAACCTATGTTTGGAATAAAATTGCAAGGGATTGGGGTGGGAGGCTAATGCGTCAACTGACGCATTAGCTTTGTTTTTTTTTTTTTAATTTTATTTTGCTTTTCACTTTATTATTATTATAATATTAAAATAATAAATAAATATGGTTTTTAATTTAATATAATATTTTTATTTTATTTATTTTTACATTATAATTATTAATATAATTAATAAATTAATAATTTATCATTCAATAATAGTATATTTTTTATTTTTACATTATAATTTATTAATAAATTTATAACTTATTATAACTAATAAAAATATTTAAATATGAATAAATTTGAATAATATTAATTTAAAATTAATAATAATATAAATAATAACATAAAATATTAATGCAATTTAAATATATTAATATAATATAAAACATTAATATAATATAATATTTAATTTAAATTAATTAAAAAAATAATACAGTACAGTATAACACCAAACATTATATAACATTATTATAATACAATGCTAATACAATACAGCATAATATAATACACCAATATTAAAATAATGCAATACAACATAATACAATGCAGTGTGCGAAACGCACCCTTGCCGCATTACTCATGTCTGTGCCGTGCTCGTGGGGAATGTATAATAATGATTATAAACAACAGAAAGTTGGGAATTAGAGTCCACTAATTTGAACCTCTCGGCATGCTCTTTTGAACAGTCAAAACATAAAATCGTTAATATTGAATTCTCAAGTAAAGCCAAAACAGAGGACAGCATACAAACTTCGTGTTTCTTTGGATTGGCTCTTTTTATTAATAGTGGCAAAGCAAACTAAGATACCATCATTATTATCATTTATCAATTTTGCATGGATATGGAAGTTGGAGAGAGCCAGGAGAAGAGATGGGCAATTACATGGGGTGGATTTATGGAAGAGCTGAAGAAGACTGGCCGTATCGCGGCACCAATGGTGGCAGTCTCTGTGTTGCAGTACCTTCTGCAAGTTGTGTCAACGGTAATGGTGGGACATCTAAGCCAGCTTGCCCTGTCTAGTGTAGCCATTGCCACCTCTCTCACAAATGTTACCGGCTTTAGTCTTCTAGTAAGTTTGCTGCTCTCTACTCACATTACCTTCATCTTCAGGTTTAATTAATCCTAGAGATAATTTTGATGATTAATGATTGAATTTAATTTGGACTTGCCAAGCAGTCAGGAATGGCTGGTGGATTGGAAACTCTATGTGGGCAAGCTTATGGAGCAGCACAATTTCGGAAGCTTGGAGTTCATACTTACACTGCCATAATTTCGTTGATTCTTGTTTGCCCTCTAGTTTGCCTGTTGTGGATTTTTATGGACAAATTGTTACCTCTAATAGGCCAAGATCCTGTAATCTCCCACGAAGCACGCAAGTATTCAATGTGGCTAATCCCTGCATTATTCGGGAGTGCAATCCTGAAACCACTAACCCGATACTTTCAGACTCAGAGCTTGATTCTTCCCATGTTTGCAAGTTCTTTTCTAATTCTATGTTTTCATATACCTGCGTGCTGGACTCTTGTGTTCAAACTAGAATTAGGAAGCATGGGTGCAGCTCTAGCCTTCAGTCTATCAACTTGGTTGAATGTGATACTGCTCGGATTGTACATGATGTACTCCTCAGCTTGTGAGAAAACTCGCGCGCCGGTTTCTAAAGAATCTTTACTAGCCATTGGACAGTTCTTTCGCTTGGCTATACCTTCTGCCATAATGGTTTGGTAATTATTCCTCTTATCTCTTAGAATGGTAATTTTGCTTTTTGTGTTGTTTCTTCTCTTTTAATCTCAAAAGTCTCTCTCTTATTGTGATCGATTATGGTGATTAATTAGTCTAAAATGGTGGTCGATGGAGATCTTAATTTTGTTATCCGGCCTTTTACCGAATCCCAAGCTGGAGACTTCAGTACTTTCAATTTGGTAATTAGCTCCTATTTTAGTTATAACTATTTAATTTTGACTTATAAATTGTCCTAGAATTAAACTGTATATGCTTCTAATCGTTGTTGTTTTATGATCAGCCTTACAATTTCAACATTGCACTTCACAATACCATATGCTTTTGGAGTAGCTGCAAGGTCTTTTTTTTTTCTTGCTTTTGGTTGCTCCCTGTGATTTGCATTTTTTTTAAAATAATACAAATGGAGCAGGCTAGCATTTGACTATGTGCATGTTAATATATATGTCATGTATAGTACTCGAGTTTCAAATGAGCTTGGAGCTGGGAATCTGCAAGCAGCTAGAGTGGCTGTATGGGCTGCAACAAGTTATGCTGTGGTAGAGGCAGTGATAGTCGGCACGATCCTCTTCTGCTGCCGCTATTTTTTGGGTTACGCTTACACCAAAGACAACCAAGTTGTGCATTATGTTGTTGTTATGGCTCCTCTGATTTGTCTCTCAGTTATTACAGACAGCTTACAAGCTGTTTTTTCTGGTTAGTAGTTGCTTTCTAATTACACTTCTTTCAATTAAAGTCTTTGTTGGATAATAATATGGGAGACTGAAGAGTCACTGTTGACTTATATATCATTTGGTAAATGTCGTAATAGTTAAATAGATACATGCTATATATATATATATATATATATATATATATAGACACACACATATAAAGTATACATCCAAGAGGTTGGTGTTGACTAGATCAGTTGGTAATTATCTCTTGAATACACAAACCACAAAACATCTGGGATTCAAATGCGGTTCAAATTTTCATTTCTTAATAAAGGTGGATTCTACGTTTGCAATAGGGGTTGCGAAAGGGTGTGGATGGCAGCATATAGGGTGTACATAAACCTTGGGGCATTTTATTTAGTTGGGTTGCCAGTGGGTGCCGTGTTGGGTTTTGTAGCACATTTAAGAGGAAAGGGACTTTGGATCGGAATAGTGGCTGGCTCTGTTGTGCAGTCCACCCTTCTTTCTCTTGCTACAACTTTCACAAACTGGAAAAAACAGGTTCTTGATTAATTCAAGTTAAATTTATTTTTTCGTTGCTTTATTTTTCATTGTTAAACTTTAGCAACTCCTCAATGCAGGCAGCTATGGCCAGGATGAGAGTAGTTGATGGGTGTTCTGCTGTACAGAATGATTAAATAACGTCAAAAGAAAGATTGACTGGCTACTTTGGCCATTGCAACACCTCTTAGAGTTAAAGGTAAAATGAGGATGCAACGTTACTTTTTGATAAAAGTTAAATTTTGACATTGAACTGTGCGAGTTTAAGTTGCCATGTATATGAAATTTGATGTATTGATGAATTTTGATTTTGACATATCTCACGTGCGGCTTTTCTTTCTACAAATTTTATACATTCTTTAGATTTTTTTCTCCCTATTTCAACTTAAGATTTTGCCACAAAGTTTATAGATGAGAATTTATGTTAAAATTTTAAATAAAAAGCTTGAGTTAATATAAGGTGGTCATATTCTACTCACGATAAAATAGGAATAATATTTTAGGAATACTTAAAATTTTCTCATTGATTCATATCCCAAAATTTCTGTTGATCTAAATAATTGAATTTGCACCAATGATTTTCTACTCACGATAAGACCAATAATAAAATAATTTATTAATTTTGCCTTAATGTCTGTTTAATGAGAAGAGAAGACGGAAAAGAGAAAAGAAAAAAAAAAGATAAACAATAAGTCAAAATTTTCAATCCTTGTTAATTTTTCTTCAGATTCCTGTGTGAAGAATTTCTTGGTCCAAATTGTAAGAGTGACGATTTCTGATGAAAAAAAAAAAAAAAAAGGAAAAACAGAGAACCCAAACAAGGAAAATGATTAAAGTAAAAACTTACATGAAATTAATTTCTTTAGAAATTGTAATAAACACTACTAAAGTCGAATAGAAAAGGCATTGATAAGGCTAGAATAATAAACCGACAGAATAACTGTACTACTACTACTTACTGTTAAAAAATATAAAAAATAAAAATAGAAACTAAACAAAAATCCGGATGGAGTTGAGCATGCAGATCAGACATTGTTGACATCAGTTTCTTCTTTGTGCATCTCTAGGCCTCCATTGGCGAGGAAATCATCTTGGCCAACATAACGGGACCAGAACCAATGATTCTTCCACACTTGACCCATTTCTTCGATTGGAATTCCTTTAGTCTCGGGCAAGAAGAAGTGGATAAAAATGGTCATCAGCACGACGAAGAATGCGAAGAAAATGAACAGGCCAAACTTGAGATGGCAAAGCATGTTTAAGAATACTTGTGCAACCAAAAATGTGAATGCCATGTTCACAGAAACATTCACGCTTTGTGCTGCTGACCGGATTTCGAGTGGGAAAATTTCACTGCGCACTAACCATCCAAGAGGACCCCAAGACCAGGCAAACGCGGCAACGTATATGCAAATGAAAATTACGACCACAAAGGCATACCACTTGGGCAATGTTAAGCAAATAAAAGCACCAGGTCGGCCAGGATACTACTTCCACCCCGGCATGAATCACCTCAGCCAAATGGTACGAGCAGAACAGGGGTAACATGAGTCGATCAGAGACGAATACTGACCAGAGCCACATACCGAGCCGGTACCCGTCCCCCGAAAAGCGGAAACACGATCTCACAGAATCACGGTAGTTGTGCTTTCCCAGAACCGTTGCGGGAGACGCGAGATCCCACGTTTGCCCATAATGCAGCAGTTAGAGCCCCATGAGAGGCTACCACTACCCGAAAAAGGTGGGATGAAGGGCAAGCGGGAACGTGGGGACATCGGCTATAAAAGAAGAAGAAATCGATGAAGAAGGGGATGGAAAAATTGAGAGAGGGGAAACGCTGCCAAATTGAAACCAGGCTATTTTCTTATAAACTCCGAATAATTTAGAAACCATTTTGAGATCTAAATTGCACTGTTTTCCCGTAAACACCTTGAGCTAACTTAAGCATCGGAGGGTTTACGCCGGCAAAACCACCGGCGTCTCTGATCCGTTTTTGGTGAGCGCAGGTCTATTGTGAGAAAGAAGGACGATTCCAATCCCAGTGAACGAGCAACAGTAGATAACACAAACGTTGGTGAAAGAATCTGGTCGGTCTAAAGGCGAGCAGATTTAAGCATCAACATTTTGGCGCCGTCTGTGGGGAGCTGGATAAAAAGCTACCACCGAATTAGGAAGTACCGGAGAAATAGCGAACGGTTGGACATGGATGTGACGAGAAAGGACGCTTTTGGGGAGGATAACGAGGCTGGGGAGACAATCACTCTCCGGGAAATTGCGAATGAAGCCCGAGAGAGGATGATGCAAGACAGACTGGAGCGGATGGAGAAACAAATGGAGACTCTCACGTCCATATTGTTTGAGCTGAGGGATGAGCGGAGAAGGGATTGTGAAACCCCCGTGGGAAGAGATGAAGTCGGAGCAGAACCCAGCCTCCGGAGACGTAGAGTCGAGGACATTCCTCCGCCCGCAGACCAACCTAATGGGGTGCATCCCCACAGAAGTACTGGCCGGGTCCCAGGAGAACACGGGGATGAAGGGAGAGACCAAACTCGCCCCGGATGGGTACTGGAAACTACTGGCCGAGGTGCCAGTGTTGATGAAGGAGAGCTCAGACAGCGGTTGCAGAACGCTGAGCAGAAGCGAGACCAGATAGCTGCGCGTGATCCTAGCCGTGCTATAGAATTGGAGGGGGAGGTGCGCAGGTTGGCGCAGGTGATAGAGGAGATACAAGGCAAGAGAAAGCCCCCGAGCTGGAGGATAATGTTAGATGAAGAATCTCTGTTATCAATCGAGATCATGGGTATCATAATCCCAAGAGATTTCCGCTTCCCCAACCTCAAATACTCCGGGCGAAGTGACCAACTGGTGTACATTGAGCGTTTCAACGATATGACGGGTGTGCAGGGGCTGACATCAGCTCAGAGATGCAGGGCGTTCCCGTTGACACTAGAGGGACGAGCTCGAGAATGGTACCGCAAGCTGCCCGGAGGAAGTATAAAGGGGTATGAGCAGATGTGCCAGGAGTTGGCCGAGCAGTTCCGAGGGGCAGTAGCCCTAGAGGACGACATGATGGAACTGATGGGGATGAAACAGGAGGAGCACGAGTCCCTACGGGATTTTGTAAAGCGATACCACCGAGCCGTACTTGATTTGGGAGCTTTCAATCACCCGCAGGTGTTGAGGGGTTTAAAGGAGGGTGTGAGGATAGGCCGGCTATGGTATAACCTGAGAAGCCCCCTGGTGCAGAATTATTCAGCAGGATATGAGCAGGCAAAGAGAGATATCGAAATCGAAGAAGAAAAATCGGCAAAGATAAAGAGTGAATAGCTGGAGGAGCTGAGACGAAAGGAAATGAGAACTCCAAATGGGAGCGGGTCGGGAAAGCGAGCTGGGGAACCCTCAGTAAGGGGCGGAACATCAGCTCGATCCCGCCCTTACCCCATAACTCCGAGATCACAACAGTTCCAGCACAACCGGGCTCAACCTCCACGTCCCCCATTCCCGGATCGGCAGCGAGAATTCCGGCAGATGGCTGCCGACCGCTATCATAACACTCCCAGAGCATTACACGTAACCAGTTCCAGGGCTAGACGACCAGATCAGTCAGCGACTATGCCATCCCGAGGTGACGTTCATGATAGCCGAGCAGTTCAGCTGGTAGACCAGAGCTTGGCATATAGACAATACACTCCGCTAAAGATCTCCATGGAGGAATTGTATGAGAGGATCGAGGGACGAGGCCTGTTGTACCCTCCAGCCCCAATAATAAAACCGACTCACCGACGGGATAAGAGCCGATTATGCAAGTTCCACGACACTCACGGTCACACTATCAGCCAATGTCGTGACCTGAAGATTCAGGTGGAGGATTTAGTGAGGAACCGATACTTGGACGAGTATGTAGATGGAATATCCCCTGTCATGGAATCACAGTACACACGGGATGAGGGAGTTGAGAGGGATCTGGAACGTGAACAGCCGACTATCCGTGTGATAGCAGGAGGACCAACATTGGCCGGAGATTCGAACAGGGCACGGAAGAACTATGGGAGATACGCCCTGACTAGCAAAGAAGTGCTTTTCAATTTGCCAGCAACCAAGAAGGCAAAAGCGCGACAAGTTCCCATTATGTGGACAGATGAGGATGAAGAGGGTATTTTATATCCTCATGAGGATGCACTAGTAATTAAAGCATCGGTGGCTAGCACAGAATTGCGGCGAATACTGGTGGACACGGGCAGTTCAGTTGACATTCTATTTAAGTCAGCCCTAGATGATATGGGGATTTCAGATTTAAAGCTGGAACGGACAAATACTTCCTTAAAAGGATTTGGAGGGGGACAGTTAACTCCCTTGGGGATCATTGAACTCCCGATTATTGTGGGGACAAAGCCGTTTGAAAGAACGATGATGCTGGACTTCGTCGTGGTAGAGGAAAGAAGCCCTTACCAGATGATACTGGGGAGACCATTCATGAGGATAAGCCAATGCGTTGTATCCACGCATTACTTGGCGCTGAAATACAGAATAAATGGGGTGGTTGGCGTAGTAAAAGGCGACCAGAGGGTGGCAAGGAGTTGTTAAGCTACGGCGGCCAAGGAGACACTACAGGTTACTTCTCTAGATAATCGAGGAGAGTCTAAAAAGGGCCGCCAAGAGCCTGTTGAGAAACTGGAGGAAGTTGCGATAAGCAAAAGCAACCCGAGCAGAGTAGTGAAGATCGGGTCAGGATTGATTGGGGCAGTAAAAGGCGAGCTGGTAAATTGCCTACAGTCTCATGCGGATATATTCGCCTGGTCTCATGAAGATATGCCCGGAATTGATCGCGGGGTAGCTTGCCACAAGTTGGCAATCAAGAAGGGGGCAAGGCCGGTGAGACAGAAGAGGAGATGCTGCAACCAGGAAAGGTACGAGGCCATAAACGCCGAGGTGGAGAAGTTGTTGAAAGCAGGATTTATAAGGGAAGCCAAGTACCCAGAATGGATTTCAAATGTAGTCCTGGTAAAAAAGGCCAACGGGAAGTGGAGAATGTGTGTGGACTTCACGGACCTCAATAAGGCATGCCCAAAGGACAGTTTTCCCCTACCCAAAATAGATCAGCTGGTGGACTCAACAGCAGGTCACAGTCTGCTCAGTTTCATGGATGCCTTTTCTGGATACAACCAGATACCCATGGACGAGCAGGATGAGGAAAGCACTGCCTTTATAACTAACATGGGTTTGTTTTGTTACAGGGTAATGCCTTTCGGCCTAAAAAATGCAGGAGCCACCTATCAAAGGTTGGTAAACAAGATCTTCAAACCGTTGATTGGATACACTATGGAGGTATATGTGGATGATATGATTACAAAGTCCAAAGAGACGACGGATCATGTGAAGCATCT